>NC_038243.2:18420208-18746034 GCF_000004515.6 Glycine max
CCGTACAAGCTAGGCCCTTGATTCAGAGGTCTATTGGAAGGTCCTCCTTGATCTTTATTGAATTGATTTCCTGGATGTGACCTCCATCCTTGCCCCTGATTTTGATTGAAATTTCCACCTTGCTAGTAACCTGAAAAACCACATGCATGAAATCCTTGTCTATTTTGATTTCCCATGTAATTTACTTCTTTTGCAACATCATCTTGGGGTATGCAATAGTCGAATTCATGAGCTCCTCCACAAATACTACAGCCTCCAACCTGCATGACAGCAAAATGAGAGGGCTGAGCCGCTTGTAACTGCGTTGGCAACTTGTTAAGTGTCTCGGTGAGTGATTCCAGCTGCTTAGCAAGCAGCTTGTTCTGTGCCAACAATGCATCTTGTGAAGAAAGTTCTAACAGACTTCTCTTGGTGGGTATATGAATTCTATCACGCAAAATAGCATGATCACTAGCATCCATATTCTCAATGAGTTCCATTGCTTCTTCAGTCTTCAACTTAATCTTTCCCCCCAGCAGAAGCGTCTAACAATTGCTTGGACTGCAGTCTCAAACCATCAATGAAAATATTCAATTGGATAGGCTCGAAGAATCCATGAGTAGGTGTCTTCCGCAGGAAACCACAGAATCGTTCAAGTGCTTCGCTCAAAGACTCATCTGGAAACTGATGGAATGAAGAGATTGTTGCCTTGCCCTCAACTGTCTTTGATTCCGGGAAGTACTTCTTCGAAAAATTTTCTACTACTTCTTCCCATGTCTTCAAGTTGTTCCCTTTGAAAGAATGCAGTCATCTCTTTGCTTCTCCAGCCAAAGAGAATGAAAACAAGTTGAGTCTCACTGCATCTTCCGGCACCCTTGCAATTTTCACTTTATTGCAGATTTCTATGTATGTTGCAAGATGTGCATAAGGGTCTTCATTGGGCAGACCATGAAACATATTTCCTTGAATCAGCTGGATCAAGCAATATGGATATGTGATATTGTGTGCTTGGACTTTCGGCCGCACAATGCTTGTGAAAAATTGCGGCATGGTAGAGCTGGAGTAGTCCTCAAGAGTAACCCTCTATGGTTGCTCGTCCGCCATGATACGTGGTTCAGATGCACCAACTTCGGATTCCCTCAAGTCTGCTGGAAATGCTGAAGATGATTCGGATGAACGAGTTCCCTCGACACTTGGTTGTACTGTTCTCTCTTGTAAAGCTTTTCTCGTCCTTTTTTCATTATTTCTCCTGCAAGTAGCTTTAATCTCCAAATCTAGTGGAGCTAAACCCCCTGTTGCAGAATTACCTCGCATATAAGAAGCAACTAAATAGAGCAGCAGTTAACCAAGTCAAGAGAAAAAATTGAATTCTATCTATTCACAAAATCAATCAAAGAATAAAGAATAAATGTTTTCAAACTGAATTATATTCTCTAAGTGGAAGGAAATTCCCCAGCAACAGCGCCAAAAACTTGTTCACTGGTCGGCAAATATACCGATTCACACAAGTAATATAAAACGGTAAGACCGAGTATCGTATTCTCAGGGAATTTGTTTCACCTAGACCGTGTACATTCAGTATGGAAACACTTATATGGATTAAAAACAAGGTATATGTTGAGTTCTGTACTAGAAGATCTATTTGAACATAAACAAAATATCTAAAGCTAAAAGAAGTGAAAACTATCAAGTTAAGAGTGTTGGGGCGTTCTACTGAGTTTCTCTTGATGTGTAAAATGTATTTTTCCTTATTGAACGTTATCCTAGTGTTCTTATGCTGAGAAACTACTCAAACCATGATTCCTCACATGAATGAGCTTAACTCTCTTTAGACTTTGGCCTTGATCCCTCAACAAACTTGTTCTAAAAGAGTTGCATTAAGATTACAACATAAAATGAACTAGATCACTGCACTCTATTCCTAGACATACAAATTTCTAGCTTGCTCTATTTGATTCTCACAAATAATATATAAATAAATAGTAAATATTTGATTCTCACAAATAATATATAAATAATACGTACATTTTTTCATAGTGAAACATTTTCTGAGAGAAACAAAATTTTATATTCATTATTTTTTCAGTCTCTTTACATTCATGATTAGTAAGGTTTAGACAGAACATTCTTATTTCAATATTGACCCCTCGTATAATCATTATTTATATCAAGTAATAGTTATATCTAAAATAATTTCTTATTTAATCCGATTAGAACTAAATTCTTAATTATTTATTTATTAATACATATATAAGTTTTATGTCTCTCATATCATACATTAATTCTAACTTAAGAAATAACTGAAAAATTTATAAAAAAGAGAATTGATGCTACCAATTTAATAATGCAAAGGAATAGGTAACAAAAGCAACTAAACCAACTCCTCCTAAATTCTCACCCCCAAGAGGCATCTTTAGGGTGTATTTGGTTTACATTTTTATTATCTGTTTTCATTTTCTGTTTTTATTTTCTGAAAACTATTTTCATTTTAAAAAAATTAGAATTCTGAAAACATGTTTGGCTTGAGTTCTTATTTTTTGCTTTCAGGAAATAAAAACACTGAAGGAGAGAAGCGTGTGAAGGAAAGAAAAAAAATGTATTTTTAGACGATTTTGGGAGAAGAAGGAAAAACGAAATTGAGAAAAAAAAAAAAAAACAGAGACAATATGAGTTTAGAAATTGACCTAACATTTATCTATTTATAACTAGATACTCTTAGTCTATTATTTATACTATTTTTTCTTTATTTTTATTATTTTATAAAAAAGATCTCTATTTTATTTCTTAACAAATAAATAAATAAAATATATTTTTTATTTTCTCTCAAATCATTATTTTAATTAATAAAATTATTTCTCCTTATTTATTTAATTATAAAAATTTCATCATTTTTTTAAACTCTATTTATTTATAAATAAAAATACTCTTTAATTTATTTAAAAAAATAAAATGTTACACACATAATTATTATTAACAATTTATAATCATTTTATTAATTTCATTCTAGATCAAATAAATACCATACATTCATATTATAACTAATAAAATGATAAAATTCAATTATATTCAAGCAAATACATAACTACATCTCCTGACTATGTCCATCTGGAAAGACATTCCTTGGGAATTTTTGGGTGATTTGCCGTTTCTGACTGAATGAAGATTCCACGTACCACCTCATACCTCAGGGTCAAAAAAGTTAGATTTTTCCCACCCATGGTGAAGAATTACTGAAACGCCTTTATAACATGGAGCGAAGCAACTCTGTGCAATAGTAAGGGTAGTGCCAACAAATATAAGAGTATACCAACCAAACAGAGAAAAGTTCTGTTATCACCTCTGGTTTCAACCATGCCTGCCTTGAGCTTCACACCTTCGTTAAGGTTAGTTAGTATATATATATATATGCTCTTTTCCAATAACCTTGTTTGAAGATTTTTTAACTTACCATTTTAACATTTATTAGATTCTTTACTCGCACATCTTGGTATCTATTTTATCCCTATTCTTTCTATTTTTAACAAATTGGACATTTTTTTGTTGAGTTGAATTGGGTTTTCTATTAGACTCTGCCTTGAGCTCTATCCTGCGTTTCTAGCAAAAGACTAACTTTTCTTTTTCCTTTAATGATTGTGCTTATTTACTTAGGGACCAGGTGGTGAATGTATTCAAGGAATTGCAGGAGATCCTCTTCAAATTCTTAACATTGCTGATTGCTTTGGTTTCAGTAAAAAACAGTGAGTCAGGAAAGCTTTTGTTTACAGAACAGCACAAGCTAATGATGTATCTGATTTTAACCATTGTCTTATACTTCTTCTGTGCTACCATTGGGACGATATTTCTGATATACAAGGGAAGCCTTCTTCGACTCATAATTTGGGTCATGCTTATTGTGGGAGCTGTTGTTTCAGTTCTGGCTTTGAACTTCGTCTCAACCATCGTTTCTTGGATCACTTTGGCCATGTGGCTTGGAATATTCGCAGTGGTTGCCTACGACTATGGTGTTCCTCAAAAGATCAAGAATTGGATTAAGGATCCATGACACTGAGTTGATTAATTAAGGTTGTTGCCTCTGCGAAGATATGGTGTGTTCACATATGGTAATAGACTTTCCCATTTAAGCGTCCGGTGCCCTGTGCCTGTTATGTTGTTCTGTGTTTTAGTTTGAGTAAGGATCATTATAGATTCTTCACTAGAGAATAATCTGTTGGATTGATGAAAATAACTCTTATTTTTAATGCTTTCCTTTTCTTTTTTTTCCTTTCTCTTCATGTTTAATGCAAGACTGCAGCACACATTATCATGTTTTCTTTTAATGCTTAGTAATTAACTTTAGATGAAAAAAATGAAGCGTATCATTTTTTTCTTTAATGGTCTACACTTTTTTTCTCTCTCTCTCTAAACTGACCTTATACAAACCAAGCGTAAAAAAATATGATGTTGATCTAATTCTAATTTTATAGGTCAAATAAAACTTAAGATTAACATTATATTCTTTTACAAGATTTTTGCACTAATCTTCTTAATAGTTTATCAAATCTGACGGAAAATTCGCTGCTATTTCCTTCATCTTGCTGTGACTCTTTTTCCTCTCATTTCACTTTCCACATTTTGCGTTAATTTCATTAATTTTGAAAATTTATTCTTGGATATAATTTATGTTTGAAAATGTTTTGTAATTTTTTTATTATGTTTTTCCATACTTTTATTCCCATCAAAAAAGATAAAAATGTGATATTTATATGGGAATATGAAAATTTATTCCTTAAATACACATGTAACTTTCATTTTTACTTTTTTATTTAAATTATTTTAAATTTAAAAAATGATCCTAAAAATATTAAACATAACCGAATATGTTTTTAAATATACCCAAAAATAATATTTACATATTCCTGAGAATACAACGTCATTATGTGGAACAAGCGATTCATATATATATAATTAAAGACTAATTTTATTTTCCAAGTGAACGAGGTTAAAAATAAATAAGCATGATTATATATAATATTACTAATATAATTAATATTAATTAATCACTTGTGGGACAAAAATTATCAACATTAGACATTTTAATAACTTTATGAGGTATTAATTCCTTGTAAGACAAATCTAATCACCATTACACATCTCAATAACCCTATGACATATTAATCACACATCAATAATTGTAACAACTATATTCATTTACTCGAAAATATTTGAGGTAAAATTAACTATACTTACATATTTAATTAATCAAGTGTGATTATGGTTGTTCAAAAAGTATCTATAAAACAAACTTAACTATGAATCAAACTAAACTGAGAGTTAAAAAACTCGAACCATTTTCAACAATGCATCAAATCGAAGGAACAATTTCGTTCAGTTCAGTTCGAGTGGACAATTATGGTGCCATGCTTATTGTGGGAGGTGCTGCTTCATTTCTGGCTTTGACCATCATCTCATTCGCTGTTGCTATTATCATTTTGGCCTTGTGGATTGGAATTTTGACGTTGTTTGTGTATATCTATGTTGTTCCTCAAAGAAACTCAGGTTTGCTGCCTCTCTATACAAAAGCAGAGCACCCCTGTCAAACTCTGTTCACTTGTTTAGTGTTATTGTTTCTCAATTTTGCTTTGTTTGGTATCTATTAATGTTATACTTTCCTTTGTTTAAATTTGATTTTGGATTCTTGAGTCAGAAAGAATATGCCATTGGATTGATGAAACAACTGTGTTTATTAATACTGTTTAATGGAGGGTGTTCAATCATATTTCCAGTCAAATGTCTAAATGGAGATATGAATGCAAAATAGATATCAGTAAAAAAAATAGAAATGATGGACTTGAGATAAAGTTAATCAGCTATGCAGCCTATGCTATTTAGCAAGATAAAAATCTCACACAAATATATGGTAAATCTGACTTCTTTACGTATTGTCAGACAAATATATAAGTTGACAAATAAGTAAAATTAGAGAATTGGTAGAAAATACTAAAAATCATGTCACGTAAGTGGTAGATAATTTTAGTGGAAGTAAATTTGCGCAAATGATCGTTATAGTTTAATTTATGATTGAATTGTTGAAATTAATTTAGATATATATTTTAATTACAATTAATAATTTAAAATTTATTTTATCAAAATTAATACAATTCAACTTTGACATAAACAAATTCTAAGTTAATTATTAAAGCAAATCATCAACTGCATGTATCATATTACCACTTTTCAATTTTAGTTTTGCCTTAATTAACTACATTCAGTTTACAATAACTTCTTGCTGTAAATAAATTTGGATTTATAATCGATCTAATTTAGACACATTAATTGCTTTGCTTATTTTACGGTATACTGTACTACTATGCAGTATGTACTTGTATTCGCTAAAAAAAATGTACTATGTACTTGCGTATTTTAATATAATTTTATTTTCTGAAAACTATTATTAGCCGTTAACCTCTTTTGGGTTATATTTTTTTAATTATTTAGTTGTTTAAAAAACTTTTAAACATGATTACTTTTATCATAGAAAAATAAACAGGTTAAGGCTAATGTAAGTCGGAAAACTTGTACCATTCAACAAATGTTACAAGGAAAGAAACTAACTAATTATACAGTTTGTCTCAAACTCGTTTATACTATGGCTTTAAACTCAATCGAGAAGTATTTAATAGTCTAATAAATATAACTCTGTTGATAATAAATATTGAATTTGTGAGAAAATATTTGAATTTGCAAAATATATTCTTAACAAGTAGTCGAAAACATTACGTGTGATTTAATAGAAAATTAATATAATAAATTAAAATTGTAAAGTAATAAATAAACTATAAAGTTACAACTAATTAATATATGCTTATTCTCAATTAATGACGAGTTGTTAACAAACCCTTTGACTAGATTTGAAACTCTATTTAATTAGTAAGCTTCGACACTATTTTGTGATAAAATATATGAGACAATAGATCAAATATACGCTTTTCTAGCTAAAATCCAGTTACCTAGTTAGCTCTTAGATTACAAGTTCCTATATCGTATACTTTTGTCAATTTGCATATAAATAACCTAATTAAAGCTGGAGTTTTATAATAATTGGTATCCGTGTATGCAACGCAGTAATTTAATTTAATTTAGCAATAAAATTTATCGGTACATATATATATACAATACTATAAAAAGTTGATTTTTGGGATTTTAGCCTTGGAAAAAGAGAGGCTAAAATGCAATTTGCATTCTTCTAGTTCTCATATTTGCAATTTTAGTTCTTATTTTTTTTATAAAAAAAAATTCACAATTTTAATCTTTAGTGTCAATTTCAAAGAACGTTAATCTATGTTGTCTGTAAATATTAACTAAAACACGTGTTTATTTATTATTTACATAATAAATGTTTTTTAAAATATTTTAATTATTAACAAGCTTAATTTATTAAAAAATATAAAAATTTCAAAGAACGTTAATCTATTTAATTTGTAAACATTGACTAAAACACACATAAATAATGTTTTTTTAAATAATTTAATTACTAATGAGCATAATTTATTAAAAAAAATACATAAGTATGAAATTAAAAAAAAGATTAAAATTGTAGATTTTTAAGAAGTAAGGGACAAAATTTCTCAATTAAAAAAATAGAAAGACTAAAATTATAAATTTTAAAAAAATAAAAGACAAAATATCTTAATTAAAAAATAAAATAACTAAAATTGATGATTTAGAAAAATAAAATGACAAAAATTACATTTAAAAAAAAAAACAAAAGTTGATTTGAAAAAGAGGCCCAAGTAGCTACCTAAAAAATAAAAATATAGTAATAATTCAATTAAGAGACGTTTGTTTCACAAGAGTTTTTAGTTCCAAGAATACTAGAGGAAAAAAATAATTAAATAATTTTGTCTATATTTTTACTTTGATAAACAATAATCTCACAATTAATTATTAAAATTAACAGGAAAATAATAAAAAAAATATGAAATTTATCGATAACACACCCGTAACAAAAATAATTATCCCAACATGCTTACGTTTTAAATTTTTTCTCACTAATTATTTAAGTATTTTATTTATAATATAATATAATTTTCATTTATAAATAAATTATTAAACAAAAAATATTATCATTTTTTAAAAAATCTAATAACATAATAATATTAAAAAATTTAAATATTTTACTAAAGCAAATATATTATTAGACAAAATTCAGATTTAAAAAAATATTTACCTACAAAATATTTTATATAAATTAAATAATACAAGATAAGTAATTATATTTAATAATATTATTTTCTCATAAAAATTTAATTTTAATAAAAAAGTATTTTTTAAATCAATTAAAAATATATTTATATAATATAATATTTATATTATTTTAATAATTTAAATTAAAATAAAAATTTAAACATACAAATTAATTTTTTTTCCAATGCACCATGAAAACTTTTTATACGTGATTATGTGTAAGGGCCGTTAGGAATGTCGGGCACTAGGGGACAGGCTATACGGGTTGTAACAAATTTACACCTGCTATTACTATAAAATGTATGCTTTCCTTACCAGGGAAAATAAGAAGAAGCTTATTCATTCTTTCTATTATTACTCGTAGCTTTTAGCAGTAGAAGTTCCTAGCATTTTTGGTCCGACCTGCCACTTCTGATCAGCACCCACCATGCCGGAACATAATACCCCCCAAGCCACCCTCGACCGCCGGGAGGAGGCCGTACAACGTCTCACCCAAGCTCAGGCAACCTTATCCCAGAACCACGCCAACCTCGCCCAAACACAAACCTCCATGACCACCAAACTCGACTCTGTCCTCAAACACCTCGCCACCTTGACCATCCCATCACCCATCCCTCTGCCACCCCCGCACACCATCTCTCCTCCGCCTCCCTCACCTAAGCCGCACATGAAACTTGACGTTCCTCATTTCGATGGGCAAGACCCGGTAGGCTGGATTTTCAAAATCAGCCAATTCTTCGATTACTAGGGATTACTTGATCACGAGCGCATTACTGTCGCCTCATTCTATATGGATGGCCCCGCGCTTTCGTGGTACCAATGGATGACCCGTAACAGGTTCATCTCCTCCTGGTCGGCGCTCCTCCAAGCCTTGGAATCCAGATTCGCTCCTACATTTTATGAAGATCCACAGGGGCCCTCTTCAAGTTACAACAACGCGGTTCTGTTAATGATTACTTAACAGAATTTGAACAATTAGCTAACCGTATCATAGGCCAGTCTCCACCCTCTTTGTTGAGTTGTTTTATTTCAGGATTATACTCGGAGCTCCGGCGAGAGGTTCAGGCGCTTCAGCCTATGTCGTTGCCGCAAGTTGTGGCTCTTGCAAAGCTTCAAGAGGAAAAACTCAAAGATCGTCGTTGGCCATCTCGACCACCACCTGTGCACTCGCCCGTGCATCCATCACCGGTTTCTCCTCCCGGCACTGGCTCTTCCCTGATTCCTTCATTAGCTTGACCTCCGATTAAGAGGCTTACTGCCGAGGAACTCGTAGTACGCCGCGACAAAGGTCTCTGCTACCATTGCGACGATAAGTGGATCGTAGGTCATCGTTGCCGGTCGCGCCTTCACTTGCTCATCGCAGATGAGGACGATAAGGATATAGTCCCGCCACATCAAGCTACTTCCATTGCCCCTGACAGTCCCCACCCACCACAAGCAACTCTCGACGTCCCCCAAATCAGTTTGAACTCTCTTTCCGGCATGCCGGCATCGGAAACTTTTCGCATCCATGGGACCATTGCTCGCCACCAGGTCATTATTCTAGTAAATGGTGGGAGTACGCATGATTTCATTTAGTCTCGCCTGGCCTTCTTCCTCCAGTTGCAGCAGGTTCTCGCCACTACCATGCATGTAATGATTGGTAATGGCAGCACCATCGAGTGCAATACCAGGTTCCCTTCGATTCCAATTACGATTCAGGGATTCTCTTTTGTTGTGGATTTGTTCCAACTACCCATCGGTGGCGCCGATATCGTCCTCGGGGTCCAATGGCTGAAGACACTTGGACCGGTCACCATCATCACGTTCCTGGGCCAGTCCATTTCCCTCAATGCTGACGTTCCCCTCTTACCCAATCCAGCCTCGGCCCAACAACTTAAACGCTTGGCCCAGACCCACTGCATTTCTGTTGTTTACCACCTCACCCATGTACCTGCCCCACAGCCCAATTTACCTGTTTACCCTTCCCCCACTCCACCCACACCCCCACTTACTAAAGTTCACCCCCCCTTACTCGCCCATCTTCTTCAGCATTACTCCACCTTGTTTCAGGAACCCAACCAGCTTCCCCCTCCTCACACCATCACCCACCTCATCCATCTCCTTTCCCAATTCTAGCCCAGTGAACGTGCGTCCCTACCGATACCCCTACCCCCAGAAAAACGAGTTAGAACGCCAAGTCACCGCCATGCTCGAAGCTGATCTCATCCGTCCAAGCCATAGCATGTTTTCTTCTCTGGTACTGTTAGTGAAGAAAAAGGACGGGAGCTGGCATTGTTGTGTCGACTATCGAGCACTGAACGCCATAACCATTAAGGATAGGTTTCCAATGCCAACTATCGATGAGCTTCTAGATGAAATCGGAAAAGCTTCATGGTTCTCGAAGCTGGACCTCCGACAGGGGTTCCATCAAATCAGGATGCACGAAGATGACATCCCGAAGACAGTGTTTCGCACCCACCATGGCCACTACGAGTTCAAGGACATACCATTTGGCCTAACCAATGCTCCCTCCACCTTCCAAGCATCAATGAATAAGTTACTTCGGCCATTCCTCTGTAAATTCGTTGCGATCTTCTTTGATGACATATTGGTTTATAGCCCGTCGTTCGATACTCACCTCGATCATCTTGAAGTTGTGTTCACCTCACTCCAGCAACACTCATTTTACCTTCATCGTTCTAAATGCGATTTTGCAGAAAGACAACTCATCTACCTCGGCCATGTCATCTCGGCGGTGGGGATCGCGCCAGACCCCGATAAAATCCAGGCAATGCTTTCTTGGCCTGTGCCCACCTCGCCCACAGACCTCAGAAGTTTTCTGGGTCTCACGAGATTCTATAGAAGGTTCATTCGAGGCTATGCCGCCACTGCTGCACCGTTAATGACGCTTCTTTGTCGAGATAAGTTCCAGTGGAGCACCGATGCACAGAAGGCATTCGACCACTTGAAGTCACTTATGACACAAGCTCTATATTGGCTTCCCCAGATTTTACGATTCCATTTTACCTAGACACCGATGCTTCGGGCACAGCCATTGGCGTCGTCTTGCTTTAGAACTCCAAACCTATCGCCTTCTTTAGCAAACAACTTCGCCCTCGCCTGCAACAAGCTTCCACTTATGTTCGCGAGCTGCACGCAATCACTACGGCGGTGCGTAAATGGCGACATTACCTTCTCGGTCACCCCTTCTTCATCTTGACTAATCATCGAAGCTTGAAGAAATTGATGACACAGGTCATCCAAACTCCTGAGCAGCAGCATTACATGGTTAAGTTACTCGGATTCAATTACATGATCCAATACAAATCAGGCGCACAGAACGTAGTGGCGGATTCTTTATTCAGAGTTCCACCCCCTTCCACCATGCTGCTTTTATCCATTCCACATTCATTGTTCATGGACCAGCTTCGCAAATCTTGTGCGACAAACACGGCGTATCAAGAAATGCTCCATAAAATTCTTCACCATCCCATTGACCATCTAGGATTCATAGTTAAAAATGGCATGATCTTCTCGCAAGACAAGACGTGGCTTCCGGCAAGCCACGACCTCTCAAGGGTCCTCATGGATGAATATCACCTCACCCCTACAGGCGGCCATATGGGTGTGGCGAAAACATTCTGCCGCATTAATCAACACTTCTGTTGGCCTCAGATGCGCCACGACATCAAGCAGTATATCCGCCAATGTGCTACATTCCAGACGACAAAGCACTCTACCCTTAAACCGGCAGGACTCCTGCAACCCATCCCACCTCCTTCTTCCTTATGGGTTGACCTCTCCATGGACTTCGTTACAGGCTTACCAATATCTCAGGGCTACACGACTATCCTGGTCGTGGTGGATCGTTACTCTAAAGCAATCCACTTGGGTCCCCTTCCCCAGCATTACACTGCTCATAAGGTTGTCGTCCTCTTCCTGGACATTGTTTGCAAACATCACGACTTTCCCGACAACATCATCTCGGACAGAGACCCCATTTTCCTCAGTGCTTTTTGGCGCAACCTTTTTTGTCTCAGTAGGACTAAACTCCGATTTAGCATAGCATATCACCCGCAATCGGACGGACAGACGGAGGTTATCAATCGAGTGTTGGAGCAGTATTTGCGCGCTTATGTTCATGACCACCCTCGACAGTGGTCTCACTTCCTTTCGCTTGTTGAGTATTCGTATAATACTTCAGTACATAGCGGCACGAGCCTATCACCGTTCGAGGTTATGTTTGGCAAACCTCCACCAGCACTCCCTTTATATGGCGCCGGGACTTCACCCATTGAAGCAGTCAATACCATACTTTCGTCGAGGGAGACAATTCACAGTACACTCACTCGCAGGCTACAAAAATACCAGGCAAATATGAAGCGCATTGCAGATGCTCACTGTCGGGATATCTGCTTTAACGTCGGAGACTGGGTTTACATTCATCTCCGTCCTTACCGCCAAACTTCATTACAACCAACGTACTCCAAACTCAGCAAGCACTTCTATGGTCCTTACCCAATTGTTGAGAGAATAGGCCAGGTAGCGTATCGCCTGCAGCTACCCTCCTCGTCGAAGATCAACCCTGTGTTTCATATTTCACTCCTCAAACTCCACCAAGGACCACATCCCACAGCAGTGCCGGACCTGTCCGCTTTCACTATTGATCACCACCCCCTGGTGCACCCATTACGTATTTTGGACTGGAAAATGGATGAGTCCACTACGCCCCCAACTCTGATGACACTGGTTCAATGGGCTGGACTTCCGCCCGAAGAGACCACGTGGGAAAACTGGTCCAAGCTCCAAAAAGTTTACAACCTTGAGGATAAGGTTTATTTGCAGACCGGGGGCATTGATAGCACCACACAAACGCAACTCCCACCTGCATCCAGAATATTCTAAGATCCCATGCAGGAGGCACGGACAGAGGAACCCGCACGTGGCAATAACCGCACTCGCACAAGGCCCGGATATTTACGTGATTATGTGTAAGGGCCGTTAGGAATGTCAGGCACCAGGGGACAGGCTATACGGGTTGTAACAGATTTACACCTGCTATTACTATAAAATGTATGCTTTCCTTACGAGAGAAAATAAGAAGAAGCTTATTCATTCTTTCTATTATTACTCGTAGCCTTTAGCAGTAGAAGTTCCTAGCAACCTAAGTCATATGCCATTTTCATTACAACCTAAGTCATTTCCTTTACCAATTCGACAATTTACAATCTGTCATTTTCATTACCGATTCGTCAAGCATTCCTATTACATAGTTCGTTCTAAATATACTGATAATTGGTTAAATATATGTCTCCATTCGTTAATGAACCAACCATTCTGAAACAGCGAAGTTCTGTTTTCATCCAACGAACAAGCTTGTCTGCCCTGAGGTTAGTACATAGTATTATATATATATATATATATATATATATATATATGCTGTTTCCCAGTACCTTGTTTGAAGATTATTCCACTTACCATTTCAACATCTTTTTTTATATTCTTTACCACACATCCTGTTATCTATTTTATCCCTATTCTTCTTTCTATCTTTAACAAATTGGACATTTTTTGTTGAGTTGAATTGGGTTTTCTTTCTGCCTTGGGCTCTATCCTCTGTGTTTCTAGCAAAAGACTAACTTTTGTTTTTCCTTTAATGATTGTGCTCATTTACTTAGGGACCAAGTGGTGAATGTATTCAAGGAATTGCAGGAGATCCTCGTCAAATTCTTAACACTGCTCACTGCTTTGATTTCACTAAAAAGACAGTGAGTCAGGGAAGCTTTTGTTTACCGAACAGCACAAGCTAATGATGTATCTGATTTTAACCATTGTCTTATACTTCTTCTGTGCTACCATTGGGACAATACTTCTGATATATAAAGGAAGCCTTCTTCCACTCATAATTTGGGTCATGCTTACTGTGGGAGCTGTTGTTTCAGTTCTGGCTTTGAACTTCGTCTCAACCATCGTTTCTTGGACCACTTTGGCCATGTGGCTTGGAATATTCGCAGTGGTTGCCTACGATTATGGTGTTCATCAAAAGATCATGAATTGGATTAAGGGTACATCACAGTGAGCTAAGTTGATTAATCAAGGTTGTTGCCTCTTCCGAGATAAGGTGTGTTCACATATGGTGTGCTTGTGCCTGTTATGTTTTTTCTTGTTTTAGTTTGAGCAAGAATCATTATAGATTCTTCACTCAGTAATAATCTGTCGTTGGATTCATGAAAATAGTTCTTATTTTTAATGATTTTCTTTTCATGTTTAATGCAAGAGTGAAGCACATTATCATATTTTCTTTTAATGCTTAGTAATTAACTTTAGATGAAAAATAAATGAAGCGAATCATCATCAAATAAAAAAAATGTGGACCATCATGATTTATATCATTTTTTTTTCTTTAATGGTCTACATTTTTTTCTCTCTCTAGAGTGACCTTATACAAACCAAGCGTAAAAAATTATGATTTTTATCTAATTCTAATTTTATTTGTCAAATAAAACTTAAGATTAACGTTATATTCTTTTACAAGATTTTTGCACTAATCTTCTTAATAGTTTATCAAACCTGATGGAAAGTTCGCTGCTATTTCCTTCATCATACTTCCTCTCATTTCAATTTCCACGTGTCGCGTTAATTTCATTAATTTTAAAAATTTATTCTTGGATATAATTTATGTTTGAAAATGTTATATAATTTTTTTATAATGTTTTTCTATACTTTTATTCCAAAAAAAAAAGATAAAAATGTGATATTTATATGGGAATATGAAAAGTTAAATTTTCATTTTTACTTTTTTATTTAAATTATTTTAAATTTAAAAATGATTCTAAAAATATTAAACGTAACTGAATATGTTTTTAAATATACCCAAAAAAAAATTACATATTCCCTGAGAATACAACATCATTATGTGGAACAAATGTTTCATATATATATATATATATATATATATATATATATATATATATATATATATATATATATATATATATAATGATAGGATTAATATTAATTAATCACTTGTGGGACAAAAATTATCAACATTAGACATTTTAATAACTTTATGCAGTATTAATCCCTTGTAAGACAAATCTAATCACCATTACACATCTCAATAACCTTATGACATATAAACCACACATCAATAATCGTAACAATTATGTTCACTTACTCGAAATTATTTGGGGTAAAATTAACTATACTTACATGTTTAATTAATGAAGTGTGATTATGATTGTTCAAAAAGTATTTATAAAACAAACATAACTATGAACCAAACTAAACTCAGAGTTAAAAAACTCAAACCATTTTCAACAATGCATCAAATCAAAGGAACGATTTCGTTCAGTTGGGTTCGAGTGGTCAATTATTGTGCCATGCTTATTGTGGGAGGTGCTACTTCATTTCTGGCTTTGACCATCACCTCAAAGAAACTCAGGTTTGCTGCCTCTCTAGACAAAAGCAGAGCACCCTGTCAAACTCTGTTCACACTTGTTTAGTGTCATTGTTTCTCAATTTTGCCCTGTTTGGTATCTATTAATGTTATACTTTCCTTTGTTTAAATTTGATTTTGGATTCTTGAGTCAGAAAGAATATGCCATTGGATTGATGAAATAACTGTCTTTATTTTTACTGCTTAATGGAGGGTGTTCAATCATATTTCCACTCAAATGTCTAAATGGAGATATGAATGCAAAATAGATATCAGTAAAAAAAAAAAAATAGAAATGATGGACTTGAGATAAAGTTAATCAGCTATGCAGCCTATGCATTTACCAAGATAAAAATCCCACACAAATATATGGTAAATCTGACTTCTTTACGTATTGTCAGATAAATATATAAGTCGACAAATAAGTAAAATTAGAGAATTGGTAGAAAATACTAAAAATCTTGTCACGTAAGTAGTTGATAATTAGTGCAAGTAAATTTGCGCAAATGATCCTTATAGTTTAATTTATGATTAAATTGTTGAAATTAATTTAGATATATGTTTTAATTACAATTAATAATTTAAAATTTATTTTATCAAAATTAATACAATTCAACTTTGACATAAACAAATTCTAAGTATATTATTAAAGCAAATCATCAACTGCATGTATCATATTACCACTTTTCAATTTTAGTTTTGCCTTAATTAACTACATTCAGTTTACAATAACTTCTTGCAGTAAATAAATATGGATTTATAATTGATCTGATTTAGACACATTAATTGCTTTGCTTATTTTACAGTATACCGTACTACCCTGCAGTATGTACTTGTATTCGCTAAAAAAAAAAACTGTACTATGTACTTGCGTATTTTGATATAATTTTATTTTCTGAAAACTATTATTAGAAATTAACCTCTTTCGGGTTTTATTTTTTAATTATTTAGTTGTTTAAAAAACTTTTAAACATGATTACTTTTATCTTAGAAAAATAAACAGGCTAAGGCTAATGTAAGTTGGAAAATCTTGTACCGTTCAACAAATGCTACAAGGAAAGAAACTAACTAATTATACAGTTTGCCTCAAACTCGTTTATAATATGGCTTTAAACTCAATCGAGAAGTATTTAATAGTCTAATAAATATAACTCTGTTGATAATAAATATTGAATTTGTGAGAAAATATTTGAATTTTCAAAATATATTCTTAACAACATTAAGTGTGATTTAACAGAAAATTTATATAATAAATTAAAATGGTAAAGTAATAAATAAACTATAAAGTTGCAACTAATTAATATATACTTATTCTCAGTTAATGATGAGTTGTTAACAAACCTTTTTGACTAGATTTGAAACTCTATTTAGTAAGCTTCGACAGTACTATTTTGTGATAAAATATTTTAGACAACAGAAAATTTCAAAATAAAACTTATTATAAATACAAAAAATATATTAGATTATAAACAGATCAAATATACGCTTTTCTAGCTAAAATCCAGTTACCTAGTTAGCTCTTAGATTACATGTTTCTACATCGTATACTTTTGTCAATTTGCATACTATTTAAGTACCCCTGTCTTCAGTACTAGTGAAAGGTCTTATAAAATGGACAATGAGAATTTATCATTACAAATAAAAAAACCTAATTAATCCAAAAAATAAATAACCTAATTAAAGCTGGAGTTTTATAATAATTGGTATCCGCGTATGCAACGCAGTAATTTAATTTAATTTATTTTAGCAAAAACAAATTATCGGCATATATAGATATACAATACTATAAAAAGTTGATTTTTGGGATTTTAGCCTTGGAAAAAGAGAGGCTAAAATGAAATTTGCATTCTTCTATTTTCTCATATAATTTATGTTTTCTTATTTTTTTTAATTGAAATATTTCATCATTTATTTTATAAAGTTTGCAATTATAGTCTCTATTTTTTAATTCAAACATTTTCTTCTTCATTTTAAAAAAATAGGTATTTTTAATTTTTGTGATCAATTTCAAATGTTAATCTATGTATTTTGTAAATGTTAACTAACACATATTTATTTATTATTCACATAACAAATGTTTTTTAAAATAATTTAATTACCAATAAGCTTAATTTATTAAAAAAATAAAAATGCATAGTCAAGTATGAAATTTAAAAAGGATATTAAAATTGTAGATTTTTAAGAAATAAGGACAAAATGTCTCAATTAAAAAAATAAAAAAACTAAAATCACAAATTTTTTAAAAGTAAAAGATAAAATGTCTTAATTAAAAAAAAATAACTAAAATTGATGATTTAGAAAAATAAAATGACAAAAAATTACATTTTAAAAAAATTGATTTGAAAAAGAGGCCTAAGTAATAATAAGTTTACTTTACACCATTAACATAACATGGTTACCTAAAAAATAAAGATATATAATAATAATTCCATTAAGTATGTTTGTTTCACCAGTGAGTTTTTAGTCCAAAATATTTACTCCCATAGGACAAAAATCTCTCTTATGAGTAAAAATACACATATAGTCTTTTCTTATCCATTATCTCACTTTCATTCTAATGATCTCTTTAGTTATGTTTTTTTAATTTTTGTCTTTTTTAAAATTTTCATTCATGTGTCAATTTTATCTATCATTAATCTCATAAATTTTACTCAATAATTTTTCATTCACGATCAATTATTCTTTGCAAGTTTAATGTGTGGTGCACTTATATACTCTAATGACAGTTAAAAAGTAGTGGGGAAAATTTTGTTACAATTGAATAATAAAGTTATTTGTTATATAAAAAATAAGATATTTAACATAATAAGAATATTTTAATAATTAAAATATATATTCCCAAGAAAAAATAATTTAACTAAATATATGTCTTAATTATTTTTAGAAATATAAAAAATAATTATAGTTAATCAAACACATATTTTTAATAAATATTCAAAAATAACATTCTCCTGACTTATTCACAAGAATATCATTCTGGGATTAAAAAAGTTATCCGTGTATACCGCAGGTTAAAAAAAATTTACATCGTGATTCGTGATGAATGTTTAATTAGAACCCAGTCCATTATTATTACGCGGTGGTAATCCTCTTGAAGGAAGAAAAAGCAACCCCTCCGAAACACAGCAAAATTTTCCAAGTTCAAAACAAAAGTTAACATTAAGCAAAAACTTAGACCAAAAGTCCAAAATCTCATATGAATATTCAGAGTGATTGAATTTGTTTTTCAATATTCCATATTCTATATCCTCTGCCCGTATTTAACATGTCATCCAATATATTATGATCACAATTCACACACCAACCAACAATTCTCAAATGGGAAATTCTAGTATATCTAATTTTTCTTTTGTTGTTTCAATGTGTGTTTAGTGACCTATTACACAATCTATTCAAGGAATTGGAGAAGACTCATGACAGATTATTAACAGTACTGATTACCTTGATTGCAGCAAGAAACATCGACACAGGAAATTCTTTGTTTACAAAACAACACAAGCTGATGATGTCTCTGGTTTTGGCCATTGTTCTTTACTCCTTCTTCGGTACACTTGGGACAATACTTCGCACGCATAATAACAGTAACTGGTAGGAAGAATGAAGATCAGCCATCATTAAGGGAGAAGTCCACAAGGAAGATGACCAAACCTGGATATTTGAAGGATTACATCTAACGGTCCCAATTGGAGTTGAGCTGGCACCTTGTTTGTCATAGCTTTGTGTCATTTTGTTTTCGTCGTTGTTTCCACTAGCACGGTTATGACTCTGCTAGCACCAAAATTCTAAATTCTGTTAGAAACATTATTATAAACATCAGAATCATGTAATAAGGCAGTAATGAAAAAAATCTCAGAAATTCCCTATTCTTTTTCCTCAAGGAGGTCATTGGCCCTCGAAGCCAGCTCTATCTTCTCTACTCTTAACAAATTTGGTGCTCTCGTTGTCCTGTTTCCATGGATGAATCCACTAGGTCCAAAGCCAATTCCGACAGGCTTGAGGAATCCATTACCAAGCTCACTACACACCAAATTTCCCTCAGTGAAACAATCCAGCACATGACCTACAAGCTAGATGAGCTTATCCGCCACCTTCATAAACCAGACACACCCAGTCACTCACCCTCTTCTTCCTCTGCCATTCCCTCTCCTGTGTCCCTATCTTCATCACACCATATGAAGCTCGAGGTTTTGAGGTTTGATGGTACAAACCCTCTCGACTGGATCTTCAAGATCAACCAATTTTTTGAGTACCATACCACCCCTAAACATGAGTGTCTCACCATTGCGTCTTTTTATATGGATGGTCGTGCCCTTGCTTGGTTCCAATGGATGACCAGCAATGGGCAACTCACCTCTTGGCCTGGTTTCCTTCAGGCCCCTCAAACTTGCTTCACCCCTTCTCAGTACGAAGATCCCATTGGTACGCTGCTTAAATTAACACAAAGGGATTCAATCAATGCTTACCTCTCGGAATTTGAAGAGCTCGCTAACTGTATCATTGGTCTTCTGCCACCGTTCCTTTTGATCTGCTTCATTTCTAGGTTGTCACCAGAAATTTGTCGTGAGGTACAGGCTCTTCATCCATTAACGTTGGTGCAAGAAACTGGTCTGGCCTAACTTCAGGAATAAAAGTTCCTAGACACTCAACGCCCCTTCTGTCACCACCCTAACCACGTTTCTGCTCCCAATTTTTCCTCATCTGCTTCTACCTTCTCTTAGCACCTTCCACCCTTTCACATACCTCACCCTTTGTGCCCACCCCTTCGAAACCAACCCCTTCAGTATCCATTAAACGCTTATCCCATGAGGAGTTAACCTTGTGTCGTGAACGTGGCTTCTGCTTCAATTGCGATGAAAAATACCATCGCGACCACAAATGCACTTCCAAGGTGTTTCTGTTTATTACCGATGATGATGAGGGTTTTCTAGAGTCTGACCCTAACATAGACCCACTAACCGAACCACCAGATGCTTCTAACCCAACCCAGACCCAAATCAGTTTACACATACTCTCGAGTCACCTGGCCCCAAAAACATTACACCTCTTGGGTCGTGTTGTAGATCACCAAGTGGTGATCTTAGTTGATGGGGGTAGCACCCACAACTTCATTCAGGAACAATTGGTGCATCAATTGGGCTTACCAACGCAGACCACCACCCCTCTCAGTGTCATGGTGGGTAACAACCACCACCTAGACTGTCACCATGTTTGTGAAGCCATTGCCATCAACATACATGACATCATTTTCATTGTTGACCTGCACAACCTACTGCTGTGTGGTGCTAACATCGTATTAGATGTCCAGTGGCTCAAGTCTCTTGGCCCTGTGCTAACTAATTATAATGTTTTATCCATGAAATTTTCTCACGACAGAAGAGTTATTGAGTAAAAAGGTGATAGTGCATCCACCATTTCCCTCCTTACTCCACAACTTTGATGATTGGTGCGTAAAAGAAATACTAATGCCTTATTCCACATTCGCACACTACCCACAGACCTTCCTTCGAACCAAACCGAGTTAACCCAGTCGTTATCAAAAATTCAGACGATAGTCACTAAATTTGACTCTTTGTTTCAACAACCAACCACCTTACCTCCTTCCCGCCATACCAATCACCACATACATCTTTTCCCAACTCTAAACTAGTCAATGTTCGACCATACCATTACCCGCATTTCCAAAAACAAGAGATTGAAGCTCAAGTTAATTCGATGTTATAGGGAGGGGTCATTCGCCCTAGCACTAGTATGTTTTCCTCGCCGATATTACTCATTAAGAAACATGATGGCACCTGGAGGTTTTGTGTCAATTATTGGGCCTTGAATGCAATCACGATAAAAGACCATTTTCCTATTCCAACCATTGACAAACTTCTTGATGAACTTGGTGGGTCGCATTGGTTTACAAAGCTCGATCTCCTACAGGGTTACCATCAAATATTGATGCATGAGGATGATGTTTACAAGACTGCATTCCGGACTCATCACGACCACTGTGAGTTTATAGTGATGTCATTTGGCTTGTGCAAGCACCCTCATCATTTCAGGCGACAATGAATTCCCTTTTCCAACCATACCTTTGTCATTTCGTCATTGTGTTTTTTGACGACATATTAATTTATAGTAGCTCTTTCAGTGATAATTTACTTCATTTAGAGCTGGCCTACCAGGTTCTGTTGCAGGGCCAATTCTTCAGCAAGCTCTCGAAATGCTCCTTCGCACAAACTCAAGTAGAGTATCTGGGACACGTGGTGTCCATTAGGGTGGTTGAACCAGTCCACCGGAAGGTCCAGGCCATACAATAATGGCCAACACCACAGTCTTCAAGGTTGTTATGTGGATTTTTGGGGCTTGATGGATTTTATCACCGTTTTATTTGGGGTTATGTAACACCCCGAAATATTACTAATTATAAATTGATGTTTAATTATATTTATTGTGTTATTTGAATATATGGTTGACTTGAATGAGTTGAGGTATGGCTTGAAATAGTCATGTGTGAATTTCTTGATGTGAATGTTGAGTTATGTGAAGTTTTGTTGAGCTGAGTTGAAATTATGAGATTTCAAATTATACATAAAACCTATTTCAGTAAAATCGTCATCCCGGATTCGTTAACCGTTGAATCGTTTTCAAAATTTTATGGAGGTTCCTAAGAGAATTCTCCACATTCTTACCGTTGGGATTTGTAATATAACATATTGAGTATTAGATATGAATTTTTTACTGAAGCAAAAAATTTGAGATGTAGGTCAGCTCGCCCGGGCGAGTGTTGCGAGTTTCAAATACGCTCAGTAGTGTAAAACAACCATTTTCTTCCTCCTTCCCTTCCCCTAAACCCTCCCCAATACCCCCAAGCTCCTCCTCCACCATCGCTCACCACCGGTGACCGCCATGAGCCGCCTTTGCTTGCTGTCGGACCACTGCACGGAGAAGAACAATTTAATCGGAGCGGAATCTTCAAAACTTATCTCTAGTAGAAAACGAAGCCTCCAATCCTACCTTTGCAATTTTTTTAGGTAATCGTGATTCTAAGACTACTCCTTGTTAGTTTGAGCCTATCTTTGCATCTCTTTCGACTTGAGAACCATTATTGGATGTTTTTACACTTCCTTTGAAAAACCCTTGAAAATGAGACGTTGTAAAAGTTATCTTTTTATGAAATGGATGTTATTTTCATGACCTTCACTAAACCCCGGTGATGAGAATCATGAAACTGGCCAAATACAGGCTAAAGACCCAAGTGGAGAAGGACGAAGGCCCAAGTGGAGAAGGACAAAGCCCCCGAGTAGAGAAGGATGAAGGCCCAAGTGGAGAAGGATGAAAGCCCAGAGGCAGAGACACTATCAAGACTATTAATTGTTGCTGAAGGCCCAAGTTAAATAAGTTTTTAGTTATAATTTATTTTTATTGTAATTTTGGCCCAAACTGTTTAGAAGGCCCATGTCTATTTTTATCTTTTTGTTCAGCTACACTATAAGTATTGGTTTTTGTTTTGAATAAAAAAACTTTTGGGCATTTTGATAAAATTGGGTGAGAGTTTCTCTCTGGATTCCTTGTTGAACCAATATCAGACTTATCAAGGTAATCCTTGTGGCGTCTACCCTGACTTATCTTCCTTCACCGGAAGTGGCGTCTACCAAATCTCTGTAACCTGTATCAAACGATCCGCTCCTACTCAGGTTCACATCATCTGGTATCAGAGCTTCGGCTCTTGATACAGGTCCTATCCTATCCTATCCTATTTTTTTCTTCGTAATTTGTCTAGGTTCGTGTTTTTGTCCATGTTTTGTTATTTGTTTTCTTGTTTGCATCTTGTTGCGTACTTGTTTGTATCTTTGTTTCATTCTTGTTCTTGTCACGTTTGTGTTCTTGTTGTTGTTCTTGTTTCTAGTGTCTTTCAGACTTTGTGTCAAAAAAAAAATTGTTTGAGTTACCAGATGATGCGAACCTGAGTAGGAGCGGATCGTTTGATACAGGCTACAGAGGTTTGGATGACGCCACTTCCGGTGAAGGAAGATAAGTCAAGGGTAGACGCCACTTCCGATGAAGGAAGATAAGTCTGGGTAGATGCCACTTCCAATGAAGGAAGATAAGTCAGGGTAGACGCCACAAGGATTACCTTGATAAGTCTGATAATTGGTTCAACAAGGAACCTAGAGAGAAACTCTCACCCAATTTTGTCAAATGCCAAAAGTTTTTTTATTCAAAACAAAAACCCATACTTATAGTGTAGCTAAACAAAAAGATAAAAATAGACATGGGCCTTCTAAAAAGTTTGGGTCAAAATTACAATAAAAATAAATTATAACTAAAAACTTATTTAACTTGGGCCTTCAGCAACAATTAATAGTCTTGATAGTGTCTCTGCCTCTGGGCCTTCATCCTTCTCCACTCGGGGGCTTTGTCCTTCTCTACTTGGGCCTTCGTCCTTCTCCACTTGGGCCTTTAGCCTGTATTTGGCCAGTTTCATGATTCTCATCATTCCCTCCTTCTTGGAAAACATTTGTCCTCAAATGTCCAGGATCATCACCGGGTTCAAGTACCACTTCCTTCCTTTTCTTGTTGGCTTGCTTGGCATAGCTTTCATTCTTCTTTGCAATTTGCACCTTCACTTGGTCATACAATGTTTTCACATACTCAACTTTGGCATGTGCATCCTTACGTTGAGTCTCTTGGGGATTGCCTTTGTAAGTTGGCCTGTTAGGAAATGAAGCTCCGGGGAGGAGATCAACTTGATGTTCTATGCCTCTTGAAGGTGGCAGTCCATGAGGAATCTCCTTAAGAAAGACATTTTTAAATTCCTGCAATAAGGGTTGAACACTAGGAGAAATAGAAATAGTAAACTCATTAGAATTATCAGTAGAAATTTTACTATCTTTGCAATACTGTAGATTGAGTGGTTCATGAGCAGGTAACACTTTCCTCACTTCACTCGCCTCTGCAAAATAATTAAATTTTCTCTCATGTGTATCACTCTCTCTCTTATGTGTATCACTCTTTTCCTCGGGTGTATCACTCTTTTTTTTCATATTCCTTTGTGGTGTCTCACTATTTTCTTTCTCTTGTTCTCTCTTTTCTCTCATTCTGATTTGGTCATTACACACTTCTCTAGGGGATAGAGGTTTAAGAGTAAACGAGGAAGATTTGACTATTCGTCTGTAGGGCTCTTCTTTGTTACGGTTCAACAAACGTTGCATTTGTGTAGTCCACGCGTCCAGAAATAAGCGCTGAGATTCATCCAGTTGATGATATACACCACCATTGTCACCAACTCTTGCCATGATTAAGGAAAAAAGGAATTTTGCAGTAAATTAAAAAAAAATTCAGGACCTCACCACACTTTACTCACGTGTTTCTCTCTTTGATGGTAATTCACTCGTGTTTGATGCTCTCAATATAGGCTTTTGTGTAATGTATTCTCTCTTGCCTTTTACCACTCGTGTTCCCTCTTAAGTTCCTAGATGGACCGAATTAGACACACAAGGTAATATAAAATAAAAGGAAAGACAATATAATTATCAGAGTAACAGATTTGATTTGGGATAACAACTTGGACTTGATTTGGAAAGCAGATTGGATTTGATTTGGATAACATATTGGATTTGATTTGATTTGGATAACAAATCTGATTTGGATAAAAAAAATTTGATTTGATTTGATTTGGATAATAGATCAGATTTGGATAACAAATTAGATTTAATTTGGATAACAGATATGATAACAAATAAGATAACAGATAGAATAACAGATAAGATAACAGATATGACAAGTAAACTTCAAATGCTCATAACTTTTGCTACGGTTGTCCGTTTGAGGCCCACTATATATCAAAACGCTCAGAATTCAGAAGAGAATCCAGATAAGGGGATTTGGTACACGATTTTCTACCAAAAAAAAGCCTCTAACTGCCTCAATTTCGTGTACAAAGATCAAACACCCACTTTCTCTTTTTTCTCTTTCTTCTTTTCTTCTCTTTTTGTTTCAAAATTTCTGCAACTTTTTTTTTTAATTGAAACAGAACTCAAACAATTTTTTTTTTGACACAATGTCTGAAAGACACTAGAAACAAGAACAACAACAAGAACACAAACGTGACAAGAACAAGAACGAAACAAAGACACAAACAAGTACGCAACAAGACGCAAACAAGAAAACAAATAACAAAACACGGACAAAAACACGAACCTAGACAAATTACGAAGAAAAAAAAATAGGATAGGATAGGATAGGACCTGTATCAAGAGCCGAAGCTCTGATACCAGATGATGTGAACCTGAGTAGGCGCGGATCGTTTGATACAGGTTACAGAGATTTGGATGACGCCACTTCCCGTGAAGGAAGATAAGTCAGGGTAGACGCCACTTCCGGTGAAGGAAGATAAGTCCGGGTAGACGCCACAAGGATTACCTTGATAAGTCTGATATTGGTTCAACAAGGAACCCAGAGAGAAACTCTCACCCAATTTTATCAAAATGCCCAAAAGTTTTTTTATTCAAAACAAAAACCAATACTTATAGTGTAGCTGAACAAAAAGATAAAAATAGACATGGGCCTTCTAAATAGTTTGGGCCAAAATTACAATAAATAAAAATTATAACTAAAAAACATATTTAACTTGGGCCTTCAAATTAATCTGGGCCTTCAGCAACAATTAATAGTCTTGATAGTGTCTCTGCCTCTGGGCCTTCATCCTTCTCCACTTGGGCCTTCATTCTTCTCCACTCGGGGGCTTTATCCTTCTCCACTTGGGCCTTCGCCCTTGGCATGATTGGAATTTCAAAATGATGTCTCCTTTTAGTATAACCCGAAACACCCCTCAGCCATTTTATGTTTTGACAGGGGTATTTGACTATGAATATTGTTATTAACCTTATTTTTGAAATCTATACTAAATTTCCTTCAATTTGGTATATAAAAACTTGCGTTTGGACAAACGAGCGTGAACAAGAGAGACCTCTGAGTGACGCAAAGAGGATCTGACAGAGAGCTCACGATAGGTGAGGGGGAGTTTATTATAATTTACCGCTTTTGATATCGTAGTTGGGGTCAGAAAACCTAACTATGGGGATGTATGTCTATCCCTGTTGCATGTTGGTTTTCAAGAAAACAATATTTTTGACTAATGGGATGCAATATATCTATTATTGATGAATAACATTATTGTTTTTATTAGACTTGTGTTGTTTGAAGACCTGGGGAGTGTGAATCTCAGGCATGAACTATATATGTATATATAGAGTGTGACTTATTGATGATATTGTTATTGATGACATTAATTAATAAGAGGTGACGTTAATGTTTATGATAATATTGATATGAGATGATGTTGTTATTGATGACTATGTTAGCATGAGTTGATGTTGTTATTGATGACTATGTTAACATGGGTTGATGTTGTTATTGATGATTATGTTAATGTAAGATGTTGTTGTTGTTGATAATGTCATTGAGATGAGATGATTTTGATGATGAGAATGATATTGAGATGAGATGATGTTGATGTCGAGAATGACATTAAGATGAGACAATGTTGATGTTGATAATGACATTGAGATGAGATGTTAATGATGTTGAAAATGTCATTATGATGTTGCATGTTGTGTATGTACATGGGGGTGCAGTGACCTTGTTGGATTTCCCTGGTGGAGGAAATAGATTGGTTAAAAAGTTTTAAGCATCTCAGGAGGGAGATGGCTTAGAATCTTTAATTATCCACGGTCTATGCATTGATGGTGCCTATGTTTTATACGTTGTATGTTGTGTATGTACATGGGGGGTGTAGTGACCTTGTTGGATGTCCCTGGTGGGGAAATAGAGTGGTTAAAGAGTTTTAAGCATCTCTGGAGGGGGATGACTTAAAATCTTTAATTATCCATGGTTAGTGCATTGATGGTGCTCATGTTTCATACTTCATATGACATGGAACTAGTATAAACTTTGTCAGTAAGTACTTATAGTTTCTCATGAGGAGAAATACTTGTACTAGGGGGCATGTCACTCGGTTTGGAACTTCCTTGAGACTCAGGCTGATCACCGTGGGGGGGGGGAGTTGTCTGTGCATGACAGGGTGACGTTGACACTTATTGCCTAGTTTTCCTAAGTGAGAGTGTCGTGTAGACACGCTTAGGCTATTCCTTGGGGATGGTACCACATTGCATTTGAGAGTTGAGGTCAGGTGCATGCATCGTACTGAGCATGATTGATTGGAACTATGGACGGATGATGACTATTTGTTGAGTGTGTGTTGGATTAATGAATGTTTGTGTAAGCTTATGATATTTGTTAATGTTTTCTTACTAATTGTGGTTATTTGATTTTAGTATTAATTCCTTTTATAATGAACTCACCCTTGTGATTTTTGTACCGTGTGGTTGGTACCTGTGATGATCACGAACCCTTATTCGTGGGAGCAGAATGACAGCAGTAGAGTATGAGAAATGAGATTCTTTTGTGGAGTCGACGTGATGACGTTGGGATCATTTGGGGAAAGAGTTGTGTTTTGTTAATCAACTCCTCCATAGCTAGTTCCATAATTCTTTTTGTTGAATTGAGGATGTAAATCACAAATTTAATTATATGTGTGAACAATTTTACTTTCCATTATGTGAATGATCTGTACTGAGTTACTATACTAATATATATGTATTCGGTTAAATAATGATGCATTGTTTGGGAATGTATATCGTGAAAATTCAAATTTACTTTAATTTTTCATAAACAAATTAACAGAGTTTTCATAAAAAAAAAATTGAATTTCTCGAGGTTTAGAGTGGTGATATCATAGCGATAAGGCGGGTCATTATAGGTTACGCTACCATAGTTGCTCCGTTAACTAAATTGACAACCCAGGAACCATTTGAATGGTCTCAAGCTACTCATACCGCTTTTGATGCATTAAAGGCTACCTTGACCTCGTCACCAGTTTTGCTTCTACCAAACTTCATTCTCCCCTTCACTTTGGAGACAGACACCTCTGGGGTTGGTATGGGCGTGATCCTCTCACAAAACAGACACCCTATCGCCCTTTTTAGTAAACAATTCAGGCCCAAACTCCTTCTTGCTTCCACTTATGTCAGGGAGTTATTCGCCATTACCGCTGCAGTAAAAAAATGGTGCCATTATCTCTTGGGCCATCACTCACCATTATCACCGATCACCGAAGTCTCAAAAAGCTATTAACATAGGTGGTCCAAACCCCAGAATAACAGATGTACCTTGCTCGCCTCATGAGATACGATCTCTCCATTCAATACCGATCTGGAAAATCCAATGTGGTCGTAGATGCCTTATCAAGAATTCCAGACTTTGTTTCGAGCTCTCTGTTATTCTTATCAGTACCTTCCTTGATGTTTCTAGCCATACTTAAATAGAAGCTTCGACAAGACCATACCTTTGTTCACTTACATCAAGCTATTATGGCAGCACCTATGACATACCCAGATCACTTCGTTGTTCAGGACCTGATCCTGAAGGATGGCCGTATTTGGCTACCTCTTGGGTTCTTCTTCATTCCGACATTATTGATAGAATAACATTCATCCCCTACTGGTGCTCATATGGGAGTGGCTAAGACCCTGACACGCCTAAGTGAAAATTTCACTTGGATAAGGATCCCTATCCGAAAGGATGTAGAGCAATTTGTTGCAGCTTGCTTAGACTTTCAATACACCAAATACGAAATGCAGAAAACAACGGGACGATTGTGCCCATTACCAATTCCTTTCAAACCCTAGGAAGAACTTTCCCTTGATTTCATTATCGGCTTACCGGAGTTTCGCGGTTACACCGCCATTTTAGTAGTTGTTGACTGTTTTTCGAAAGGGATACATTTAGGAATGCTCCCAACTCGACACACAACCCACACTGTCGCTATGCTTTTCATGGATATTGTCGGAAATATCCATGGTATGCCCTGAAGCCTGGTTTCGGACCAGAACCCCTTATTTATTAGCCATTTTTGGCAGGAGCTATTCCAGCTAAGCGACACTCGCTTATGGATGAGTTCTTCCTATCATCCACAAACAAATGGGCATACCGAAGTGCTCAACCATGTCATTGAACAGTCATTGTGTGCCTTCATTCACAAGAATCCATCCACATGGGGAAAATTTTTGAGCTGTGTAGAATGGTCATACAATACGTCATGCCATTCAAGCTCTGGTATGTCATCTTATGAAATTACCTTTGGTAGGAAGCCCTTCAATATTCCTCAATATATTGTGAGAACATCTGATGTAGCGGCCATTGATGACATGTTGACTAGCAGGGAAGTCGTATTCACAGAAGTTAGAAAGAAGCTCTTGAAAGCTCAAGCTATCATGAAACACAATGCTGACAAGAAAAGAAGGGATGTCAACTTTAGTGAGGACAATTAGGTAATGGTAAAACTTCGCCCTCATAAAAAATCTCCCATTTTTGGCAATTCTTATGCTTTCTCCAAATTAAACAAGCGATATTATGGCCCAAATAAAATTGTGAACCATATCAGCAAGGCTGCTTATAAGCTTGAATTGCCAGAGGGTGCCCTATTTATCATGTTTTTCATTGCTCATTGCTTAAACCCTTCCACCAATATGCAGATGAGGCCTACATACCATTGCCTTTATCAGAAACCATTATTGATAATCAACCCGTTGTCATTCCCTTGGTCATTTTTGGGACACGACAAGACTCGGTGAGTGTTGATTCGAAAGTATAGGTTCTGGTCTAGCGAAAGGGCTTTAAGTCTATGACTATGATAATTGTCTTTAAGTCTATAACTATGGTGTATGGTGTTCCTCGAAGGATCATGAATTGGATTAAGGGTTGCATAACATGGAGATAAGGTTCTTGCCTATCTAGAGAAAGTATCATTGCCAAACTTTGACTATATACTCTGTTCATATCCAACCAAAGTTTCTTTGTTATGTTGTGCTTTGTGGCTATTATGCTTTTTCTTTGTTTTAATTTGGGTTAGGATTCTAGATTATCGATTAATGAAGAATCTATTGTTGGATTTATGAAAGCAATTAACTCTTCTTTTTCATGCTTAGTCAAGTTTTAAATTGAGTAAGTTTTAGAATTTTAAACCAAATAATGGATTATTTAGTTCAACTTTTTTTAAAACTGATTTTGCAAGAATTAATATTAGATATACTTGATTTAAAAATGGTTAAAAAATTATTCAAGATTTGAAATGATATTTTAATACTGAACTTAAAAGAATTAAATTTATTTAATGGTGTGTCAAGTTCCTAATACCACATTAAAAATAGTATAATAAAATATTTTTGAAGTATAGACATAAGAATGGTTTAAAGAAATTGATAAGCCTATCCCTATGATTAATTCTATTCATCTTTGAAATTTGATTGACTTATTTTTTAAAATTAATTTTATCCGTGCAAAAATTGATTTTAAAACAGAAAAATTACAATTACATGCTACTTTTAGCCTAACAAGTCATGTTAATATTTTGTTTCCAATTAAATATAAGGTTTCTAAATTTATGTTTGATAAATTATAATTTTCAGCCTTCAAAGTATAATTATTTGGATTTTAGTTTAGCTTTAAACTTCTTCTCATTTAGTCCTTTAAGATACTTTTACGTTAACAATATTTTTATTGGTTGGAAGTTGTATTCATGCCAATGTTTTCTTTTAACTTTGTCTTCTAATTTTTATTTTTCTAAAAATGTTCTAACACTTGATGTGATTATATATGGATTCATCAATCATGATGAAGGTTTATAAAAACTATATATCATTTGAGATGACTTTTTTCATAATGATGTCTCTCCTATGAAAAAATGAGTGATCATTGAGCATTTATACTGCAAGGTTCAATGTTTGAAGAATTATACGTCGTTCAGAACAATATTCTTGAATGACCAACTCACCTTGAGGAGACTAACTCTTATTCCTGGAAGCAAAAATGATATTTGATTCTTATGATTAGGAAATGAAATGATAGAGATTTGATAGTATTGTACAAAGTTACACTATGGGAACTTAACAACAAGATGAGGGAAATACCTTGATTTGACAAGTGTAACAATCAGTCCAAATAGTGTTAAAATGGTTAGACCGAGTGTCAAGTCTACATGAGCTTTGACTGTATTCGAAATTTGTATATATCTAATTTTAAGCGAATAAATTACTAAATTAGATATTTGTCAAGTGATAATGCAGAAATATAGAATTCAACCATACATAAAGATGACAAGGTAGAACCCATTTAGTGCAGATTTTCGTGAACGTGTTGTTTGCTCAACCTACCAAAATTACTCTTGATACAATATTAGAGATTTTTTACCATTTAACATTATTTCAACTATTACCTTCTTCAGCTAAACTACTCTAACCATGATTCCTCATGCGAAAAAGTCTAAATTACCTAATTTCACTCATAATCCCTTAAGAGCCACACTAAATAATTTGCTTAACGATACATAAATAAGGCTAAATAACATCATTCTATCTCTAGACATGAATTACCTAAAAGCTCCTTTTTATTCTTAGGGTACAAACATTTCTCAATGATTAAAACCCTATAACATACATGTGAATGAGTGATCAAATCATAAACAAGACAATAAATTCATAAAAGAAGCAATAATATTGAAATAACATTAAATAGATGGTAAAGATCATTACATTAAGAGTATTTGGTTGTCAAGCCCCAACAATGGATAATTTAGCCTCTCATAGTCATGAGAGGCTAAAAAAATACGAGATGAAGCAAAAGAAATGAAAGAAGAAGGGTTCTAAGTGAGTGGGTTATTTCTTTTCTTCATACCTTACTATCTGTCCCCTAGTAGCACAATGCCTTTTTTTTTTTCTTTTCAAAACGTTGCACAATCATATTTTTTGAAAATGACTATGCTCTAAGTTTGCATGTACACGTTGAGTACACATGAAAAGTCCAATGGACTTAAGTGACTGTGTGTTAAGCCTCCAAATGTGTGCTTAGTGCATATGCACAATACAACTGGTTGACTTCTAGTTTGGCTTATCACGTTGAGCATGCATTGGCGTGCTAAGCGCATTACTCCAAATCTTCAAAATCTTCCGAACCTCTCGTTGTGTCAAACTCTACAAAAAATGGAACCAAAACATTGTGAATTCACTAACTTTAGCATTCTTTGGATAAAAAATTCCTAAATTCATATCTTTTTAGATCAAATGAAGCATTAAAAGAGGAGAAATTAGATAATTATTATGTGATTTAAACATACACATTAAGTATGCACAACAATTATCAATGCTAGACACACCTAACCACACACCACGTGTAATGTATGAGGGAGACAAAACTGAACTCGCACAATAATATGACAAAATGGGTCAATAAGATTGTTACATGTAGATGTTGTTGTCTCAGAGTATCATGTGTAAATAGAGGTGAGTTGCATGAATCACCTTAGGTCAATACTTTTAAGAGGAAATACTACTAGAGGCTTGAGCTTGAATCCTTTATTCCCTCTGGATTGACTTAACCTAAAGTATGAAATTTGGTTAATGAGGCTGGCTTTTTGAGGTTGTTGTTAACAATCTAAAATAAAAAATAAAAAAATAAAATTGAAATGGCCAAATAAGAAAAATTTACGTGTCATTGGAAAGGTTTTCTATAGATTCCATATTTTAAAATAAACTATGTAGTATTCCATATTAGTATCATACGGTTGTGTTCAATTAACGTGTTTCACGTACAAGATAAAAGAAAAGGAAACAAAGATGATAAAAACTTAATTACTGATATATGTGCTCTTTTTCTATTAATTGTGTTCAAATAATGAATTACAATTGATTAATTTCTAAGTATCAATAACCAATTAACAGAATTTTAGTTATGATAACTTTTTTTAACAGAATTATTTGATAACGGCTATTTAACAAGTTATCATTTTGTAAAATACATGAAAATTTAAAGTATCATCTTTGATGGGATAACTAATTAAAGGAAAATAAAATATTGATTTATTTAATATAAAAATCCACAAACATATGTCGTAAACTAAAAAAAAGACACTCAGCTACAAAAAAATAAATATTAATGTTATTCTAATTTAAAAAAATATGAATATTCTAATGTTATTCTAATAAATATTTTTTTTAACATTAAAGTTAACGTAAATCTTACTTTTTATATAATATTTTTTTGTTATAGACATAATAAATTTTATTTAGTATTTAATAAAATTTATATGAAGTCTACTTAATGATAAATAATATATTAAAAATAAAAATTATAAATGTTTCTCACCTTTCTTAAGAATAAAAAACTTATATTTATAATCTAATGATAAATAATAAAGCTAGTCATATAATTATTTTAAACAAAAAATATCTCCTAATATTTTTTTATTGATTTTTTTATTACATCCATGTTGTAGAGTTAACTTGTTGTGTATAGTACAGTACACATTACAGTTCAAAATGGGTAATGTAGTATAAATATAAAATATAAATAAAGGAAAAAATGGAATGTAAAAACCCTACTCCAAGGTTTGTACTCTTGCAACGAAAATGAAAAACTCCTATATAAGGCAAAGCTGCCTCTGGCTGTAACCCTAATAGCACAGGTAGCACCGTTTGGCTCTTCAAGACTTGCTTCTTTACCATTTCATTCCTAAAACCCTATTCTTCTTCGCTCATTCATCAGCACTGCCATCAGCCCCAACCTCCCCACAGTGAGTGTTACTTCAAAATCTATCAATTTCCCAACTTTTCATTCTCTTGGACGACCCAATTGGATAAAGATTTGATTTTTGTTTTTGTTTTACTCATTTCTTCGTCCCATTTCATTTGGGTGTTTCAGAGGTCACAGGGACTAAAGAGGTGTACCACCATGTCGGACGATGAAAGGGAGGAGAAGGAGTTGGATCTCTCTTCTGCAGAAGTTGTAACCAAATACAAAACCGCGGCTGAGATCGTTAACAGTTTGTTCCTCACTCTTTTAATGCCTTTGTGGTCTCAAATTCTATTTGGGTTTTGGTTATTTCATACATTGGACACAATTTTTCCTGGAACCTTGCTGAAGTTCATTTTTTTAAATTTATATTTTTTGGTTCAACTAAGATTTGATGTTTTTTTTCTTGTGTTTATCTATGATTTTACAGAGGCCTTGAAGCTAGTTATTTCAGAATGTAAACCAAAGGCGAAGATTGTGGATATTTGTGAGAAAGGGGATTCATACATTCGAGAGTAAGCTTATAATATTCATAAATGAAGGAGCATTGTCTTTGACATTTTTTTAACATGTGTATATTTAATTGCTGCTTTGTGTTTTTTTTAATATTTATATTTTAGCTTATAGGGTTTGCTTTGTGGGTGTGTAGGCAAACTGGAAATGTGTACAAGAATGTGAAGAGGAAGATTGAGAGAGGTGTTGCTTTCCCTACATGTTTGTCTGTAAACAACGTTGTCTGCCATTTCTCTCCACTAGCCAGTGACGAGGCAGTGTTGGAAGAAGGTGATATATTGAAAATGTAAGGCTTTCAATGCATGAAATTTGTGATGAGTGGTCGGAGATTGGAGTTTGTGGTTTTTTATACTACTTGGAAGTTGATGTTTGTTTCTTTGGTTGGTTGCAGTGATATGGCATGTCATATAGATGGATTCATTGCTGCCGTAGCTCACACCCATGTTCTTCAGGAAGGTCCTGTTACAGGAAGGGCAGCTGATGTCATTGCTGCCGCAAATACTGCTGCTGAGGTGGCCTTGAGGCTTGTCAGGCCAGGAAAGAAGGTAATCAACTGTAACATTTTTTTACTGTATCTTCATTTTTAAAATACAATTTGATTTGGATTTTACTACATGTTGCCTTGCCTTTCTTTATTGTACCTTTGGTTGATAGGTGTAAAGTCATAGACTATATAAGCTTCAGCTTAGTAAAATTGGAAAGAAATTAGGTTGCTTCATGTGTATTGCTCGAAGGGATTTCTTTGCCTAATTTTCATGCTGTGTGGATTTTGATCTCTAAATGATGAAAACTGTCATTGGCTATGGAGAAACTCCGATGAAGCTTTATTGTCATAGTTACACTGATAGAGGTCATTTATGGTTTTTCTTGTGGTTTCTTGCCAATTAAGGACATTGCTCATCTTTGGAAACTCCTCGTCTGTAATGTGCATTTCTCACCTTATGCTGTTTTGTTCTTTTGAGATTACTTGGTTGTCATTTTAAGCTTTTTGAACCTTTTTTTTTATCTGCGTGATGAATGCTATCAAGCACTTCCATAAACAACCTTGGTTTTTTTTGTATTCTCATTCTGATTCAACTTGGTTTATAATATATTGTAAATTTGATAGGCTGATCTCTGTATGATGAAGACATTATTGGTTATGGATAAAACTCCAATGAAGCCTGTTTGTCATAGTTACACTGACAGATTTCTGCAATTTGTATTCCATCTTGTTATGTACCTGTATGATGAACTTTATCATGTACTAGTGTCAAACATTTTTTTTATTCTGATAAAATTTTGGAAAAAATCTTGACAGGTCTCTCTTGTTTCTTTCCATATCCCTCCTCTTAAAACTATTTTATTTGGATCCATAATATTATATTGTAAATTTTATGAACTGATCTCTATATGATGAAGATATCATAGGCTATGGATAAACCCCAATGATGCCTGCTTTTGTCATAGTTACACTGATAGAGAATCATTCATCCACTGTTCTATATATAGTGCTCACCATTTGTCATCACATAGAGAATTGTTCATCCTGTTATAGCTTTATCAGCATATATGTGGATTTTAATATTTTGTTGCATATGCTAAGGCAACTTTGCCGAGGTGATCAGGTACCATATTGGTTTCCTCTTTTCCCTGTTGCCAATACTAGAACTGGCTGAAAATAGTTTCATGGTTGTGCTGATTTATATAGTCAGTACACTTGTCTAGTCTAGCCAACATAGTACAGTACTACTGTATTAACTATTAAAACATTACTTAACACAGCGTAGAACTAGAGAAGAGGAATATAATACAATATTCAAACTGTTAGATTAGTTGAGTTATTTTATTATTCATGGAATTGAATACAGTAGCATTTATAAAACCTTTAGTAAGGAAAACTTTGCTTTGATGATTGCTGGTATATTGATTTCCCCTTTTCTCTGTTGCCTAATTTAGAATAAGCTTTAAATTATTGTAGTTATGATGATGTATTAGTTCAACACGTTTGTCTATTTTAATCAGCTCTGTATTAATATTATTATTCATAATTTCATATACATAAATGGCCTTATTTTAATTAGTGTTTTTTTTTCTTTTATCCACAGAACAAGGATGTAAGTGATGCAATTCAAAAGGTTGCTGCTGCCTATGACTGTAAAATCGTTGAGGGTGTTCTTAGCCACCAAATGAAGCAGTTTGTTATTGATGGGAATAAAGTTGTGCTTAGTTTGTCTAATCCGGACACAAGGGTTGACGAAGCAGAGTTTGAGGAGAATGAAGTTTATGCAATTGATATAGTAACAAGCACTGGGGACGGCAAGGTAGTTCAATTATATCAACATATTTACTAGTATGGTAGAGCTTATGCATGATATAAAGTAAATTTTCATTCTCTTGCAGCCTAAGCTGTTGGATGAGAAGCAGACAACTATCTATAAGAGGGCTGTTGACAAGAGTTATCACTTGAAGATGAAAGCGTCTAGGTTCATTTTCAGTGAAATAAGCCAAAAGTTTCCTATCATGCCGTTCTCTGCTAGGTAATTTGATTACTTGCATGTTTATAATACTGTGTCTAGTTGGTGTGCTAATTATTATTGTCATCACTATTCTTAAAATTTTATTTGTTTTATAATAACAGGGCTTTGGAAGAGAAAAGAGCTCGACTTGGTTTGGTGGAATGCGTCAACCATGAGCTCTTGCAGCCATATCCTGTTTTGCATGAAAAGCCTGGTAAAGAACTTTTGGCCAGTAGGCATGATTAAATCCTGTGTTGGCATTTATGTGAGCCTTCATGTCATGCATTGCATTGGTTGCTTTACAGGTGATTTGGTTGCGCACATCAAATTCACAGTCTTGTTGATGCCAAATGGATCGGATCGAATCACAACTCATCCACTCCAAGAATTGCAGCCTACAAAAACAATAGATGATCCTGATATTAAGGCCTGGCTAGCCTTGGGCACAAAGACAAAGAAGAAAGGTGGTGGGAAGAAGAAAAAAGGTAGGCTCGAAGAGCATGTTGCTATTATTCTATAATAATTCCTTGTGTTGCATCATGCTTCTGTATTATTGCACAGAACTCCATCATTTGCATATGTAAAGTTTCAATGTTACTTATGTCGAATGGCTCAACAAATAATGCTTCTTGGTTGTTTGCACACAGGTAAGAAAGGGGACAAGGCAGATGAGACAACTGAAGCTGAGGCTATGGACTCAACAAACGGGGCCACTCCTCAAGAGTGACTTAACTACCCTTCCCTCTCCTCTCCTCTCCTCTCCCCAAACAATGAAAGAAGCTTTTTCGTTTCATTTTCGACACCTCTTTTCAATTTTGGTACATTGTTCACCAAATTGTATTTTGCTTGCTTGGATGTCAATTTTAGTATAGTGTTCCGACATTGATTTTAATAGGAATTTATATATGCACATTTTAGTTGGGGTCCTTTTTTTCAAAAAAGAAAAAAGACAAACCGAACCAGTTAAATGGTTTAGTTCTTCATCCAAACTGTTTGATAATAATAAAGCGGTTTGGTTTTTGGTTAACTGATTCTGAACCAGTTTGAGTTGAGACATTTCCAAGCTGTTTCTTTTGTGCTGAACCGTTTTTAAAACCGTTTTTGAATGTGCAGCTTTTGAAATGTTTTGTGAAATAATATGCAGCTTTTTATGTGACAAACCAAAAAAAGGCTTTTTGAATTATCTATTATAATCTCAAATTAACTATGAAAAGAAACTGATAAGAAGTTATCTTCCTTCTTCTATACTTTTTATGCTATGCAGGATGTGTTTTGAAAATCAGTTTCAATGATTTTATAATACCCGATATCAATTATAAAAAAAGATTCAATGTTGCTGAAGGGTAATGCAACCAGTATTGAATTAATATCAAATAATGAAAGGTAAACGGTGTGTGATTAAAAAGGAAGCAAATTTTAGAGTAGCGTGTGTTTGGTTTCATGTTCGATTTTTTATAATAGTTCAATAAATTCTAAAAATTTTAGGCTTAATAACTAATTCATGCTTACTCTCAAATCTAATGTATTATGAAAGCCTTTTGGTTTGCCAAACATTGGTGCATTATCTTCCACCATAAGGCATGGAGATTACCTAATGTGTATCAAACATTGGACAATATAAGAACTTATCATGATTTTATCATATCCTAAAGGTTCAAGTTCTCTTTGTCGGTATCAGTTAAGCATGTTCAATTAATGAGTTTCATGTGCATGATAAAAAGTAGAAAGGGAGTATGTTAAACACTCAGTTTTGATTCATTGCATTGTTTAGTGAAGGTTATAGACTCAATTATTGATTCATTACATTGATTGCTGAAGTTTCACGTACAAGAACTTACTTATATAACACTATCTATCAGTATCATTGATAACTGAAGAAGAAAGGGTAGCAAACATAAACACTCAATTATTGATTCACTGTAGTGATTAGAGAAGGTTAACATGCAAGAGCTTATATAATCTCTTTCTCAATATAAGTCAATCGTATTCAATTAATGAGTTTTACATACATGATCAAAAAAGAAGAAAGGAAAAGAAATATGTTAAAGACACAAGTATTGATTCATTACTTTGATGGGTGAAAGTTCACCTGCAGAGGCTTATATAAAACTAGGGCTGCTCAAAATAACCAGTTTTATATAAAACTAGTCATGATTATAGATATAATACCCACTTATAATCTAGTTATTTATTAGTTATATGGTTATAGTTATGTAAATACCCAAACCATGAACACCCCTATATAACACTATTTTCAAGTATCAATAATTGGTATTCAACTAATGAGTTTAACATATATGATAAAATAAGAAAGAGGAACAAATATGTTGAAGACTCACTTATTGTTTCATTGCATTGATTAATGAAGGTTCACATACAGGATCTTATTTAATGCACTCTGTCAGTTATCAATGGATCATGTTCGATCAATTAACGAGTTTAACGTACATCATAAAAGAAGAAAGCGAAACAAAAATGTTAAAGACCTAATCATTGGTTCAGCCACTCTTTCTCAATATATAAGTCAGTTGTGTTCAATTAATCAACTTCACGTACATGCTAAAAAAGAAGGGGAAAAAAAATAAATTTGTTAAAAGATTGAAGTGTCGCATTGATTGATGAAAGTTCACATAAAGGAGCTTATATAACGCTCTCTTTCAATATCAATCAATTGTGTTCAATTAGAGAGTTTAACTATTTAACATACAAGCTAAAAGAAGAAAGATGAAAAAATATGATAAAAGACTCGATTATTGATTCATTGCACTAATGATAAAGGTTCACATATAGGAGTTTATATAATGTTTTCTGTTAATATCAATCAATCATGCTTATTTAATGAATTTCTCATACATGATAAAAGAAGAAAAGGAAATGGAAATGTTAAAGACTCAATTATTGATTCATTGTATTGATTGGTGAAGGTTCACCTACATGAGCTTATATAACAACACTTTGTTAGTATTAATCAACCGTATTCAATTAATGTGTTTAGAGAACAAAATAAAAAAGAGGAACAAAATTTGTTAAAGAAGGATGTAATCGGCGCAAGTCAAAATTTTGTTGCTGCCTATGACTGTAAAATTGTTGAGGGTGTTCTTAGCCACCAGATGAAGCAGTTTGTCATTGATGGGGATTAAGTTGTGCATACTTTGTATTTGTCTAATCCGGACACAAGGGTTGACGAAGCAGAGTTTGAGGAGAACGAAGTTTATGCAATTGACATGGTAATTAACAAGCAGTGGGATGGAAAGGTAGGTTAATTATATCAACGTGTATATATATATATATATATATATATATATATATATATATATATATATATATATATATGGTGTTCATTCTCTTGCAGCCCAAGTTGTCTGGATGAGAACTGAGAAGCATGAAAGCATCTAGGTCAATGACATAAGCCAAAAATTTCGAATGATGTCATTCTCTGCTAGGTAAGTTGGCTTCTTTCATGTTTTTATTACTGTGTCTAGCTAGCTGGTGTTATAATTATGATTCTTTTCATTGCTCCTAAATTAAAATTTCATTTCTCTTACAATATAGGGTTTTGGAAGAGAAAAGAGCTCGCCTTGGTTTAGTGGAATGCGTCAATCATGACTCCATGAGCTCTTGTAGCTAGTCATTTCTTGTTCTTCATGAAAAGCCTGATAATGGCCAATATCATAATTTGATCCATCCTCCATGGTGTCATATTCATGTGATCCTTCATTGTCATGCATTATATTGTTTGCTTTTCAGGTGTTCACATCAAGCCAAAAAGGACCAATCAAATTGATGATAATTAAGTATACTATAAGAATTTCGAATTTTACTATTGATACGTGTAATATTTTATTTTTGGTAAAATAAATAAAAAAAATTTCTTTAAAATTAAATAGAGTTTTAGAAACAAATAATGGTGTTTTTGTAATTAAATAAATGACGAGAAAATAGTTTTATTAATTAAAATAATAGATTTTGAAATAAATAAAACAAATATATGTTTTAGAAAATAAATAGATATTTTAACGAGTTATTTATTTATTTAGAAGGAGTTAAATAGAGTTGTTTTATATAAAATAATAAAGTAAAAAATAGAGTAAATAATAAACTTAGAGTATCCTATTTATAAATAGAAACATATTATGCTAGTTTTTATATCTACCATTAGTCTCTCTCTTCCTTCCAAATTCGTCCCCTCTTCTTTCACTTCCAAAATCCTCTCTTTTTGGTGCACACATTCAAATTTGTCCCAGTAAAACTATGATCTCAGACTCGTCAATTGTTTATTGTCCTGAAATTTGGACACCACGTTAATAGAGGAAGATTTGTGAAGTAATGTCTGTAGACAGAGGTATGCCCCTCACATAGAGACAATAAATTTGACGCTCCAATCCCTTCTTCTCTCTGATGCTTGGAAACCCTAGCAGAGCGATCAAATGAGAAACTTGAAGAATCTTAGGGAACCACTAGAGACGTCACTATCAGATTACAGGCGTGATCCCACTTAGAGGTAAGGGATGAGTTATTGACAGATGAAGAATGGTGAGAACATGTGTAGAGATCCTTAGTGGATCAATTGGGATGAGTTTTGGGATGTTTCTGTAATTTTGATTCTATCTTTACAATTATAACTGAGAATTGTATATGTTTAACGGACCAATTGATGTATCAATGCGAAATTACTATGAAATTGATGTGTTCTTGTGTTGAGCGTAAACCCTAGCATAGTATGATAAAATTGAATGATTAGTATGATATATTTACTAGTAAATTTTCTTTGAGTTTATATTTGAATCTAGCATAGTGTGATAAAGAATAAATGGTCAAAAGAAAAAAAAATCCATGTGTTTGTTTTACATATTGCGATAGATTGAAAAAGGTATTGTAATATTATATTAAAATAAATTTTCAAATCAAACCGAAATTGTACGTGAATTTTTATGTCATGTACCATTGCACTTTTGATATTTGACACCATACACGTCAATTGCACTTTATTAAATAACGTGAATTGTACTCTAAATAATCTTCTTTTTAGTTGCTTATTTTATACAAATTATTGACTTTGTTCTGTGTCCTCCCATGATGATGATCAAAATGTTATATATACAATGTAATAATAAAATAAAGAAAGTTGTAAAGTTAATACTTAGTAGTAATTTCTTTTGATACAATTTTAATTTAATTGTTGTAAAAAATCTTTTTAATTGAAAATAATATAGTTCGATTTATTATATATGTTTTGTTTCATGCAAATATTACTATTGTATGATGTGTATATGATTTATGAGGCGTGATAAATTGTTATATTGAGATTATGAAATTGTGATTGAGATTGTGTGTAAGTGATAAATTGAGTATGTGGTGAATTATAAGATACATGTGTATTGAGATATTGTATGTATTTCATAATTCATAGGTAAAGTTTGTTTTTGTGTCATTCATATAGTCATATTGTGTGATGTGCATATCATTCATGGGGTGTGATAACATATAACTTTGGGATTACAACATTGTTATTGAGATTGGGTATATGTGATAAGTTGAGTATATGTTGAATTGTAAGATACATGTGTATTGAGATATTGTACGCATTGAGTTGTGAGTTATGAACTATACAATCACACAATTGTAAGATCTTTTAAGGGCGACGAGTTAATATGCAATGAGTACTGTGATGTGATCCACTATGGGAACCTGGTGAGTTTAATCACTTTGAAGTGTGACGAGTTAAAAATATTTTGAGAACATTTGAGGAATCATGTGTTTTGTATAGTTCATATATAGAGTTTGTGTGTTAAAATATTTTCTAGGTTGGACCAGAATCAGGAGGGAGAGACCCTGACAGACTCTTCTATGTATAAATACATTCGGCTTGAGTGCTTCTCTAAGCCTATATTGATCCCATATGGTTTGAGCATTCTCGCAAAACGGAGTGATCCAAATTGGTTTCCCTATGATTTCACCTAATTAGAGTGACTTGACTTCCAGTTTGTGGTCCGTCTTGTCATGTACTCCTAGGCGTCCCACGAGATTTCTCACTAACATGGTACCACATTGCATATAGGATTGAGTCTTAGTATATCTATTGCATAACGTCGGTGTAATGATTATTGTGACTTGTTATGTGATGGTGTGTAATAAATTGTGTAAGTGTGAGATGTAGTATTGTATTTAAAATGTGTTGTCTTGAATAGGTGATAATCGTGAAGGCATGAAATGTAATTTGTGATTAAATTCTGGGACAAGTGATGTTACGTGATGAGTGTTGAAATGATGTGAATTGTGCCAAAGTTGAGTATTGTTATACCTATATTGTTGTTATAATTATATTAATGTTATATTTATATCATGCATGTATGTTTTCATTCTCTATTCGTTGAGGAATGTGATGACTTACTCCCCGTGTGTTATTTGTATTTGGATCCTGTGATGATCTTGAACCTTGTGTTTGTGGGAGCAGATGACCAGGTAGATTGCTTTAAGGAACCTCGTGTTGGAGGACGCCGAGACACAATGCTCTGATAGGATGTGACCTTGTTATTTTACTTTATTTTATTGTGCTACTTAACTTCAGTTCTTTTGTAAGCTTGAATGGCCTTGTTGTGAGCTAGAAAGATTTCTGATAAGTTTTATTTGGTAACATTGAAGCAAATATAAACCTTTTATCCACGTGGATTTACTTATGATTTTATTGAATAAAATTGATTTAATTAGATTCTGGATTTTATATGTTTTTTATTGATTTATATGCCTGTTGGAATAGAGGGTGTCATAATATGAGAACATGTTGGTCAATAACTTATAAGTACTAGAGTCTCTCTTATCACTCTTTTTAAGTCTTGATGTGTCTTGTGACTTGTCCAAAAAATGTTGCACACTTCAAACTCGGTCTTGCTAATGCCAAATGGATCCGATTGAATCACACATATATCTCATCCACTCCAAGAAGTGCAGCCCACAAAAACAACAGATGATTCTAATACAAGAAGGCCTGGTTAGCCTTGGAACTAAGACACAAAGAAGAAAGGTGGTGGAAAAAAGAAAAAGTTGCTATTCTAATATTCCTTGTGTTGCATCATGCTTTTGTATTTTGTTCCACAGAACTGCATCATTTTTATAAAAGTTTCAATGTTTCTTGTGTCAAATGGCCCAGCAAATAATGCTTTGGTTGTTTGCAGAGGTGAGAAAGGGGAGAAAGCTAAGCAGATGACTTAACTCCACCATCCCAACAAAAAAAAAAAGCTTTTCGTTTCATTTTCGACACCCTTTTTCAATTTTTGTACATTATTCACTAAATTGTATTTTATTGGATGAGTTTTAGTATGGTGTTCAAACATCGATTCTAATAGAAATTTTAATATGCACATTCGAGTCTCAAATATCAATTTCTAGAAACGAAAGAAAGTATTTATGTTTGAAAATATGTTTTGTTCTTGGCTTTTGGAAGCGTAAATTTATTTCTAGAGGCTGTCACTCTAGCCATTTTGAGTATACAATTTAAAAGGTGAACTTAAATAATGGATGCAATAGTGGTGTAAGAAAATAGCAAGATAATTAGTATAATAGGGTCTATTTCTTTCATAGTACATATTTGAAGGGAAACTAAACATTTAAACAAAACCTTACATGTGTGTGATGTGGCTAAATGCAATCTTTTGAAAGATTAAATGCTAACAAATCTGATAAGAGACTCATTCATTGCATTGTGATAGATGTGAATGTTCAGTTGTTCACTTCACATGCATATGCTCTATGTCAATATCAGTTGTGACACCCTCTACCCCTTACATATATACTAATAAGGAATAAAAAAAATTCAAATATTAATTAAAAGTATTTTTAAAACATTTTTTTTAAACAAGTCTTTCAAAGGGGAAAAAGGCTCACATTCATTTTCTTCTACATCCTATTCAAACTTGTCCAAATAAATAATAAAGTATTCTCGACTCAACAAGGTCGTCTAAGCTTCATACAATTAATATAGAACCTATATCCTAATGTCACATCCAATCAGAGCGTTGTGTTCCCGTGTCCTCTAACATGAGGTTCTTCATAGTCATTCACCTATTCATCTGCTTCCCCGAACACAAGTTCAAGATCATCACAGGATCCAAACACAACAACACACAGGGAGTGAGTTATCACATTCCTAGCTAATAGAGAAACAAGACAATTAAATATACATATTATATAAATGAGATACAACTTGCTTAAACATAGCTCATGTAACTTCACCACTTCATCATTCAAAATTCACTTTTCAATTATCAATCACATTACACAAGAATCCCACACTTCGATCAAGATATAATAACACATCAATTAGCAAGCATATGCAATAGTTATGCTAAGACTCAATCCTATATGCAATGTGGTACCATGTCAGTGAAAAACTACCCTGGGGCGCTTAGGAGTACATAACAAGACACACCACACAATGGGTTTGTCAGGTCACTCTCACTAAGTAAGATCATAGGGAGACCAGTCAGGGTCACGATGTTTTGCGAGAATGCTCCAACCTTATGGGATCAGCATAGGCTTAAAGGAGCACTCAAACCCGGTGACCCCCAAGGCCTACACTCCGAAGAGTCTGTCAGGGCCTCTCCCTCCTGATTCAGGTCCAACCCCTAAAATAATTTTTTTTAACATGCAGACACTGCTCATGAATTATACAATACCCACGACCTTATACTCGTGTTTAAACACGTTCAACACAATTGCGCTACGATTTAACACTGGTTCCTAAATAGGAAACCTACATTTTCTCTTTAACACTGAGCATCAATGTTTTTCTCAAGATAACGCTGGTCGGGTTATTGTACAATTCATAGCTTACAACACAAGTAATTTCACATCAAGTGTTAACTACACACTTATCCACAACTAGAACTCATTCACAATTTCACATCTCATAATATCACAATTCACCATCACATGTTTACACGTATCTCACAAATTAACACATGTTGAACTTTACACTTATACTTAATCTCAATGAAAATATTATAATCTCAAAGCAACATGTTATTCCACAATTCATCACAAACTCACAATTTGAATCATCATTTCATATCCTCAATATAACAATTTATACAAAAGACTATCACAACATGAGGACTAAAACCCCTCAAATAATATTACACACTTATATCAAAATTATAGGTCGAAATATATAAATATCAAGACCACAATTTATCAAACAATTTTCATTAGGACATCAATATTTTATTTATAATCATAAAGGAAAAATTGCAATTTAATAAACATCCCAAAATAAAACCCCAATTTAATCCTCTAAGGATCCCTACACATGTTCTCACTAACCCCCAAATAACTCATCCCTTACCTCTGAGCGGACTCACGTGTCTTCAGCCAGTGATAGCAACATCTCTAGCGGTTCACTGAAATTCTTTCAATTATTCATCCGACTACTCCGATAGAATTCCCAAACGTCAGAGAGACGGAGAAGAGATTGAAACCTCCACTTGTACTGTCTTCATGTGATTCCTTTTTCTCCCTACACTAATATTAACTCGCAAATCCCAACGGTGGAATCGTGCGGAATTGAATTTCGAACAACATATCCAAATTTCATGAAAATCCAACGACTAACGAAACTGGAATCGTAGTTTTACCGAGACAGTTTTGGGTTTCTGCGGGAAATTAAAATGCTACAATGCGAAGGGTTTTCCTCTAAGCTCATATATGATTTTGAAATTCCCAACGGTGAGAATTTTCTGAATTGGGTTGCAAACATGATACTCAAATTTCACGACGATCCAACGGTGAACGGGTTCGAGATCGTCGTTTTTCTGAGACAGGTTTGGTGGGCTGCGGGAAAAAGAAAGGGTTTTGAGAGGAGAAGGGGAAAAACGAAAATGAGGCCAAAAAGAAGGCAGCTGACTGAACATAACTATTTATACCTAGGGTACTCAGTCTATTATTTGCTCTATATTTATTTATTTATTTATTTTTTACTAAAAAGCTTTTTAAATTTATTTACGAAAAATTGGGATGTTACATCAGTCAACCGAGTTCAATTAATGAATATAGTTGATCAATTCATAACTGCCAATAACCAAGTACCAAAAAACTATTCGAGCGATGACTACTCCCTTCGATCTCATCTATAAAAAAAAATAAAAAATTTCACACTTACTAAAAAAATTAATCAAATTTACTAAATTGTCTGAATCCCAATTAAAGGAAATAAATATTTAAGTTATTCTAATTTCAAAAAGATAAATACTATACAGCAGATCCTTTTAACAATAAAATGCCCTTTATTTTAAATGGAATTTGATGTTTTAAATATATGTTTTGTTCTTTTGAGATTACTTGGTTCAGTTCAGGAGTTCAAGCCTTTTGGACATTTTTTATTATCAGCATGATGAATGCTATCATACACTCTCATTAAACTATTTGATTTTATTACACTGACTGAAATTGTTGGGAAAAAAATCATCTGAATATATATTTCGTTTCTTAGCAGTTTCCCACTTTCAGAACAATATCTTAATCTTGTTTCTAATCTATGGTAAATTTGATCAGCTGCATGACCACGGATAAATTCCAATGAAGCCTGTTGCTTTAGGACAGAGAATTGTTCATTTTGTACTTCAGTCTATGATGAATGCTATCATGCACGGCCCTTAATGACCCTACATGATAGTATTCATCTTTTTTGTTTGAGTCTCATCTTTTGGGTGAGATAGTATTGACAAATTCACTCCTCCGAAGAGAAGCTCATCAGGCCATTAATCACACACTCTCTCGTCATACAGTCATGGTTCATCCACCAGACATATGTTCCTGTCTCCTTAGAACTCAAGGACACAGAGGTACGACCTGTTCAAGTAAGATCATTACCATAGGACTCAGCATTTGGTTATATAAATGCTTGTGTTTTGATAAGCGCTATCGATGTCGAACTAACTTCATGTCCCTCGCGATATGTTTCTATCTTCTAACTCTCTTAGGCATATATCTCTCATTTTCTAACTGAATTGGTCTGATTAATGATTGTTGTTTTTTCTGTTGCTCAACGCCTACAATCTTCCTGCCATGGTGTTTCTTACATGACAGCCTCAACATTGATCCTAAATCTTGATATTTTCTAGAAAAAAAAATGTACGGGGAAAAATGAAGTAAATCCTCTTGTGTGAATTTATTGCTTGTTAAAAAGTAATATATTCAGGGCACTAGTAACATAATTCACGCACACCATTATCAAATATGCTGTTAAAATTAAATTGAAATTAGATTAGACTTGTGGAAAGGACATACTTTAGAGTATGCAAAGTTTGAGAGGAATAGAGAATAAATAATGACTATATTAGAGAATAAATTGAGCTGGAAAGAAGAATGTCGGGATGATTAAAGAGTGATTTAAAGAGAAAGTGATTCTCATCATAATCCAGAATTTGCAAGTAACATTGACATTCTATGAGGCAAAAATGAGAGAAGCTGAAAGATAAGAAAGGAAGTTAAGAATGTTAGGTTTAATATAGGAGATAAAGAGGTTGACACGGCATCATCACAAGTCAAACGAGAGGGGAAAAAAAACTATATTGCAAGCAGATTACATTTTCAAGACCAATTAATATGCAATTTTACTATATTTGATATTGTATTATTTTTCATTTGCGAATTGTTTTTGCATTTTATGTAATGAGAGATGATGGATATTTCTTCTGATATTTCAGTGAGGATGTATGTTTTGTTATGTGAATATATATCATGCGTGAGGCATGCCTCGGATTATGCAGATGGGAATTTGAATGATGAGGTCCAGTATTATGTTTGTCTTTATTGAAAGTGAATTCACCATATTCTTTTGGAAACTTCTCTATGATGACATTGTTTAGGTTCACTTCTTTCATGTCTAGATAAATGATGCAGAAAAGTTCATTTATGCTAGCTTTCTATTATGGAAATAAGTGTTGGCATGTTGCACATATGCCATATGCTGCATATTAACGTTAGCATACGTTGTGTTTCTAATAATATATGTTTACAAGTAGCTGGAACTTTAGTACCTCAATAACAGAACTTGGGGCCCCATTATCTAAATGTAATAATAATGGTGTATAAAATAATGATTAATCTGTATTAAAAAATTTGACCTATAATTTTTTATTTACTAATTATATATTTTTTATTTATAAGATTCAAATTTAAGATTTTAGTTAAAAAAATATAAGTCTACTTTCACTCCAACCACAAAATATCTAAAATAATTTTACTTATTTGTTACCTTCTGGATGGACAAGTAACTCCAATCACTTTACTTCATTCAACAATTACCTTTAAATTTAATTCTTTTTTTAAAACCCAACTGCATATTAGTCTTTAAATATTAAATTTTTATTTTGTTGTATGTAATGGCTGAATCACAACGGATATATATACACACACGAGAAAGAACTATTAAAGGTGGATAAGAAAAAGATAAAGCAGGCCATAATAGGAAACAGAAGGCAGAGGTAGATTTGGAGAGGGATTTGACTTCTCTAAAATTGGACAAATTCTCATTATCTTAATGCAGGAAATAGCATGCCTGGTTGTCATGATCCTAATGCAAAAATAATGAATTAAATCATGATAGGAAAAACTTAACGGTGAAATCTAGCAGTCCTCGGTGAAGTGTCGTCAATTCGTCGTGTATCGAATTTCTGAAGATAATCGATAATACTAAATCAAATTTCAAGATGACGTTATCGAAAGTAGAGACAATACACATTTTCTCATCATCACTTTTGAACAATCTTATACACTTTAAATCATGAGTAAATCCTATGATCTCCACACTTCAATTTGGCTAGTAACTGTTGACCAGTTAAAAAAACGGCTAAAACTCGTTCCAAATGAAAGAAATAACTTGTGATACAGGTTAACTCATCATTTGCCGATTATAAATAAACTTGATTCTTGTAATGATTTATTGTTTATATATCCCTCGAATCAACTAATTATCCCAACCAGTAAAATCAATAATTTAGTTAACCACTTATCATTTAAAATATTTACTTATCATTAGAATCAACTTATCATTTGATTTAACGCAGTACAACGTAGTTTGAGGAATGTACGAAGAAGTATGTGTATTCCCAAGGGTGAAACCTGCATTCAAAGAACTTTTGGTAAAATTTGCACTACACATCCCAATGTGCCCAAAATAGCATTCTATAAACATTTCTCACATTTCCTGTCATTCTCAGTAGAGTAAATGATGAACATTATAGACTCAATACTGCCCCTTTATATATTATAATAAAGGAGCAGCATCCTATTTACAGAGTTTCACGCTGCCAACAGGCATAGACAAATGATTATAACGGGAGGAAAACCATGACCTGGAAACAATTTTAAACAAGTGAGTCATAAACCACCAGTCCAAGTAATAAAACTTCAATATCATCCGGAAAAAGAAAAAGATATTGTTAACGTCAGATACAACTAAAGAAGTCACAAATTACAATAATCCATAATTTTTGAACAAGTTAGTCACAGTAATTTCAAGCATGATGATCACAGTGATCTTCATTTTGATCACTCATTGGGCCAGATAAAACTACTATGGGAAAATAGAAGAAAAGGAGTTGGAAAAATGGAAACTGGAAACAACAAACCGGTCCATTAAGATCAGGCAATCCTTTCCAACATTTTATTATTATTATTACTATTATTATTGTTGAATATCCTTGTAGTTTAGCCATTTGTAGTAACTTAGTTGGTAGCTTTTTCAGAGGGCAACAGTGCATTGTCACTGTCATAGCCTCTCTCTCTCTCTTCTCTCCCTATCTTTTGTACTCTATATATATGTACTATTTTGAATTCAATAAAGTAAGGAAAAAGGCTCCCTTCTGGTCTCCTTCAACTTGGCATCAGAGCAGGTTGCCGCCGTCCGCCGCCGCGCCGCCCGCCGCCGCCAACTCCGGCGGTTTTCTCCGGCGAGACCAGGGTTCGGATCGCCTCGAAAAGCGCGATCCACCCCTGGAACTCGCGCCGCCGTAGGCCGCCGCACGCGCCCACACGCGCCTCCTTTCCTCCGCGCGATTTCCGGCGCGTGCTGCTCACGCGCCGCCGTACCGGCGTCGGGAGCTGTCCCTTCCGGTCCCGGCAGCCTCGCCGTCACCTCCTGGACCTGTTTCAGGCTTCAAATCCCGCTTCCGGCAAGTCGTTTGGTCAGCCCTTGTGTGTTTGCCTCTCGTGTGTTAGGGTTTGCTGTTTTTCTTCTTAAATGGCCTCCTCTGGACCTATTTTTTCCTTTTCCGGGACCCCAACCATCACCACTGCTAAGCTGAACTGGAAAAACTATCCTTCATGGTCTGCTACCGTGGAGTTGTGGTTCCTTGGTCAAGGACACCATGACCACTTGGAGAAAACTTCCGATTTTGTTTCAGATGATAAAAGAGCTGAATGGGAGAAGCTTGACTATCAATTATGTGTCGTGTTATGGCAATCAGTTGAGCCGGATATCTTGGAGATTCTCCGATCTTTTAAATCATGCCGTTCTTTTTGGAAGAAAGCCCAGGAAATCTTTGCCAATGATATCCAAAGCTTGTTTGATGCAACTATGAAAGTTACAGCCCTCAAGCAAACCGGTCATGACATGATCGCTCATGTGGGTAAGGCTCGGGCTGCCGTGGAAGAACTAAGAAAGTTCCTTGTAGCTGATTCATTGGAGGAAGTGAATAGGAAACTTGACAAGTTCTACATGGTTCTTATTTTGAGGAGCTTACATTCAGACTTCGATCATGTGCGTGATCAAGTGCTTGCTGGGGACCAAATTCCATCAATGGATTCTCTCATCACCAGACTTCTCCGTGTGCCTCATTTACTGAAGGATGAGAATCCTACTGATGGAGTGGAGACGTCAGCCATGGTTGCATCTAGAGGGAGAGGAAGCGGCCGCAATAGTCGAGGAGGTCGCAGTGGAAGGGGTGGACGTCCTCATTGCACCTATTGCAAGAGGATAGGTCACACCCAAGAGACTTGCTATTCATTACATGGGTTTCCCGACAAGGTCGCACAGGTTTCTAAATCAGAGAAAGCAGAGTCCAGATTCTCTGATGAGGAGTATCAGGAGTACTTGAAGCTCAAATCAGAGAAGCCCAGCAACCAAGCTCAACCCTCGTCTGTACCATGTTTTTCAACAGCGTGTATCTCTCAATCCATTGAGGGTCACAGCCCTTGGATACTCGACTCAGGTGCCTCTGATCATATTTCTGGTAATAAGTCCTCCTTCTCATCCTTTTCTCTTCCAAAAATTCCTCACCTCGTTACTGTAGCTAATGGCTCCAAGGTAGCCTCTCAAGGAAGTGGTCAAGTTTCATTGTCTCCCTCTTTGAAATTAAATTCTGTTTTATTTCTTCCTCAGTGTCCCTATAATCTAATCTCATTAAGTCAATTAACTCGTTCGTTAAATTGTTCAGTAACCTTTACTGCCAATTCTTTTGTTATTCAGGAACATGGGACGGGGCGACTGATTGGAGAAGGACATGAATCACGAGGGCTTTATTACTTGGAATCCAGTCCACCTGGATCTTGTTTTGCTATCTCGAGACCCAAACTTTTGCATGATCGTCTGGGTCACCCAAGTTTATCAAAATTGAAGATTATGGTTCCTGGTCTTAAGAATCTTCGAGTCTTAGATTGTGAGTCTTGTCAACTAGGAAAACATGTCAGGTCGTCATTTCCTCAAACTGTACAAAGATGTGACTCGGCTTTTTCTACCATTCATTCTGATATTTGGGGACCAAGTCGCGTCACATCTTTTGGTTTTCGATATTTTGTAACCTTTATTGATGAATTCTCCAGATGTACTTGGGTTTATTTAATGAAAGACAGATCTGAACTTTTGCCTATATTCGTGTCATTCTACAATGAGATTGAGAATCAATTTGGAAAAACAATTAAAATTTTCAGAAGTGATAATGCTAAAGAGTACTTCTCGCATGATCTTTCTTCTTTTTTGTCTTCCAAAGGTATTATACATCAGTCCACATGTCCACACACACCACAACAAAATGGTATAGCAGAAAGGAAGAATCGACATCTTCTTGAAACTGCTCGTTCCCTAATGCTAAATTCGAATGTTCCTACACATCATTGGGGAGACGCGGTGCTTACTGCTTGTTTCCTAATCAATAGGATGCCCTCTTCTTCCCTTGAAAATCAAATCCCTCACTCAATTGTTTAGACAAGCTTTCTGCAAGGTCAGTCAAATGTGTCTTTTTGGGTTATTCTCGTCTTCAAAAAGGTTACAAATGCTACTCTCCCACCATGAGACAGTACTATATGTCGGCAGATGTCACCTTTTTTGAAGACACACCCTTCTTCTCTTCCTCTATGGACTACTCTTCGTCTCTCCAGGAGGTTCTTCCTATCTCTTCTCCTTGTCCTCTAGATAATTCAGACCATAATGTCAGTGTTGTCCCATCTCCCTCACCAACTTCACCTAACGTTATCTCTCCACCTCTGGTTATCGATCAACCCAGGACAAGGCAAATTGGATCTCCAGTACCTGAAGCCTCTCCTAGTGATTCTCGTTCTTCTTCAGCCAGTCCTCCACTCATGGATCCTTCCTCTTCTCCTACTCATTCTGACTCACATTGGCCCATTGCCATCAGGAAAGGTACTTGTTCTACTCGTAATCCTCATCCTATTTATAATTTCTTAAGTTATCACCGTTTGTCTCCTTCATATAGTTCTTTTGTTTTCTCCTTATCTTCCCTCACTGTTCCTTCCACTATTCGTGAGGCACTTGATCATCCTGGCTGGAGACAAGCTATGGTTGATGAAATGCAGGCTCTTGAAAATAATGGTACTTGGGAGCTTGTTCCTCTCCCTCCTGGTAAGACGACTGTAGGTTGCAGATGGGTTTACACTGTTAAAGTTGGGCCCAATGATAAGGTTGATCGGCTTAAGGCTCGCTTGGTCGCTAAGGGCTACACACAGGTATATGGCATTGAATACTGTGATACTTTCTCTCCTGTAGCCAAGCTCACCACTGTTCGTTTGTTCCTTGCTATGGCGGCTATTCGTCACTGGCCCCTTCATCAGCTTGATATTAAGAATGCCTTCCTCCACGGTGATCTTGAGGAGGATATTTATATGGAGCAACCTCCTGGGTTTGTTGCTCAGGGGGAGTATGGCCTTGTGTGTAAGCTTCGTCGGTCTCTTTATGGGTTGAAACAATCTCCTCGAGCATGGTTTGGTAAATTTAGTCATGTTGTTCAAATGTTTGGACTAAAACGAAGTGAAGCTGATCACTCTGTATTTTATTATCATACATCTCCTGGAAAATGTGTCTATCTAATGGTCTATGTTGATGATATAGTGATTACAGGGAACGATACTACTAAGATTGTCCAGCTGAAGGAGCACTTATTCAGTCATTTCCAGACCAAAGATCTGGGATCTTTGAAGTATTTCCTTGGTATTGAAGTGGCTCAATCAGGAGATGGTATTGTGATCTCTCAGAAGAAGTATGCTCTTGATATTTTAGAAGAAACAGGTATGCAAAACTGTAGACCTGTTGAAAGCCCTATGGATCCTAATCTAAAGCTCATGGCAGATCAAAGTGAAGCTTATCCTGACCCCGAGAGATATAGGAGGCTTGTGGGAAAACTCATTTACCTTACTATCACTAGACCTGATATCTCCTTTGCTGTGGGAGTGATTAGCCAATTTATGCAGAATCCTCATTTGGACCATTGGAATGCTGTCATGCGTATTCTGAGGTATGTTAAGAGAGCTCCTGGACAAGGGTTGTTGTATGAAGACAAGGGTAGTACGCAACTATCAGGATATTGTGATGCTGATTGGGCTGGATGTCCCATGGATAGGAGATCTACATCAGGTTACTATGTCTTCATTGGAGGAAATCTTATCTCTTGGAAAAGCAAGAAACAGACTGTTGTCGCTTGGTCCAGTGCAGAAGCTGAGTATCGATCTATGGCTATGGTTACGTGTGAGCTCATGTGGATCAAACAATTTCTTCAAGAATTGAGGTTTTGTGAAGAGTTGCAAATGAAGTTGTATTGTGATAATCAGGCTGCTCTTCATATTGCCTCAAACCCAGTCTTTCATGAGAGGACCAAGCATATAGAGATTGATTGTCATTTCATTCGAGAGAAGCTTCTGTCCAAGGAGATTGTCACTGAGTTCATTGGTTCTAATGATCAGCCAGCGGATATTTTGACTAAGTCCTTAAGAGGACCCAGAATTCAGACTATATGTAACAAGCTTGGTGCATATGATCTATATGCTCTAGCTTGAGGGGGAGTGTTGAATATCCTTGTAGTTTAGCCATTTGTAGTAACTTAGTTGGTAGCTTTTTCAGAGGGCAACAGTGCATTGTCACTGTCATAGCCTCTCTCTCTCTCTTCTCTCCCTATCTTTTGTACTCTATATATATGTACTATTTTGAATTCAATAAAGTAAGGAAAAAGGCTCCCTTCTGGTCTCCTTCAACTATTATCATCATTAGTACACAACTAGATGCTTCTCAGTCTAATGATTTACTGTCCCATAAGTTCATTGATATTATCCTTGGAAGTCACATCTTATACGGCCTACAATTTGGAAGTTATTCTGTATGACTGATTCTGTCAAGTGTCATCAATTGTGTCACCCGGGTTAATGAAAATAGAGAATGACCTATATTATTGTTAAAGAAAACCTAACACATTAGGGAATTGGTAGGTAGGGAAAGTAAAATAAAAATAGTAAAAGAAAGGGAGGGGGAGTAGAAAACCACGTATGTGGACATAGAAAGGAAATATACCCTATAAGAAGTATCAATGTATGAACACAAAAACTGAGCCTGCACATAGCACCACCATCTTCAATGCCTGCTCAAATTAAATGTGATCTTCAACGCCTGCTCCAATTGTGCAAATGCAGATGGATGCATACTGCTCATTGCAGCATCAAATGATTCTCCATGAATAGAAGCACATTTTTGTAGATTTTCTCTCACACTGTCCTCAAGAGACAGCTGATTGATACGGTCTGAAAATTTGATCTAGCAACAAAATAAATAAATGCAACACTTCCTTTGTTACTCTCACAATGTACATCATTCAAAAATGAAAATTTCATCTAGTTTTCATAGATTTGTTACCTGTCTTTTTCTGAGTTCTTTACTAGGAATGGTGCCCTCATCAGGAGACGTGCTGGAGCTCATGTCACCACTGTTATTAAAAATAGACATGAAGAATTATGTTTTTAAAAATATTACTGAATGCCATCTAAAACTAGGGATATCCCCCTTTATAGTTTCTAAACCATAGAGTTCCCTTCAGAACTAAGCTTTTGCAATAGTAGGTTATGGCAAGTCTCTTATAATATATATAATAGACTTGCCATAGCCAATTATTGCAACAACTTAAGCTATTAAACGAAAATACATGAATGGTATTTATAATACATCTCTAATAAGATTAAACAAAACACAAAGAAACCAGATCAAGAATCAACGTTCCTACCTACTACTCTATACTAAATGCCAAAAGACTATAAATACAAAAAACTAACCTGGACTCTTCCTCGGTTAAGTCATCATTTCTGCCCAGAATTACACTAGTGCAAACACTGCACATCAAAACATAAACAGGGGTCACTTACTCCTTATTTGCAAACAATGAATAATATTTAAAGATTAGTACCTCAAAATTTGATCCAGTTTGTCAAGTACTTGAGGCAGTCTTGATGTCAGAATTATTGAGAGGGCTAAGCCAATTGTCTTCTTCTGGATGGAAGAAACATTATCTACCTGGAAAAATTTGTATACATAAATTCACAATAAAGGATACAACATTAAATTGGCCAAGATGACACATTTACCCTTAACAACTAAATGTTGACTGAAAACTTAGTCAGATATTGATTTTAAGAAATGACTAAATGCTGACTGAAAACACTGTCTCTAAAGCATAGCCACACCGACCTTGTCAACCCAAATGTCAACCAGACAAAGAAGTATATTTTCTTGAACTGGGATGGATGCTGTCTGAAGCAGTTGAGAAGTTGATGGATCTGATGCTAATTGGGCAAGTGAATTTGTATTCATCACTAAAAGCCTAGCCAGGATGGCAGCAGAAGATGCTTTAACAGATGTTTTAGAAGGATTGTGATCATCTCCTCCACTCAAACATCCTACAATTAACTTCTGCAATAAAAAAATTCAAGGGCTCCAAAAAAATTCTCTACACTGTGAACTATGAAACATTAGTTGAACAACACATAGTTTGATTTACTATGATATCTTATGAGCTTATAACAGACTTACTTGTAAAGTACTGCTAATAAGTGGCGGCACTTCCATGGGGAAACACTGTAAAGAGGCAAAATCAAATGAGAATACTGTTTTTGAGGATTTTTAAAATATATATGAAAATCAAGCAAAACTATCAGCCCACTTAGTGTCCTACATGATCATAATGGTCCAAAAATAAAAATGCCTAATGCCTCAGAAGGTTAATAAGTTAATCTCAAGATGCTAATGAAGGTAGGACCTATGAAAGCACTTAATCCAAATTCAAACAAAAGCTTAGGGAGAAGAGGAGGAAAAAAGGAGATAGAAGATATCAGCATTATTAGGTTCCTAGTATTGTTAAAATAATATGTTTGAGCAGTTGAGGTAGTACTAACAGAATTAGTACTTGACCTAGTAAGTAGTATGAATAAAGGTATTAGGTTAGACGTTAGAGTATTCTATTACATCCTATCAAATATCAATGATATGCTCAATGCTATTACTGTTTGCTAAACCTATAACTCTCAACAGGAGGCCTCATCACATACCAAAAGTCCCAGTAGTTCATATCCATCATTGTTAGTTTTAAAAATTGACAAATTTGGAATGACATACCTGTATTAAGATATCAACCACAGGAAGAACTGAAAGAATGCCTTTGTCATTGACATTTCCAATAACCAAATCAAGAATTTTAGCAATATTTGTTGCATGCATGCTCAGAAAGTCATTTCCACCCAAAATTATGTAATCTTCAATTATGTTCATAGCAACCTGTACTTCAGATAAAGATAATGAATATAAAAATATCACAAAGATATTAAAATCAGGTCCCCAACTGACTGTTAGGGGTGGGTGGGCACTAACTAAACCAGCAAGAATATTTAACCGTGATAATGATCATAAGCCCAACAAAGTTATGAAGATGATAAATGCAGCACAAAGCAGTGGGATGCCATTGTCTGAAATTTTGATACCTCCATCAAATTCAAAACTGAATGATTACACTTTTCACAAACTTGATAATTGTTGACTTATCTGAAACCCAGCTAAAGAAAACTACATTGATTCGCCTTCCATAATCCATATATAGATTACACTAAGTCCATTTTTCTAGTACATATCCAAGAACAGTTTCCCTATTAGTGTCATTAATTCAAAAATATTATGCACATCATATAAACACAAGTACACGTGATATAGTTGTCACAATCCAGTAATCGTGCACACTGAAACTTTTATAAAGACTACTTCATCCTAGTGCCACAAACAATCACTGTCTTTCTCTTGAATACAGAGAACATGAGTAAATAGTAAATCAAAAATTTATTAGAGCATGGCTAGGTCTAACCTGTAAATGGTCAAAATTTCTTTCCATAATCTCCACAAGGCGTGAAAAATATTGTAACAATTGAGGCACCATTGATGGAGCATGAGAAAGTGTGGCCTCCCATAACTGAAAGGTTATGCAGTTGAATTTTCATGATACATTCTTCACAACAATAGAACCATCTAATTAGTAAAAAAAGACAGCAGGATTACCAGCATGCTATCTTCTAGGAGATTGAGTTCATCTGGACTATTAATATCAATTCCATTCTCCAGAATTGGCAGTAGTATATTGTAGCAAATGGGTGACTGGTAACCAAGTGCAACCACAAAGTTTCTCAGGGCAACAAGAAGCTGTATCTGCAGCAGACTTTCACCAGAAGACTCCTCCCAGACCTTGCCATAACAAAAGCAATAGAAAGAAGACAAATTCCATTTTGATTAGTCGGGGAGTTAACTAAGCTACTCTGATATGTAACTTGCAGGGTAAGACCTAAACAAAAATGTGATTAACATGTTAACATATTTTTATCTAACATCCAAAACAATTTATTCTATATCCTTTGGCAAGTGATTCAGGTAAGCCAGAATCAGTTGAATCATAAAGTTAAATAAAATTAATCATACAGCTTAGAAAACTTCTTACTTGAGTTCCTGTGATCCTATTCATCAAGCTATTTTTATTTTATTACACTTCCTTTTCTGAAAAGGGAAGTGAAAGACTACACAAATAGTCTGCCTCATTAAAGAAAGACCAATCTTAAATTCTTATTTTCAAAATACTTTTCATTTTTTAATGAAGGCAGATGGAATGTGTCAAACTGTTTGGTCTGCTGCCCTTCTTTAGGAAAATCTACCTTGCCAGTGCACCCCACCCTCTGCCTCTCTCCCTAATGCTGATCCTCTATCTCATCTTTCATTGTCATCTCGCTCTCTGCTGCAGTGCTTTGTGGTGGTTCTGTGCTTTATGTGTTCTGCATGCTGTGTAATAGGCTGTGTATGTGTAGTCCAGTGGCTCATTACATGTTAGCTAATAGCTATATTCTCAAGTTTATACATTTAAATTTGTCAATTATGTCAGGAGTTATTTGACTTTAAAATGATAATATCTAGACATTTGTAATCTTTCGTTAAGTGAAAAATATAAGCAATTTTTCATTATTGATTAAGAAGCTCATAACTCGATGTATTTTGACTTGTGATCTGGAGAATAAGCCCTCTCATTCACGATTTGATTCCCCAAATTTGTTGAAGATTACACATTGACTAGTGATATGGCTACAATAATGTATACAAGTACAAGGCAATGCTCACCTTACAAGTCAGTTTTGGGGGGTTGAATTAGGCTTAAACCCAAATTCTAATTTGGTCTCATAGCCTATCCTAGCAATTATTTTTGGGCCTGTTGGGAAACCTGCTATCAGGCCTTTACTGGACCACCGCAAATATTCAATCCTACAAATTTCACATTCATGAGGGGGGGTGTTGAAGATTCCACATCGACTAGTGATTAGCCAAAGTAGTGTATATATAAGTATAGGGAAATCCTCAGCCAATTTTGTGGGTTGAATTGAGCCTAAACCGAAATTCTAATTGCTATTTTTCATTAATAATAAGAATCTCATAATTCAAGATATGCTTTGATTTGTGATCTGGAAAATAAGCCTATTCACGATTTGATTCCCGATTTAATAACCATGATGTGCGTATCAAATTGACCCTAAATTTATTCTGGATAACTCATCCATATTATGTGTGGCATGTCATCTCACAAATTTTTAGCTTCAGCAGCAAATTAATAATACAAATCAGAGCATCATTAATGAGTTGATTTATTTACTCATGCCATACCTATTTTCTATTAAAGAAACTGATACACAATTTACTGAAAAAGAAAAAAAAAATGCACCTTTTTCTTTCACTGAACCTAACCAAGTATTAAAATACAAAGGTTAGTAAACAAAATAAAAGAAAAAGTCTGGATATTTCTTGTGTTACCTTCTGAAAAAATTGCACCAACTTGTTTGCAAATGGAATAACTTCACTAACATGTCCGATAAGGATAGAGATCAAATTCAAAATCTGAACCTGAAGAAATATTTAAAGAAGATGAACAGTTCACTAATAGGATCAAATGTTGAACGAAAATTCAGTTTCAGGTTATAATTTACACAATATATGTTTGCTCTTGCCATGCAGATAAATTTCAGTAACATGGAAGAAAATGTAATGTGCCTGTGTAGTCAAAGGCACTTAGAGGTTGAGGTGTGATGCCCCTCTTGTGAGGCACACCTCTCAGTTGCCTTAGGCAAGATACTAGTCTTTAGCAACAAACTGATAACAAAAAAGCTCCAAAACCCCATCAATAACTTGCTAATTAAAAGGGAGGTCAAACAGTGTTTGATCCATACCAGCTAGTCAACAGTAACGTCCATGCTGGTTGCATGGATCAAATGATGTCATTGGGATCAACCAAAAATGGATACAGAAGTTAATGTATCTAAACTACAGTGAACTACGACCTACTTGCTACATCCATCCAAGGGAAAAACGACGAAAGTTCACTATTGTAAATGCATATTTTAAGCAATAGCCAATTAGCACCCAAACTGTAATCCCAATAGACCCAATTCCTCACTGTTGCTGAGGTTTTACAACCTTAGTATGAGATTTAGTACACTACACAACCCTCTGCGTTCACCACAAATGTCCTTGAAAATTGCTTGCCAGTGCAGGCTATTTGGGTGGGGTCACATGACAGGCTAGGTCCGTGAATTTTAAACTCCCAACCAAGAAGAATTATTTCCTCCGTACCCTGCATTACACCTTTTCAATAGTGTCTAAAAGAATTTATTTTTCCATCAAGAAGGAAAAAGTTCCCAAGCATTAGTATTTACCTTTGAATCAAATTCCCGAACATCCTCAAACAACTTAAAACATGAATCCCAACAAATAGGAAGAAGATCAACAAACTCCCTCTCTGAAAAGTTTGCATCTTCAATATGCAAGCATAGGGATCGACATGCTGCCAGCTAAAAAATATATATTCACATGGTTAGTTCGAAACAAGATAAAGAAGGATATGTTGAACTAGCAGAGAAACATAAGTAATGATAACAAGAATAAATACATTATACATGTCTATGTAACATACCCGGACAGATAAATCTTTGTCCTGTAACAATCTGATTAATGCACAGTATACAGGCCTTTTTGTATCATCTTTGATCTGTTAAGGATAGAAGAGACATAATGACTAAAGTGAATACAAATGACTTTTCCTTGAGTGAAGGTTTTAGATGGATTAAGAGAAAAATGAGTTATTTTACTGTCATAAACCTTTACTAAACCAACACAGAAATATAGGTTTTGAATTTTACAACACTTGGGACATGAAAGAAACTAAGAAAGCTTCTCATCAAATCTTTTAATAAAATTGAACTGTGAAAATTTTGAAGTTTATTCACAAAGCAACTCAATAAATTATATACCTCAGAAACCCACTGCCCCAAAATTATAGCAACTTTACGATGAATGATACGCAAATTTGGATGTTCATTTGAGAGTTCGAGTGATAAAGCACCATTAAACCTGCAAATGAATGATTAATAGTCAGAGTGCTTTAAAATCCAGTGACAGCAAAACAAAAGAAGGGTCCAATATCAAAAAAATATTTTGATAGTTAATACGTTAAAGAAACATAAATCTGAACCATCAAATAAGTTACCTCTAGTGACTTGTTGCAAGTTAGATTGCCTCATATAGCTCCCCTAATATGTGTTTTATGTGTAGATCTGACATTGAAACCGTGTCTCACTCATTTTTCCAGTGTAGCTATGAGATTATCTTAGAACAAACTTACTTTTGTTGAGAATGAGATTTGGGTGTCCTAATTTGTTTGATCAGTTTCTATTTTCAAGGGTTTGATAAGAAGGAAAATAACTGGTTGTGGCATTATTCCATTTCGGTTGGGAAATGCAGTCAGATGTTTGAAATAAGTGATCAGGGGATTGTAACTAATCACAGATGAAACTTTGTACAGAGTTCCATTACCAGTGGGTGGCTGTGATTTCTTAGGGTTACCAAAGTCCAGACACAACAAAATTAAACGATCTTCAATTTTTAGGAATGGCAAGATCGAAATATGGATAACTTACGTCAATAAAGCATAGTAGCTATGAACTTACCAGTCTTTAAAACTCAAGTAGTTTGAGAGTTCATAATAAACATAAGCAGTAGCACCATAAGCAGCATCTTTAAGAAGCAATGCAGGAGTAATTTCCGCCACTGAAGTTGGACAATTATTCATAGACTCTTGAAGAAGAGAGACCACAACAGGACCTAGCAACTAAAAATAACAGTCACAACCACACCCATATTAATCTATAGTCAACACAGTCAATGATTGAAATATCTCGAAAAGAGAAAAAACATGATAACATGTGATGTTTAAATGGCACCTACTTGGCTATTAGTTTCAAATAATACAATGTACAAAGCTTCAGCACATGGCCTCAATTTTTCTGTCCACTGAACCATATCCTGCTCATGGTGAAAAGACTCAGGGTTACGATACCACTCTTCCAAATCACTTGCTGTCAGAACAAAATACCTGTTGAAAGATAAAGGCATTAGTCTGGTAATAGAGTGCATAATCATAAGGAGAAATATCACTAAGTCTCAAAGCAAATTACAATCATATAGTTGAATAACAGAAGCTCATCACCTCCAAAATATAAGAAAAAAGAAGTTTAATTGTATATTTCGTAATTAGTAATCAGTGAATTTAAAACCTGCATTAACACCTTAAGATATTGCTCACAGCTCAGTAAAATACATGCAAGCATGCAGACATGAGTATATACTCAAATGATACAGAAAAATCCCAGAACTTGCTTGCTATCACATATTTTCCAGAACTTGAAGTTGAAAGCAACAGCTTTGGTTTTGCAATATTGCTACTATTTTGCCACATACATACTCTAATACTCAGTATCATAAGATTCTCGGAGGCAGCAGGGTAGACATAAATTTCCAAAGATTTCTACATGTTTTATTTCCAAGACTATATTTAAAATAATGACTTGTATTGATTATTCAAATCCCATCTATTTAGCCTCCTTATCCATAACAATTTAATGATCTGAGGAAGAGTTATCCTAAAAAAATTTAGACTCTTATGTACCTTACAAATACTGATGATTTCCTAAATATGTTCAGCTCCATTCACAGGAAGCTGTCCAATTAAAACACACACACACACAATACTACTCAATCTAGAAAAAACAAAAGGAACCTCTAAAGAATGACTACTTGACAAGGGATCTCCTTCACTGATTTAGAGAAATCAAATAGCTTGGAACAACTCCTTTTTCTAATTAGACTCTATTTGCATAAAACTTAACATTTATAAACACATAGCATACCTTTAGGCCTCACTCAGCTTAGAAAACAGACAAATACAATTAAAATAAGCAAGTCAAGAAGTGGTTGCAAAGTGAATACCTCGATATCAACACATTACACAAGTGGACTATCCGTTCAGTGGGAAGAAGGGAAGTTAAAACACCACCAACCGCACTGGAAATGTTTTTCTTCATCAGCTCCAGTGTAACTCCATTTTCATCCATCACCCTACCAGTAAGACTTGGCTTGTACTCCTTACATTCCAGAATATTTTTAATCATCACCATACACTGAATGAGAAATTGCTCAAATGACAACAGATATGGATCAGGATCTGTTATCCTATTCAAACAGAAGTCCAAGACCGATGAAAGAACAAATTTATCACCAAATGAGTATGGATGTCTGCCCTGAAAGGCAACTAAAATTTTCATCAATTTGGTACATGCCCTCTTTACAAAGTCCCAAAATTTAGGATATTGTTTTTGAAAAGACGAATCTGCAAACAACCAAAATGTCTTGTAAGAATAAAAGGAAAAAAAATAATATTTATGTTTTCTTTTTCTTTGCACTATATGAGAACTAGACATTGTAGATTGTAGTCTGACTAGGGAAGGAAATATTAGAATTTAAAGGTTCAAATCTTTAGCAAAGCATCTCATCACATAGCATATAGATAGTGTTTATTATTTGCAAAAAAAATGAGAAAAACAAAAACTAATGTACTACAGTCCTGGGTACTGAAAGATAAAGATAGATTAAGAAACACAAGCATTGTCATAAAGATGTGTTAAATATTCAAAGCTACAAAGCCATTGCCAAATATTAAAGAAAAGGTAGTCAATGAATTTGCCCATTGTGCTTTACATAAACATCATTTTAAGGGTCATTCACTCCTTATTTTATTTTTTTCATGTATATCCACTATCTACCTCAGTATTTTTAACTTTGCAATTTATTTTCTATTTTTTGTTGTCTTGACACTTCACTATGCAATATCCACGACCATAGAGTATTGTTGGTCTTGCAGCTGTCAAAGAGAATTTTCCTTTGAGTTTGATAGACACATTCCAAATAAAAAGTTATGCTCAAATTTTCTCCATTTCATCCAGCCAGATTGACTACTATGTGTGACATTCTCTCCACAACTCAAGTTTAAAACTTACTCCTCCAGATTCACCAACTAAGATTATATCATCCAACTTCAGGCAAAATGATGCATTAAAGCATGTTTGGACTGTCCCTAAGAACAAATCATCCAACTATAAGGTGTGCCTAAATACATTCAATCCAAAGTTAAAGAGTGTGTGGAGACACAGTGGGCCTATGGTACAAATCTTCCATTACACCTCCATAAGTTTGTATACCAATTAAATGAAAATTTGTTCACACTATGTTTGGATCATCAAAATCCCAGCTAAAAATATAAAATGAAGTCTGCATTACAAATTATCATTCTACAAAACTGTAACTTGGCATGCTTATATGTAGTAGCATGCTATGAGGGAACGACTCTTGTCCAGGAACCAAATGATTCTTAATGTTTTCATTTTGATTTTACAAACGTTTATAACAGTTATTTGTACTAACTTACACGAGGATGAACATATATACACAAGAAATAGAAATCTCACAGTATGGAAGGAGTGATTGAATGGCACTCAAGAGCACAGGTGAGACTTCCTTGACTGGCCGAACCTCCTACATAATAGTAATATATGGCCCAATACCTTAAATTTTAAATTTATCAATTTGAAAAGGATAAAATAAAAGGGTGCTAAACTTCAAGACACAGAAATCGTCATAGAGAATTAAAACAAGAGATAGATAGATAATTACCTGAAAACACTTTGAATCACTTTGAAATCCAGAAATAATTAATTGCCGAACAATCTTCGAACATAACAGCCATCGCTCACATGTAAGATAAAGTTCATGAGGCTGATCTTCAGCATTTAGATTACAGCTTTGAGAAAGAGATGAGAAACCATGCAGTATTGTCTGCATATCACTTTGCCAAAGGCGCCAGCTATAATCAAAGAAATGGGATGATATCTGCCAAACAAATCAGTTGAATATTTGAATATATTATATTTTCTAAGCCATGCACAGGTACTAAACAGTAATCTTATTGTATAAGTACTACGTCAATCAGATGCAGAATTTTGAGAAAGAAAGGTAAAGATTCAAAAAATAGGGAGAAACGATAAAGTGGAATACAATATAAATCCCAACAGAGCCTAATGCTAGACCATATGTATTTCATAAGGCTAGATAAGAGCAACCACTGAAAAAATTAAGAATGAAGTACCAAACATAAAAAGATAATGGATTTCAGTACAACTTATAGCAATTCATTCTGGCTCTTTATCATTACGAAAGAACAGTTATCCTTGGTGATGTTAGTATTGAGCAGTGACAAACTTAATTTGACAGCGGCATCAAATGTTTTTATCTTAGCTAATGTAGTAGATATAGATAGAGACCAACTAGGACATACAAACATTGCAATATATTGGACCCAAGCACCTGGCTCTACTCAATGCTACATATCCTCCTTTACTGATATTCCTCTTATCTATATTAAGTTCACCACCCTCTTGACAGGGTTAAATTATTGTAATTAAAGTTCCTCTTAATCTACCACAATCCACTCAATTATTAACTTAATGGTTGAAATTAAAAAATGACCCACAAAAGGCAATGAGACATACTCCCATGCTGATATGCCTAAAATTGAAGAACACACTAGGTTGAGTGATAGACATCCCTTCCGGAACGAAAAAACAAATTAAGCTACCCCTATAGACCTTAACTACTAAGATAGTTGGGACAACCTTTTAAGGGAGAGTGGCGATACTGCCTCCTCAAAAGTTTAATGTATCGAGCCATAAAGCCTTCAAATACCTACATCCAAGTTTCCAACAACTCACTGATAGAACCTCCTTGCTACCCTTGTAAGAACAAGTTAAAAAATATTATGAAAAAAATCATCCATATTTGTGATTTTGTATATGTATATCTGTAGTCAAGATCTCTTCACTATGCTGACAGCAAATCTGTTTAAACAAGGTTTTCTTTTATATAGAAGATTTTTTTCTCCAAAGAACAATAAAGACAAGATTATTAATGAGGTTTGCATGATGTTCCAATAATGACTGAAAACATTTTGTAAGTTGTCAATGTACAGCATAAAGGCAAAGATTTAGACAGTTGAAAGCAATACTAAACAAAAAAAGAATAACAGAAAGAATTGCACCTCTGCAAAGTTGCGTTGGTCTGATGTAAGGCGTTTTGTGGACAACTCCTTTAAGGTCCTAAATAGAATCAAAAAGATTCGATGGGAGGCAAGAACATCTGCTGATTGAAGTTGTTGTGATAAAACCAAAAAGATGTCTGGCCTGAGGAGTCATTAAATTAGCATATCAATATATAGTACTAGCTTTAAGAAGAATGTTAAAATCAGAAAAATGCATAGAAGCCAAACATTAAGACAGCCTATAACATGTTTGCAGCAAAAAACCATGCATGTTGGATATTAATGTATTAAAGACAATTTAGACAAATCACTTTGTAAGGTATGAATTGCGTAGGAAATTAAAATCCGTTAGACAAAACATATTGCCATGGGAGTTCAAGATAAATAGTGAACCAAAATGAACAAAGAAAGAGAGAAGTAAAAAGTAGGATGGATGAAATTTCAATTGCAGTATTGTGGACACATTAAATATTCCTGAAAACCAAAGAAATAAATATCAAAAGTACCATTCTTTGGGATAATCACTGCGGGCGATTCTGGAGATGAGCACCGCCAGCATCAGAGCTATCTGCGTTTTAAAAAGTGAAAGGGGTTAGAAGCAGTAAATATCTACAACTCATCACAATTCACAAGCATAGCCAATAAAAATAAAATACTAAAAACATTTGAAATGCATGCTGGGGTGAAGGATGGCTAATATCATTTACCATTAAGTCTAACCAAAACCATGACCCATATCCCCATGACAAAGTATCTAAGATCAGAAAGTCCGTCACAATGGAAAGGGTCACAACTTGTAACCCATGCAAATTGAACAACATGGGTTATGAACCAATCAACCCATCACCGAACAAAAAAGATCATTTCTGGAACCCAAGTAACTAAACAGCTTGGCAATGAGAAAATAGTAACAGTAACAAGATAACACTCCAAACAGTCGCCAAGTACGTAATCACTAATAAGCATTGCGCGCCCACAAGACATACAACACAGCCACTAAAAGAAAGAAAAACAAAAAAACCTGATCATTCTCTTCTCTCAAGTACATCAACAACTTCTGCCTCAGGTGCATTTTCTCCTCATTGCTAATTCCACTGAACAAAACGAAGAAAAACACATTCAAAAAAGCGACATTACTCTCCGCATATTGTTGCATGTGTGCTTAAGCTAGATTTTCACACAAAAACAACTTTGCAACTCAGCTATCAATACTAAAAACCAATAAAAAAAGGACCTCTCAGCAGCATTTCGATTATACATTTGTTTTTCATTTTATTTTGTATTTTCTGCCGAGAAAGCAACAGAAACAAACACTCTCCCTAAGAACGAAACTCAGAAGCGCTTACGAGGAATTGCGGCGGTGGCGCCAGTAGCGGTTGACGCTGTTCTTGAAATACACGGTGGCCATCATGCGCACATCCGTCTGCGACCCCAAATCCTTCGCGGTAATCACTTCCTGCAGTTCCATTCACAGAAAAGCCAAAACCTCAAAAACGAAACACTAAGCGCAATGCAAACTTCATCGGAACCCTAAGAGAGAGAGAGAGAGAGAAACGTTACGAGGAGGCAGGAGCAGAAGCCAGGCCTGGACTCCGATTGGGCGAGCGCGTCCTCCGCCGGACCGCGGAGACGGTGATCGGTACTCATGGAATTCGAAAGCAGCGAGTACATCGCTGCAACGTCGGAAGCCGATAGCGCCATCGGCGACGGTGGTTGAAGAGAAATGATAGTTTCTCTAAGATTAGATTTGAAGAGTGTGTGAGTGAGTGAAATGGTGTTAAGTGAAATGGTGTTAAGTGAAAGAAGGATTTGCTTTCTAATATGTGTAGCAAACTAGAAATGAGAGAGACAAGGAGAATGAGGAGAAAGTGTTACACTTTAGAAATAAATTTATGTAATTTCATTTAGTCTTACTCACACCGTACAACTATAAATAAACTAAATAATTTTTAGACTAAATCGGCAATCCTTGAGATTGTACCCTTCTAACTGTTAAATCTAAAATAGTCCTTATCTTTATCTCCGTTATGCAAATAAGTTTTTATTGTTAAAATTTAATTTCCTCTATTAGTCAAATGTCTATTTGACAAATCTCAGTCCACGTAAGCAAACCCCATGTGACAAGTTTGAGTCCATGTCAGCAATCTCAATTGGCAAGAACTGAATTGAAAAATTAGGAAAAGTTAGATTAAAAAACATTCAAAAATGAGTCTGCAGTTTTGGCTTCGAGGGTCTCCTAATAACTTGGAGAATTTCTTGAAAATGGTTTCTGGATCTTAAATTCCGGCGCTGAAAGAGACGAAGATCGAGTATTCGGAGCCGGTTTTGTACTTGGATGTGGGGATTTGGCACCCTTTGGCTCCCATTTCTAGCCCTAGTTGCCAGGAACACAATCTCAATTTGGTCGGTGCCACCACCTTCTCATCCTTTATAAAACACAAAACAAGAAAGTGATCATAAACTCATACCTCCGTCTTCCTTTCAAGCATTCTCAACCATGAACTTGTCTTCATCTTCTTCCCAGTTAACTGCTAATTTTGACAAGTTAAATAGTTTTCCGCACCCACTTGAATGCTTGCAAGGGAACCCGGTTGCGGCGTTCCTGTCCAAGACTTTCGACCTCGTCAACGATCCGTCGCTGGATCTGATCATGTCCTGGGGCTCCAGCACTGTTAGCTTCGTGGTGTGGAATCCTACCCTGTTTGCAAGACACGTCTTGCCAAAGAATTTCAAGCATAACAATTTCTCCAGTTTTGTTCGCTAGTTAAATACCTATGTGGGTACTTTATGTATTTTTATTTTTATTTTTTATGTTTCTATTGTAAGTTTGTAACTAGTTTGATATGATGAAGATCAACCATGTGTAGTTATTTGATTTGAGACATTGTTTTGTCAAATGGGAATGAACTTTTTTTTAAGTGTATCCTAAGTTTCTCTTGATGCTTAAGATAATGTATTATGTATCTAACTTTGGAATGATTGTATGTGTTTAAGCAGGTACAATAGTGAGCCATTTGTTATTTGTGATTTTTTTTTTTTGCTTTCTTATTTGTCTCTTGTTAAAAGTGAACTTCCATGTTGTGGACTTTTCTATGTTAGCCCCTATGACTATTGATGGAGCTGTGTGATAAGAATATGGATAAGAATATGGTTCAGATATTGTTCTATGTGGATTGTAGCACTAGAATTGGCGGCAGAAAGAATGTCTCTTTGAGTGTCTACTATAAGTAGGGAGTGGATTGCATCCTCAGCAAGTAGTGTTCTATGTTTTTGTGTGGCATTTTGTATGCTGCCAGAACTTATATATTGTTATCATTTTGATAATTTCCATTTGTTTGTGTAAAGCTTGTTTTGGATTCACAGATTGCAAATTCCAACACAGTTTCATCTGCTCCTCTAATGACTTGAACTCTGGTGTGTCTAAACCAAAATTTATTTTTCTGCTCCATTGATTCTCAACGACACTTCAACTTTGATGTTAGTGGTGTTGATTCAAGCTCTGGGATGACAGACATATGGGATATTAACTATTTAACTCATAGCAAGTGACAGAAAGTATCCCAATTGATGATTCAACACTTATGAAAAAGAAAGATAATATAAATAAGAATATGGATGCATCGGGCTTCATCTGCTTCTGCACATATTATGTTGTGTTTAGTTCCCAGGGGTCCAATTATTGAATAAATTGATTTGTAACTGGTGCTCATTCACTAATCACCAGGTTTCATTCTTTTAGATTAGTTGTATAGTTGTTCATGCTAGTAGTTATGAACCAAATTCTTAATTTAAATATGTTAAGATTTAAAGAATTTGTGAAACTTCATATCATATTAGTGTTTTGGTACTGTAATAAAATTTTCTTTATATTTTCTTTGTATCTATTATGAAGTCAATTTCAATGAATTAGAATATAATTTCTTAAATGTATTTTTCATTTGACATTTACTCAAAGGAGAAATGACTTGCAATTTATATTTTCTCTGTATCTACTATGAAGTTAATTTCAATGAATTAGAATATAATTTCTTAAATGTATTTTTCATTTGACATTTACTCAAAGGAGAAATGACTTGCAAGTAATGTCTGGTGGAGAATTCTATTGTTTCAAAGCATAATTCATAGTCTTTTACAGAAAAGTGCAATATCTAAATTCTATTAAGGTTATGAATTTATGCTTATTTTGATCTGGATATGAGTATTTTTGAAGTCTTATCTTAAACCTCATTATTTACCAACCAAATATCTAGAGAAACAGAGAAGTCTCAAACAGTAGAGAATAGGCAGGGAAACAAGGTTTCCTATTAATGAAAGGAAATCTTCAAATCTACAGTTGATGCTTCATTTTCTCCAAATCTGCAAGCCCTCATCATGGATTTGCAACATATTATTCCTTTGTTGAGAAAATCTTCAAAGTTGATGTTGTACTTCATTTTGGGACACATGGTTCCCTTCAAAGCTGCACGTCTTCCATGGTGGCTTTGCCGAATGAAACTACCAGAAAATGCACAACAACTGCCACTTGCAGACATGGAGAAATCAAGTGAACAAGAAGAAGCAAAGGGTAGAACCTTTACAGACGAGAGAAGAAGAAGCAACTAAGCGTGAGCAAAGAAGAAGAAGAAGCAACTCAGCGTGAGAGAACAACAGCTTCATAAACCCTAATTTTTTTGTGGAAGAAGAAGAAGCAAACTTGCGTGAGAGAAGATTTAGAGAAGCAGACTTCAATTCCACGTTGGACAGTCTACGTGACACTGAATTGCCACCAATGCACCTCACTAACGACGTCACTTGGGAATTTAACAACAAGGACTATTTTGCAAAACTTATGTAAAGATAGGGACTATTTTGGATTTAACATTAAGTTAGGGACTAATATACAAAAGGGGTACAATGTCAGGGACTAAATTGCCTATTTAGTCATAATTTTTATTTATTTTCTGCATGCTTTTTATGAGTACCGGAGTTGAGAGCAAGGCTCCCTTTAGTGTAGACAATGCCTTTTCTATGTCCCCATTCCACTTGAAGTCAGTATCTTTTTGAAGCAATTGTGTCAAAGGTTGAGCTATCTTCCCATAATTTCTGATAAATCTCCTGTAATATCCTAATAACCCAAGGAAGCCCCTGAGTTCTTTAACTGTTGTTGGCCTAGGCCAGCGTTTTATTGCCACTATTTTATCTTCATCTGGCTGCACCCCATTAACCGAGATCAAATGGCCCAAATAATCTATTTTTGTCTTCCCAAAACTATATTTTTTGGGATTGAGAACTAGGCTATTGTCTTGGAGGAGTTGTAATGTTGTACTTAAGCATTGAATGTGCTTTGACCAAGTTTTTGTATATACCAGACTATCATAAAAAATACAAGGATAAACTTCCTGAGATATTCTTTAAAAATGTCATTCACCAAGTTCTGGAATGTAGCTGGCGCATTGGTTAGCCCAAAAGGCAAAACCACCCATTCATAGTGACTATTATGCGTTCGAAAGGTTGTCTTGTAAATGTCTTTTTCTACCATTCGAACTTGGTTACAACCACTCCGGAGGTCCAACTTGGAAAAGTAACATGCACCATGAAGTTCATCTAATAAGTCTTCAATTGATGGCATGGGAAACTTATTTTTGACTGTTAGAGCATTCAATTTTTGAAGATTTGTGCAACACCTCCAAGAACCATCTTTCTTCTTAACTAGTACTAGTGGAGATGCATAGCAACTAGCACTTTCTCTATTAAATCCAGTGCTAAGTAATGATTTCAACTGCCTCTCAATTTCTTCTTTTTGTGCATGCGGGTATCGATAAGGTTTCAAGCAAAATGGTTTATCATTGAGCAATGAAATCTTATGATCATATCTTCTTTTGGGAGGTAGAGTGGTAGGTTCTTTGAACAATTGTTGATAAGTTTCTAACAGAGCATCCAACTCAGATTGCTGACTTTGAGTTAGGCGTTGAAAATCAACAGCTGAAGAATCACTATAGCAATATAGTCCTCTTATAGCAAGCAACATAGCTTGACATTGTGTTGTCTTCAGCTTGCCAGTAAGTTCACTCATATCTGTTGATGCTTGCTCACTCTTTAAGCAAACCATCTTCCCTTGATGTTCAAATTTCATGGTTAAATGAGCACAATTCCAACTTATTTCCCCTAGTGTCCTAAACCATTGCATTCCTAGGATCACCCCAAAAGTACTACTCGGCAAAACCAGGAAGTCAACGAAAAATACAAGATCATGAAATTTCCATTGCACTTGACTACACTTCTTGGTTATCACAAGTTGCTTATCTGATGCAACCGTGACTGGAAAACCTTAAGTATTTTTTAGATTTGAGACCTAATGTTTTTACCCAATTTGCACTGATAAAATTGTGTGTGCTTCCGGTGTCCATCAAGAATGGCACAACTTGTTTCTTAATCATGCCTTGCATTTGCAGTGTGCTACCACCAACCACACCTTGTAGAGCATTAAGGGAAATACAAACATCTGCATCCTTGACTATATCTAAACTGCACTTTATGAAATCATTGTCGTGATCCTCATCAGATTCGAATTGCATGTCAACAATCTCTTGATCTTGCAAGGAGAAAATAACATTTAACTTTCCCCACACCTTATATTTTTGCTTATGATCTCAATCCCATTTGTCACCACAGAATCAACACAACCCTCTAGCAATCCTGTCACTAACCTGCTTCCTGGATTATTGTTGGCAGTAGATACCTTAGAATCGGTTAGATGTGTTGGGTTTTGAGTATGTTGCTAATGCAAAGTTGTAATTGGAATCGTTCTATGCTATTGTGATGTAACAGATTAGTTTCTTGAATACTTGGCCTATGAATATGCTTGAATCAGTTTCGTTGGAGAAAATTTCTTGGTCATCTCGTGAAGAACCTCATCTTGAAGTCTGGTTATTTTGACATCTTCCTGAATTGAGGAAGGTCTATGAACCCTGACAGATTTCTCCAATTCGACAGTCAAACCAGAGAGAAAAAAGTTCAATGTCAACTCTTCTGATATAGCAATACGAGCCAAAAGTGTGTGAAACCTCTCAAGATACTCAATCAAGGAATCTTCTTGCTTCAATCTTGCAAGTTCTGCCACTGGGTCGTCGAATGCGCCAGTGTCAAATCGACTGTCTGCGTCTTGCAAAATCTGCTGCCACGTCTTGTGTTTGCTATTGACATTCTGCATGTAATGCCTTTGCCAAGCAAAAGCTTTACCATCCATGGACAATAGTAACAAACGACTTCGTTGCTCTTCCGGTGTTCCTTCCAATTCAAAAATTGTTTGAATTTTGCCTTCCATTCTCGATAATGAGAACCATCAAAAGAGGGGAAAGGGATTTGCGCCCTATCCACCACTGAGACAATGGGTTCATGAGTCTCACTATGATTTTCATCCTCAGTTGTGATTTTAGGTCCCTTATGTTGGGTTGCAATCGAAACCATCAGTCCCTCGATAGATTTCTGCATCATTGCGAACGAATTTTGCATTGATTCTTGAAGATCAAAGATGATCTTCTCATAAGAATCCATGAGTGTCTCAAGCTCTTTTGTTGTCACAATCGTCACCTACTAATTGTTATAGTTAGAAATAAATTTCTAATGTAACTTCACTCACTCTTACTCACACAGCGTAAGAGAAAACAAACTAAAATTTATTTTTTGCATGTTAATATTTTATATTCTTACTTCCTAATCTTATCTAATTGTTTTAAGATAAAATCCTAATCTTATCTAATTATTTAAAATAAAATCCTAATCATAACTTCCTAATCTTATCTAATTGTTTAAGATAAAATTCTAATCATAAATTCTCGATCTTATCTAATAAAATACTAATCATAACTAACTACTAATCTTATCTAATTACTAACTAATTGACCCTTTATTTTTTACTTATTATAGAAAGTGTCTGTGTTTGTGTCTGAGAGAGAGAGCGTTTGAGCAGAGAACAAAAATGGGAGTGTGGAGGCTAACAATTGGGACCCATGGGCGTCGTCATAAGCGCTGCTCCATTTAGCCCCTTTTCTGCCAACTCGGATTGCTTTTTCTTTCTCTCTTGCTTTCGTTGGTTTTGGTCCATTTCTAAAACAGTGATGGGCTGACTCATATTGGCAATTGGATCCTCTTTAGTGGTGTTGCCTCTGCAACACTCATTTAAATTAAGGAAAATATAATCATGGTTTCTTTTAGTAGACGAGATCTAAGGTGGTCAAGTTGTCTACATGGACCACCGTGGTAAAAACATAAATAGTGACCATTAAATTTTGTGGATAAAAAATGAAGGGTTAGGATTTGCTACCTGCAACCTGTTTTGACCAAATTTAATATGATGCACGATAATGACAGATTTGTCCTTACTGGTGAAACTAATGGCTTTGTATCCTATTAGATATGAAACTAATTGTAGTTAGGGTTTATCGTTGTAGAAGACAAGAGTTGTCATTCAACTTCGATGAAGAAGGTACCAAATGCATTTGTAATACATGGTGTAAGCGGTAGAGGAATGTTTCGAACGGAGTCAAAGATGGAAGTTGGAGAAGTCGTTGTTGTGCCTGGAAGTAGTGGAGACTTGGTGGAAGTATGAAAATGAGATATATTTGTTCTACATCTTGTTTTGGTGAGTCTGGTTTATTTTAAGAAGCCTAGTAATTTGTATAATATGATGTGGAAAGTGATGGTGTTGAAATGTAGTAAGGATTAACATATTTATGTGTCATTCTTTGTTATTTGATAATGGTTTCTATGAATAGTAATAATGGATATGATTAATTTGTATTAGGCAAAGGAGTACACAATTATTTCCGTTTGTGACGAGATTAAATTTTTCTAAGGTTGGTCAGAAAAAGAAAAAGTTGTGCATGTTCCACCCAAAGAGTGTTTCCATGTTGACATCTAATTAAGAAAATTATCAACATCAATTATTGGGAAATATTATTAAGGAGGAATTTTGTATTTTTTTAGAAGTGTTAGCTTATTTTTGTATATAGTGGTGAGTGGAGATATTATTATTTTGATCCCTAATATTAGAAGACATGTCATTTGGTTACATGTCATTTATTTATTGGATGGTAGGTTGTTTTACAATAAGTATTTTGATGGTTCTTGTAAATAAAGTGGTCTACAAAGCCACTTGCAGTGGAATAGTTTAGTAGATGAGTTATAAAGATTATTAATTGGAGGATTAACTAACACCAGGATGTTCTAGCTTAACAGTTAGGTTTGAATTCTGGATATATAACTATAATACTTGAAATGAGAATTTTATCACTTATAATAATTATATTTTTTTTTGAAAAAAAATTCTAACAAAAAATACATAGAGTCTAAACAAAAAAAACTTTTTTACTACACACTTAAATACAATATTCTCTCTAGTTTTATTTTGTTGGGATCTATGGTTAACAAAGAATACAATAAAAGTATGATTATTACAAAATATACAACAAAATTATGCTTTCATTATAATATTAAGGGTGAGAAAATAATGGTACAACGAAAATATGAATCTATTATACATTGTTTACATCAGAATCATATTTTTGTTGTAATAACATAAATATGATTCCGCTATACATTATACAAGGAATCATACTTCCAACGGGGAAGGATATTTTTGGAAATTAGTCAAAGCCACCCACATAGGCAGTGTCAATAGCAATGCCCTTGTCCAAAAGCAGTGTGGATAACTAGTTATACGTGGCCCAAGTCCAAATGCCCCGATTTAATCTAATTTTGTAGATTTTGTAAATGTTTTAGGAATAAGATTTTTTTTCCCCCTTTTTTCTATACAATAGTCAATGGGAATAAGATTTATGGTTTTGATAGCCGATTATCCGTACGTAGATGACATACCAAATCAGAAATTCTGAAATCTGATTGGCCAACATGCGTGGTCACACACCATAGTGCCACGTCCTTAACCTGGAAGCATCTGGACTCTCTTCCGCGAACTCTATTCCACAAAGTATAAATGCGTCATTCCGTCACCGTCACGGTTATCTCTGATAAACTAACGTTCCTCTGCATCAAAAAAAAAAAAAAACAACTAACTTCCTATTTCCGGTTTCAAATTCCTTCCGGCGACACATTCGGATCCCAATATGAAGACCCGTTTTCCCTCCACACGGGTCATCTTCGTGGCCTCGCTCTGTTTCCTCGCAAGCTTCGAATTATTGCAAGCCAAAACCATCGACCCCTACAAGGTTTGAAAAGTTTCGTCTTTTTTTTTTCCTCTCTATTTTAGTGCAATTTGGTGTGAGGTTTGGGAATTTGTGGTGGGAAAGGTAGAAAGGTGTTGAATTTGTGTGATTTCAAATGTATTGATTGGTGGGTTTAGGTTAGTTGCATTGCATTGCATTACATTCTCGGGAATTTGTTACCCAGCTTAATTTTTGGTTGCTTATTTGAACTCTCAGTTTGGTGTTTTGTTTTTAAAATTGAGAAATTTGGGGGTTCATTTGCGAAATTAGGGTTTTGGCTGACCTGATTTTGACTTTTGTGAATCACATTGTCAAAGTTTAGTTTTTCTTTCTTGGCTTGATGGAATCAAGCAATGTGTTGTGTGCTTCAATTGAAGATTATTCATTTACGAGTTTTTGTCTTTACTTGGAGCGTAAGTTCAGAACCTGAATGAGAAAAAGGTGCTATTTATCCGCTTCAAGCTATCACTGATTAGTGATCACGAATCAAGATGGAGAAAGAAAAAGGATTTTTTTTTTTTTTATGTATTTGTTTGTTTTTTTCTGAGAGGGTGGTGAACTAATTGTGTACGCTCTTCAATTTTTCAGGTTCTTGGGGTTGATAAAAATGCAAGTCAGCGGGAAATTCAGAAGGCTTTTCACAAGTATGTATGCTTGGTATTCTTGTTTGTCACACTTCATCATGTAGATTCAATCTGGTAACAGATATTTCTTTATTAACTTATGTTTATTTTTTCAGGCTATCTCTTCAGTATCACCCTGACAAGAACAAATCCAAGGGTGCACAAGAGAAGTTTTCTCAGATCAATAATGGTATTATAGAATGTTGCTCTCTCTCTCCCTCACACACACACACGAGCTCATATTCATTGGAGCAAAAGTTGATACTACAATCAATTATAACATTGTTTTTGTGCACTTTCTACCTTTATCTTGTTTAAGGATATTCATGTGTGCCTTTCCTTTCTTTTAACAGCATATGAGATTTTATCCGATGAAGAGAAGAGAAAGAATTATGACATGTATGGAGATGAGAAAGGAAACCCAGGATTTCAAGGTGGCCATCCTGGAGGTCAGGGTGGATATACTTTTACAGGGGGTGGTCCTGGACAAAGCCATTTTAACTTCAAACCAGGGGGTGACTGGCAAGGTATGGGCGGTCAGGGAGGATCTAAGTCATTCTCCTTTTCCTTTGGTCGTGGCTCAGGTGATTCCAATCCTTTTGGATTTGGCTTGGATGATCTTTTTGGCAGTTTTTTCGGTGGTGGAGGTGGTGGGAGTCAGTTTGGTGGTTTTGGCAGTTCAGCCAAGTCTCAATCTGGGTCCAAGAGTTCTTCCAAAAGTCTTAGAGCTGTAAATTCACAGATTTACAAGAAAGAAATAGAGAATGCAGGGATGACTTGGCTTTTGTTATCTTATATGCCCTCATCGATGGAGATCCAATACTTTGAATCCACTATAGAGGAGGTTGCAAGTTCGTTGCAGGGAGCTTTGAAGGTTCTTACTTAATTTCTTAACTGGCTTAAATTTATAAATGTGACTAAATATGATTTTAGTTCTTTATTTTTTGTTGTTGATGTTCTTAATAAATTTTTAAAATTTTGAGAATCGTCCTTAGCACCACTTAGTGCTGACTTGACATGTTTAGATGCATGCTGTGTCAATAACCATTTTGGGATGATGACATATTTAAATGTATGTCATGTCATCAATAAGTGGTGATAGAGTATTTTAAAACAAAATTGATGTGGACGACAACAAACAAACAAACAAACAAAAGCTTTTTGGTGAACTAAAATCAAATTTAACCATATTTACATGAATTAAAAGCATATTTTATCCTATTCTAATCCATTCATTTTCGTTGATTGTTTTGTAATTGGCATGGCTTATATCTCTCTTTTGTGTGACAGGTTGGAAGCATAAACTGTGAAAAGGAAGTCTCATTCTGTAAGGAGCTTAGCATATATCCACGCAGAGCTCCAAGGCTTATTGTTTTTTCTTACAAGGAGAATGAAAAAGGTTATTTGGTGGAGTATAGGGGAAACTTGGCTGCTAAGAATTTGAAGGCTTTCTGTCAAGAATATTTGCCAAGGTTTTCAAAACGAACTGACTTGAATCATCTTGATCAATTCAGCACTACTGGAAAGTTGCCTAGGGTGCTGCTTCTCTCCACCAAGAAGGACACTCCTGTAATTTGGCGTGTCCTTAGTGGCTTGTATCACAAACGCATTACTTTCATTGATGCAGAGGTATGTAAAAGGAGTGGATGTGAAACTCATTTTTCTCTGTTAATTTCTTTCTTTGGACCTATAAGGAAAGTCTTATGCTTTGTTTTAAAGGGTAAGATTTAATGTATATCTTGAATGATTTGTAGGTTCATGATGTTTCTGATCCAAGAGTAAAAACGCTAGGAGTTGATGCACTTCCAGCTATTGTAGGTTGGCTACCAAATGGAGAAAAGCGTGTTCTAAAAACTGGGATATCTGTGAAAGATTTAAAATCTGCAGTTCTTGATCTTAGTAACATACTTGATAGTTTTGAAAAAGTAAGTAAAAAGGAATCATCAGGTCAGGCCAAGGAGGCACAAACTGACTCAGACGAGGGACGCGTACCATTACTTTCTAAATCAAACATCGAGGCTCTATGTGGTGAGAAAACTCCAGTCTGCATAATTGGTGCCTTCAGTTCTTCTAAAGCTAGAGAAAAGCTTGAATCAATCCTCTCTTTGGTAAGTGTACATTTCATTCACTTACTAGTTTAAGGGGGTTATGTAAACTTTTTCTCAAAGGGTGATTGTGCAAAATTTTCAGGTTTCTCAAAAATCTTTGTCAAGACAACCAAATCAGGGATCCAGCAGCTCTAGGGACTCCATTTCCTATGCTCTCTTAGATGCTGCAAAGCAAAAATCATTTCTAAAGGCATTTGACAAAACAGGTTATAAATCATCAAATAATTTGTTGATTGCCTACAAACCTCGAAGAGGGAAGTATAGTATATTTATGGGTGAAATGACAATAGAGGAGATAGAGAATTTCATTAGCTCCGTTCTCAGTGGAGATGTACCCTTCAGAGAAGCAACACGGGGGAAGCCTGTACTAGAGTATTAGGTCATAAAAGTGGGTTTTGACTGTTATGGCTGCATGCTCATGTACAGAGTCAAGAGATACATAGAATCTTTTGTTTTTTTTTATACTATCAAGAGTACAAATGATCTAATTAAGATAACGGCACATAGGATATTATTGATCCATGCTAATTCCTCAAGGATGTTTTATCTAGCTTTTACTGCCATTGTGAATTCGCCATTGGTGGTATATTTGGATTAGGAAGGAAAGTGAAAAGAAAAAAAATAGACAATAGATGATAATGTACCTTCTTTGGTAAGGAAGAAACTGAAAAAAGAAAAAAGAGTATGATATAAAGGCTTTTATATATATATATAAAAGATAAATATTGGTGCTTTTGTCTTCATACACCTAAAAAGGGCCATTTGTAATTTTGCTGAAGCAATTGCTTAGTTTGGATGCTAAGGCTATTACTACCCCACGGTTATGTAATTTTGCTGTTTTGGGCCCTATGTTAATAATAATAAAAAATGTTATTTATTGTTTAACTAGTTGAAAAAGTTAGTTGAGGTGAAAAAATTAGCTTACTAAATTATGTCTGTGTGTCTGACAAAACTAATGTCTGTGTGTCTGACAAAACTAAATGTTAAAGTAGATAAAAAATATAAAATAAAAAAAATAAAAAAATTATGATTTATTTAAAAAGAATAATGAAAAAATTTATAAATATATTAAAGATTAAAAAGAAGAAAATATAAAAAGTTATAAGATAATGAGTTAAAAACAAAAAAATGTTTTTACTAAAAAAATTTGTTTACTTAATAATCAAATAGATTTTTAACTAGTAAAATATAGTTATATTGAGTTGTGTATGCTTACATAATATGTTTCCACCTTCTTCTCCTCCCAAGTTCATCTTTAGGCTTCTCAAATAAAATAAAAAAGAGTATTGTCATTTGAACCTTCATATGTTTAATTCTTTTCATATTTGTTACATGGGACTCTTAATTCATTTTATTAGAATGAGAGATTTTTCTCTTAATCCTCTAGTTCATCATGGGAAAGACTCAAGTAAGGATTCGACTGAGAGCTATTGATTGCATCTAATGAATACTCAAGAATGAATCAGTCCACTTACCTGGGGGCTCTTTCCTTTATATACTGACCTTACTAGGCCTTGGGTCTATATGCATGCATGTTCCGATTACCAATTTGGTAATACGCCTCTTAATCTTGCTTAGGTACCTTTAACCAAGTAATTATCCTTAAGCATGTTTATTGACTATAATCATGGTCGAATGGTATTCATCACTTGTATATGTGGAAGGTCGAGACGAGTTGTATGAAATATGTGGGTATATGGCTAAGAGGGTACTCGACTTCATAGGGTATATTGCATCAGGTGTCTCTCATCTTGATCGAATACTTATCCCGTATATTGGCCCTCCAAGCCCTTTTTTGGCCTCGACCAAAAAGAAGGCCTTTACTCTTTGTGCTAGAGCAGTTAGGATCTTCTTCTCCGATGGTTATGTTTTTTAAATGGTATGATGTAACCGTTACATTGTGGATGTAACAGTTAAATCACATGTCTCTCCATCTTCTCGCGTAGGGAACTAGAACATCTCATGATCTCCTCCCTTCGTAGATTTATTTTGATCTAATAGTGGGAGAGGTTGTTGGCTGGGCCTCTTGGCAGGCCTAACTCTATAAATAGGGGGGCACCTTATTCACTGCTTATATTTACTCCTTTGTTCTGAGCTGGATAGTCTTATAAAATAATTCTTTTTAAGGTATGTAATAATGGTTTCGATCGAAGGTTCATTGTCAGGGGAGTCGGTTGATAATGAGTCTGAGGTTCATGGGTACAATAACGAAGTTTTTGAGGTGTTGTTTGATTCTTACTCCTTGGGGTCAAATTTTTCAAGTTCAATTGACCATTTGGCCATTGAGGGGTCTAGTGACTTTTTGGCATTTTTGAGCCTTTTGTTAGAAAAGGTGAGTGAGAATATTGTAGCTCCCATGCTGGTGCCTGCTGTCGAGAAGGGGACTTCCATGAAAGTTGCACCTTGGCCTAAGAAGTGCCCTATGCTGAAGGATAAGTGTTCACCTCCCCCTATTACGCTTCTCAAGTACAATTAGGTTGATGGAAAGGTAGGTACCTACTTCTCCAAATACAACCACGAGTCAAATCTACTCAACCTTTTGAGTTAGTTGTCGATTAGTACAATAATGGAACCGAAGTACTGTTTGGTTACACTTTATATTGTCAAGTTGGATGTTGCTCCACCTGCGGATTTTGTGTTCATGAACTGAGAAAGGACGAACAAAGATTTATTTTACATATATGATTTCTTGTTTTGTGATTTGCATGTAAAGGTCCCGTTTGGTGATTTCACAGCAGGCATGCTTTGTATCTTAAACATGCCTCCAACGCAACTTTATCCAAATGGGTAGACGACCATGCAAACGTTCCATGCACTCTCCTTGTATAGCCTTGTGTTGGCAATGCATGGACTCTTCTTGCACTATTTTTGTAGACGTCCACAAGACAAGACTCGGTGGATATCATTGATCTGGATACCAAAGGGTCTTCTCTTTTACACTTTCACCTCTTCTTACAAGAATTTTAAAATTGGTTATTTTACAATAACAATATGGCCTGTCATTGGGAAGAATTTTTCTATGACTTGGTGGGAAACCCTTTGTTTCCCTTCCACTGACAACAATGCCTTCGTCGATACGACAAGTATCCAAAGGAGCTTCTGAAGGCCGAGACCTCGAGTTCCTTGAAACACTCCCTCGGAAACTTCCTACTCGGCTTCTAGTGTCACTTTTGCAATCTTTGGAACCTGTCCAGGATCTTGAGGGTTATTATGTTTCTTTTCGAGTGTGCACCAATTTCTCGCTCTAACTTGTGCATTTATCACTTATGTTATTTTGTAGGAATCATGACTCATGTCGGTGCCGACATGAATGCCTTCCGCTTGGCTCGTAGGAACTGAATTTCCATCAATAGAGATCCTTCTCCGAATCCCCCTTTGAATCAAACATCGAGGCCATGAGATATTTCAGCTGATGTGGTGCCTCCTCCTAACAAAGATCCCAAGGCGAAGCAACAACACAAAAAAAGGAGTCACTGCAAACACCAAAGCAATTTGGGAGCATCGGGATAGTAACTCTTGCGATAAAATACTCAAGCAACAAATGCTTAAATTCCATCGCACCAGTGCTGGGACCTTGGCCAACTTGTCAGCCTTGACCAACCAAGGTTTTTTGTTAAGGATTTTTAGCCAGTTTGTTTCATCAACCCGACCATGATCTCTGACCATGATTGGCAAGTACTAACCAAGGCTGATGATGTCGCCAACTGGGCTACATTCTGGGCCTTTCTTTCTAGGGCTTTGGTTATGGCCTAGCATCTCCAGGGGTCCTTGAATGGTGATGCCTTGAAGGACCAGCTATTGAAGGTTGATGACTCTTTGAACTCGCCACTTTAAGCTAACATGAAGTTGGCTGGGAATAACAAGAACTTGGAGGATCAAGTGCTTGTGCTGACCATCGAGGCAAACGGGTTGGAGAAGCTCAGTGTTAATGCGGAGGCCTTGGTTAGGTCTTGGGATAGCGAGATTGCCAAGCTTCGGTCAGCCTTGGCAATTGCTAAAAAGGAGAAAATGAGGTTGTTGTTGATAAAGAGATGATTCAACAAAAAACTTTTGATGATGTATATAATGCATATGAGGCGGGCTTCAACCATTGCCTTTGGCAGGTGATGCACTTGTGTGAAGTCTCTGACCCAAGTGTGTTTGACATCAACAAAGATGTCTACAATGGGGGGTTGATGATGATTAACAACATTCTAGAGGATGCTGCCCCTATGCCAAAGAGGCTGATGACCTCAACGAAGGACTTACATACTAAAGGTGTTGGGGTTAAGGATGAAGACCATGTAAGGCCTATAGGTATTGAGTTCTTTAGGTTTACAAGTACAACTTTTTTGTGTATCTCTTTTGTAATCATTGTTGTCATTTTTCAACTTAATATTAATGGAATTTCCCTTTGAAGAATTGGTTTGCTTACTATGTTTTTTATTTAGTCGATTGACTTATCTGTTTTTGTATTTGACCAACACAATCTTTGGTGGTAAAATGATAAAAGTAAATTGTGCAAGTGTAAGTTTACTTTTTAATCAAAATGAAAGAATTTTTAACATAAGCAGTATAATTTGCTAATGAATCAGGAGATAAATGTTAATGAATCGTCGAAGTTCAACCTTAGTTGAGGAGTGTACTTGGGAGGGAACTGTTAATAAGTTATACGAATGCGTTTAGCTTGTAATCAAAGATAGAGATAAGAAAATTTTGATTAATAGTTGGTTGCCAGAGTGCGCCTCGTTAAAACCTCCTTGGTAAAAACCCTTTCACATTTTTATAGGGATAAAAAATTGAGATAGGAAAAAGAGTATGACACCCATTGCAATAATGGACCTAGCTATAGTAGAATTTTAAATGTGTGGAGTTCCAAGTCCTCAGAATGACTTTCTAGGATAGATCTTCTGGCTTGTAAGCTCCATTCTTCAAATTGTGTCGAGCTCTAAAGGGTCCTTCTGATGTAAGCCCATTTGCACAAGGGTTAAGGATAGATCTTCAAAGGCTTTTTTTTTGTTTACTTGTATGAAATTCAGAAAATGGAATGGATAAGGAGAAAGAAAGTGGCGAGTTTATGGAGGGCTGATTGGAAGGGATTTGGTTCAAAGTATGAATGTGTTTGGATGGAGAATGAAGATGATAACGATGATGTTCAAGTGGGATTAAAGAATGAAGGTTTAGAATGATGAAGAAGGATAATGAAGAAGGTGGTTGGAAGAATCACTCCTCCGGAATTGGTGTCACATACAAGGTGGTGTTCCTTGATAAACCAATTTCTTGGATCACTAAGTAACTAAGGAGATTCACTCTCACACTTTAGAAGGTGACTAAAACTCAATTCAAGGTATGTTTTTTATTAGAAAATGCACAGCCCATAAATAGGAACGACATTAAGTTGGTTACACAAGTGAGAAGATGAAATGATCACCAATAACAATAATTGATGGTGTCATTATATCTAATTAAAACTAGAATTAAGACAAATGATCACCAATAACAACAATTGATGGTGTCATTATACCTAATTAAACTAGAATTAAGACACAAAAACATGTGGAAAAATGCTTAACTCTTGGTCAGCCAAGAGGCAGTTACAAGCCTAGAGTTTCCACCTTATTAAACCTTAATTTCTTTAAATTAAAACAAGCCCATAGGTGGTGCAAATCCAAAGAGAATTGACAGCCACTTTAACACAAGTTTGGGCCTTTATTTCACCTAACAAAATGCTAATAAAACCACTCAACAAAGGTGGCGCTCTCTACTTTTCTTGGAACATGGTGCAATTGACAATCCGAAGCTTCTCCACTTGTAACTTGAGCCTAAATTCAAATAGCATGGTTAACACTTGTTGAAGAGCTTCATTGGCCTTCTTTGTTCTAGCCCTTAGCATAGGTCCTCCAAGTCCTTCTAAAGTTTCCTTGCCCTTATTCCTTGCCATGTCCTCATCACTCTCTCCCTCTTCAAAAGGATTTGTCCTCAAATCGGCTTTTTCATCTACATCCAAAAGAGTTAAGTCAGACACGTTAAATGTAGTACTCACATTATACTCACCAGGCAATTCAATCTTGTATGCATTGTCATTTATCTTTTCAAGTACTTGAAATGGGTCATCCCCTCTTGGTTGAAGCTTGGATTTCCTTTGCTCCGAAAACCTCTCCTTTCTCATGTGAACCCAAACCCTATCTTCGGGTTGGAAAACAACTTTTTTGCGCCCTTTGTTTGCTTGTCTAGCATAACTCTCATTCCTCTTTTTAATTTGGGCCTTGACTCTTTCATAGAGATTTTTCACATAGTCCGCTTTGGCTTGTCCTTCCTTATGCTTAAAAACTGAAATATTAGGCATTGGCAACAAATCAAGAGGAGTTAGTGGATTGAAACCATATACAACCTCAAAAGGAGAACAACTAGAGGTGCTATGCAGAACCCTATTATAAGCAAATTCAATGTGAGGTAAGCAAACTTCCCAATTTTTAAGATTCTTTTTCAAAACGGTCCTTAGCAAGGCACCCAAAGTCCTATTTCACGACCTCCATTTGTCCATCCGTTTGAGGGTGACAAGTATTAGAAAATAGTAACTTAGTACCCAACTTTCCCCATAAGGTCATCCAAAAATGGCTTAGGAACTTGAAGTCCCTATCACTAACAATGCTTCTTGGTAATCCATGGAGTTTCACCACTTCTTTGAAGAACAAATCCGCCACATGATTAGCATCATCAAATTTCCTACAAGGAATAAAATGAGCCATTTTAGAAAACCTATCAATAATAACAAATATGGAATCCTTACCATTACTTGTTCTAGGCAACCCTAAAACAAAGTCTATTGATAAATCAATCCATGGAGAATCCGGAATTGGTAAAGGGGTATACAAACCATGAGGCATTACCTTTGACTTGGCCTTTTTGCAAACAATACAACGCTCACAAAAATTCTGCATATCTTTCTTCATGTTAGGCCAATAAAAATGCTCTTTCAATGTATCTAAGGTCTTTGGGACCCCAAAATGCCCCATCAACCCACCTTGATGGGCTTCACACACAAGCAAGTTTCTAGTAGAACACTTGGGCACACATAATTTATTTTCTTTGAAAAGCTAGCCCTCATATCTATAAAAACCATCTTTAGAATAATTTTCACAATTTTTGAAGATTTCACCAAAGGTGTCATCTCCTTCATACATTTCTTTCAAGCAATCAAATCCAATCATTTTTGTTTCAAGCATAGAAAGCAAAAAGTGTCTCCTTGAGAAGGCATCCGCAACAATATTTCCTTTTCCCTTTTTATGTTTAATAACATAAGGGAATTGCTCAAGAAATTCCACCCATTTGGCATGCCTTTTGTTTAACTTACCTTGTCCCTTTAAGTAATTTAGGGACTCATGGTCACTATGAATCAAAAACTCCTTGGGATAAAGATGGTGTTGCCCCGTTTTCAATGCTCTCACTAAGGCATACAACTCCTTATCATAAGTAGAATAGTTAAGGGTAGGACCACTTAATTTTTCACTAAAATAAGTAATTGGATGGTCTTCTTGTAACAATATAGCCCTATCCCAACATTTGAAGCATCACATTCAATTTCAAAAGATTTTGAAAATTTTGGCAAAGCAAGTAAGGGGGCATTGGTTAACTTTTGCTTAAGAGCATTGAAAGCTTCTTCTTGTTTCTCCCCCCATTTGAAAACAACATTTTTCTTAGTGACCTCATTCAAAGGTGCTGCCAAGGTACTAAAATCCTTTACAAATAGCCTATAAAAACTTGCTAGGCCATGAAAACTTCTCACCTCGGTCACACTTTTAGGTGTAGGCCACTCTTGGATAGCCTTGACCTTTTCTTCATCAACTTGAACCCCTTTGGAACTCACTACAAAACCAAGAAACACAACATGGTCTTTGCAAAAAATTCTTTTTTCAAGGTTAGTATACAATTGTTCCTTCCTAAGCATACACAACATCGATTTTAAGTGTGCAACATGCAAATCAAGGGTTGTGCTATAAATAAGGATATCATCAAAGTACACCACAAAAAATTTACCAATGAATTCTCTCAAAACATGATTCATTAATCTCATAAAAGTGTTTGGTGCATTAGTCAAACCGAAAGGCATAACTAACCATTCATATAATCCATATTTATTTTGAAAGCGGTTTTCCATTCATCTCCTTCTTTAATCCTTATTTGATTGTAACCACTTTTCAAATCAATTTTGGAAAAGAAACGAACACCATGCAATTCATCAAGCAAATCATTAAGTCTAGGTATTGGATACCTATATTTAATGATAATATTGTTTAAAGTTCTACAATCGAAGCACATCCTCCAAGAACCATCTTTTTTTGGAACCAAAATTATCGGGACAACACATGGACTCATGCTATCTCTTACCCATTCCTTACCAATGAGTTCTTCCACTTGTCTTTGGATCTCCTTGGTCTCTTGAGGGTTGCTCCTATAAGTTGGCCTATTAGGCAAAGAAGCTCCCGACATGAGATCAATTTGATGCTCAATTCCCTTCAATGGTGGCAACCTACTTGGAACACTTGATGGAAACACATCTTTAAATTCCTGCAAAAGAGTTTTCACACTAGAAGGAAATTCAAAGTTGTCAAAAGTGTTAGAGGTCAAAATATAAATTTTGCAAATCAACAAGTATAGAGGTTGTTTTGAATGAAACAACCCTTTGACCTCTCCTTTTGTAGCTAGAAAATTCTCCCTCACTTCAAGTGTTTCACTAATCTTTTTCCTCTCATGTTTCCCTCTTTTTGTCCTTACTTTTTGAACTCTCAAGTGTTTGGCTTTCTTTTTCTTTTTCTCTCTTTTCTTGAAGAATTTTCTCTTTCATTTTTATTTTATCCTCACATACTTCTTGTGGACTCAATGGTTTGAGCACTATCTTTTTGCCTTGATGCGTGAAAGAGATCTTGTTGGTGAAACCATCATGATTACCCCTCTTATCAAATTGCCATGGTTTCCCCATGAGCAAGTGGATGGCCTCCATAGGAACAACATCACAAAGCACCTTATCATTGTACTTTCCAATGGAAATATCCAACTCCACTTGCTTCCTTACTTGCACCTCTCCATCCTCACTAAGCCATTGAAGCTTATATGGCCTAGGATGTGGTTTTGTGACTAAATTCAATTTAGATACAACTCTTACACTTGCCACATTGGTACAACTCCTTCCATCAATGATCACCATGCAAACTTTTCCATTGATCAAACATCTAGTGTGGAAAATGTTTTCTCTTTGACTTTCCTCCATAGACTTCAATTGATGGCCAAGTAATCGCCTAATCATCAACAATTCTCCCTCCGATGTTTTCTCCACTTCCTCCTCATCATCCTCACTCTCTTTCCCCTTTTCAACTTCGCATTCACTAATGTACTCTCCATATCTAAGAATCATGACTTTCCTGTTAAGGCACTCATATGCATAATGTCCCAAGCCTTGGCACCAAAAACACTTGATATCCCAGCTTTTTTTTAGGATTGTTCTTGGAATTTTGGAGGAGTTTTTGATGGTATAGGTGATGCATTAAAGGTGGCAGCCCCTTTACTCTTGTCCTTCCAGCTAGAAGAACCATACTTAGTGGAACTCCTTTTGACCATACCTTTCCTCTTCAATTGTTGCTCTACTCAGATTGTTTTGTGAAGCAAATCATCCATTTCAACAAATTCCTGTAACTCAACAACATCACAGATATCACTATTTAAACCATTAAGAAATCTAGCCATAGTTACCTTTTCATCCTCTTCTATCTTGGCTTGAATCATGAACACCTCCATTTCTTTATAGTATTCCTCAACGCCTTTGCTACCTTGGGACAACTTTGGAAGTTTGAATTTTAAGTCCCTAGGATAGCTTGTCGGCATATACCGCTTCCTCATGATCCTTTTCATCTCAACCCAAGTTTCGGCCAAAGGCTCCTCATTTCTAGCTTTCTCCCTTTGCAATTTGTTCCACCACACAAGAGCATAATCTAAGATTTATGCGGCTGCTAGCTTTAATTTTTAGGCCTCCTCATAGGTGTTACATGAGAAGATATGCTCCATCTTGAGCTCCCACTTCAAATATGTCTCCGGATCACTTTTGCCTTTAAAGGTAGGAATGTTGAACTTGACTCCTTCAATTCGGTTTATCCTTGGACCACCACCATTTCCTTCTCTCCTTTCTTCCTCATGACGTTCACAATTCTCTAATCGCTCAATTCTTTCATGTAGAACAAAGGATCAAGCTGAATGTTTTGATGATGCCAAAGGATTACATGAATCATTTGCTTCTCAAAGATTTACTCAAGACAAAGCAATTAGAGATAATCAAGATAGATGATCAAGACAATTTATAGAGTCTTAGAAAGGATATTAAATAGGAAGGGAATTCCAATTGGATTAGCAAAAGGTTTGGCCAAGAATTTTAAGTTAAAAAAGTGTTTTTCAACAAATTTACTCTCTGGTAATCGATTACCAGAGGATGTAATCGATTACCAGTGGCCAAAACTGATTTACAACAGCTATTAAAATTTGAATTCAAAATTTACATTGTGTAATCGATTACACATATATGGTAATCGATTACCAGCAGTTTCTGAATGTTTTAATTCAAATTCTAAAGAGTGTAATCGATTACACACTTATTGTAATCGATTACCAGAGGAGTTTTTCAGAAAACATTTTCAACAGTCACATCCTTTCATGTGGTTATTGAATGGCTATCATAGGCCTATATATGTGTGACTTGAGACACGATTTAAAAAAAAAAGAGTTTTTCAGAACAAAAAGTGTTTATCCTCTCAGAGAGCAAATTCATTTTATCCTCTTAAGAATTCCTTGGCCAATTCAATTGCAATTCATTAAGGAATTATTTGAACGCTAAATCTGTAAAATCTATCTCTTTCTAGAGAGATTCATTCTTCTTCTTCTACTCATTCTCTAAGGGATTAAGAGACTATGGGTCTCTTGTTGTAAATGAATTCTAAATACAAAGGAATGATTGTCCTTGTGTGTTTAGAACTTGTAAAAGGAATTTATAAGATAGTGGAATTCTCAAGCGGGTTGCTTGGGGACTGGACGTAGGCACAAGGGTGTGGCCGAACCAGTATAAATATGAGTTTGCACTTTCTCTTCCCTTAATCTCCTTTGTTTATTATTGCTTTACATTCATATTCAAATTGTTTTATTTGAATTAATATTTAAGAAGTTCATTGTTAAAGGAATCTATAACTTGAAAAGAAAGTGAAATAAATTTTTAATTGGGGAAGTAATTTGGGATATCTTAATTCAAACCCCCCTTCTTAAGATATCTGAGGCCACTTGTCTAACAAGTGGTATCAGAGCTTCATTCTTGTATAAAGTTTAGAAGCTTCAAGAAAAAAGATGGCCTCAGCAAACTCCTTATTTCCAGAAGGGAATTCTATCAATAGACCTCCAATCTTTAATGGAGAGGGTTACCATTACTGGAAAACCCGAATGCAAATTTTTATTGAGGAAATAGATCTAAATATTTGGGAAGCCATAGAAATAAGGCCTTATATACCCACCACAGTGGAAAGAGTTTCAATAGATGGTAGTTCATCAAGTGAAAGCATAACTATAGAAAAACCTAGAGATAGATGGTCTGAAGAGGATAGAAAACGAGTACAATACAACTTAAAAGCCAAAAATATAATAACATCTGCCCTGGGAATGGATGAATATTTTAGGGTTTCAAATTGTAAGAGTGCTAAGGAAATGTGGGACACTCTTCGATTAACACATGAAGGAACTACAGATGTTAAAAGATCTAGGATAAATGCACTAACTCATGAGTATGAATTATTTAGAATGAATGCAAATGAAAATATTCAAAGCATGCCAAAGAGATTTACACATATAGTAAATCATCTAGCAGCCTTAGGAAAAGAATTTCAAAATGAGGATCTCATAAACAAGGTGTTAAGATGTTTAAGTAGAGAATGGCAACCCAAAGTAACGGCCATTTCTGAATCAAGAGATTTATCTAACATGTCCCTTGCCACTCTATTTGGAAAGTTGCAGGAACACGAGATGGAATTATTGAGATTACACCAACATGAAGAAAATGACAAGAAAAAGAAAGGAATTGCTCTTAAAGCATCATCCTCAATTCAAGAAGAAAGTGATCAGGATAATGATCCAGATGATGATGATGATCTAAGTCTTTTTGTAAGAAGATTCAACAAGTTTCTTAAAGTAAGAGGAAATCAGAGGCGACCCAATTTTAAATCAAAGAGAAGGACAGAAAATTCATCCTCTACTCTAAAATGCTTTGAATGCAATCAACCTGGACATCTGAGGGTTGATTGTCCCATCTTCAAGAAAAAGATGGAAAAATCTGAAAAGAAAAATCATAGTGAAAAGAAACTGAAGAAAGTATACATCACATGGGATGAAAATGATATAGAATCTTCTGAAGATTCTGAAAATGAAGAGATAAATCTCTGCCTTATGGCTAAAAGTTACGAAAGTGATGAAGAGGTAACATCTTCGAATAACTTATCTATTTCTTTTGATGAATTGCAAGATGCATTTGCTGATCTGCATAAAGAGTCAATTAAACTTGCAAAATTAGTTTCATCTTCAAAGAAAACAATTTCAAATTTAGAAAATGAGATTTCGAAATTAAACAAAGAATTAGATCTTCTTAGAAATGAAGTCTCAATTTCTAAAACAAATGAAAAAGTTAATATCTCCACTATTTCTGACAAGAAAATATCAGATTCTTGTAGTTGTTGTGATAAATATGTAAAAGAAATTAAAGAGTTGAAGAATTCACTTGCAAAATTTTCATATAGTAAAAATAATTTAGATGTTATATTAAGTAAACAAAGATATGTGTCTAATAAAAATGGGCTAGGGTATAAATCTGATAAACAACAAAAGTTTCATAAAAACTTTTCCACTTCCACAAAAAAATGTAATTCTAATTCTATCACTTGTTTTTACTGTGGAAGAAGAGGACATGACATATCAACTTGCTACTTCAAGAAAAATTACAGTAACATTAAAATGATATGGGTCCCAAAAGGATCCTTAGTTTATACTAACATACAAGGACCCAATAAAATTTGGGTACCTAAGTCAAAAACTTAATTATGCAGGTATCTTTGAGAAAGAAGTGGTACATAGATAGCGGATGCTCAAAACATATGACTGGAGATGCATCAAATTTTACATATATCTCTCCAAATAAAAGCGGGCATGTAACATATGGTGACAACAACAAAGGTAGAATCCTTGGAGTGGGTAAAATAGGTACAAATTCTTCAAACTCCATTGAAAATGTTCTACTTGTTGAGGGACTTAAGCATAGCCTGCTTAGCGTTAGTCAACTATGCGACAAAGGCTATCTAGTATCATTTGATTCTCAGAAATGTCTTATAGAACATAAGCATGACATTAATATAAAGCATATAGGACATAGAGTCAATAATGTTTACATGATAGACTTAAGCATAAAACAAGAAAACAATCATTGCTTTCTTAGTAAAGATGAAGATCCATGGTTATGGCATAAAAGAATTGTTCACATAAACATGGATCACTTAAATAAATTAATTTCAAAAGATTTAGTAGTTGGTTTGCCTAAATTGAAATTTGAAAAAGATAAACTATGTGATGCATGTCAAAAGGGCAAACAAACAAGAGTCTCATTCAAACCTAAAAATGTTGTTTCAACCACTCAACCCTTACAATTATTGCATATGGATTTATTTGGTCCATCTAGAACCATGAGTTTTGGAGGAAATTACTATGCTTTAGTTATAGTTGATGATTTCTTTAGATATACTTGGACATTATTTATTACACATAAAAATGATTCATTCCAAGCATTTAGAAAACTAGCTAAAGTCATACAAAACAAGAAAAATCTTAAGATTGCATCCATTAGAAGTGATCATGGGGGTGAATTTGAAAATAAAGATTTTGAGTTATTTTGTGATGAACATGGTATTGAACACAATTTTTCTGCACCTAGAACCCCTCAACAAAATGGAGTTGTTGAGAGGAAAAATAGGTCATTGGAAGAAATTGCAAGAACTTTATTAAATGATACTTCTCTTCCAAAGTATTTTTGGGCTGAAGCTGTCAATACTGCATGTTACATCATGAATAGGGCCTTGATAAGACCCATTTTAAAGAAAACCCCATATGAGTTATATAATGGTAGAAAACCTAATATTTCTCATCTACATGTTTTTGGTTGCAAGTGCTTTGTGCTTAATAATGGTAAAGATAATCTAGGAAAATTCGATGCAAAATCTGATGAAGGTATTTTTCTTGGATATTCATTAAAAAGCAAAGCATATAGGATATATAATAAAAGAACTATGAATATCGAGGAATCCATTCATGTTACCTTTGATGAATCTAATGCTATATTGTCAAGAAAGAATATGCTAGATGACATTGCAGATTCTTTAGAACATATGAACATTCATGAACAAGATTCCAAAGGAAATGATAAAGGAAATAATGAAGATTCTCCAGAAGAAGTCAAATCCAATGATGAACTTCCAAGAGAATGGAAAGCTTCAAGAGATCATCCCCTCGACAACATTATTGGTGATATCTCAAAAGGGGTAACAACTAGACATTCTCTTAAAGATTTATGCAATAATATGGCTTTTGTATCTATGATTGAACCTAAAAATATAAAAGAAGCCATAGTAGATGATAACTGGATCATTGCCATGCAAGAAGAACTAAACCAATTTGAAAGAAACAATGTGTGGAAATTAGTAGAAAAACCTGAAAATTATCCTATCATAGGAACAAAATGGGTCTTTAGAAATAAATTAGATGAGCATGGTATAATTATTAGAAATAAAGTCAGGTTAGTAGCAAAAGGGTATAATCAAGAAGAAGGAATAGACTATGAAGAAACATATGCTCCTATTGCAAGATTAGAAGCCATTAGAATGCTTTTAGCATATGCATCCATAATGGATTTTAAACTTTATCAAATGGATGTTAAGAGCGCCTTTCTAAATGGCTTAATTCAAGAAGAGGTATATGCTGAACAACCCCCTGGTTTTGAAATTCCTGATAAACCAAACCATGTTTATAAATTACAAAAGGCTCTTTATGGTTTGAAACAAGCCCCTAGGGCGTGGTATGAACGCTTAAGCAATTTTCTTCTAGAAAAAGAATTCTCTAGAGGTAAAGTGGATACCACATTGTTCATAAAGAGAAAGCATAATGATATTTTGTTGGTTCAAATATATGTTGATGATATAATTTTTGGATCCACTAATGATTCATTGTGCAAGGAGTTTTCCCTTGATATGCAAAGTGAATTTGAAATGTCAATGATGGGAGAACTAAAGTACTTTCTGGGATTACAAATCCAAGTACTTTCTGGGATTACACTAGAACATATGGCCTGTAATCGATTACAGTATTCATGTAATCGATTACCAGTAGGCTACCTCCTCCTGTAATCGATTATCATTACTTGTAATCGATTACCACGCGTCCTGCTCTATAAATATCACGTTTTCAGAATCTCCTGCGCAGCCCCTTCCTCCTTGCGCCGTACCTCCATTCCCAAACCTCCAAACCTTCCTATCTCACTCATTTCTTCATCAAATCGACTCCCGTAAAGTGCAATCTTCTTCTTTTTCATTTTTCTTTTGATTTCACCGATTAAAATCTACAAAAACACCCTCAAATGGCAGAATCGTCAAAGAAACGAAAGGGTTCTTCTGCCTCCGCTTCGGCTTCAATAGCTCATTGTTCTGGAGCCACTAGCGCATCCACGGCACCAATTCCACCCTCATTGTCCTCTTCCCCAGTGTTTTCTTCTGACGAACAGCAGAAACGGTACTCCAATCTTTTCTCATCTTGTTCCATTATCGACCCTAAGTTTATTGATATGGAATTCTTTTCTGCTGAAACCTTTGATTGCTTTCAAGCCTTTCAGAACTTAGGTCTTCTACCTTTTATGTCATTACAATTGCCTATTTATCCTGAATTGGTTAAAGCTTTTTATTGTAATCTTGAAATTCAGGACAACACTCTGATTTCTGAAATTTTTGGGATAAAATGGTCATTGACCAGTCCCTTTTCTATGACTTAACCAAATTACCCAGTGACGGTGTACCATTTGAAGGTACACTGAATGACGACTGGAAATTTGATTTCTCTGCCCATGATGCCCGCCAGTTGGTTTGCACCAACAATGCGGATATGACTGGACGTCTTCTTGCCAGGTCATTGGCTTTTGAAAGCCGCATCCTTCACTATTTAATTGTGCGTATTTTGCTTCCACGGTCTTCCAACCTTGCCCAGGTTTCTGAGGAAGATCTAATTATCATGTGGGCCTTTCATACAGGGCGTCAACTTGACCAGGCACACTTAGTCAGATATCGCATGCATAAGACATTGCGATTAAATGCTCCACTACCATATCCACAGCTTGTCACTCTCTTTTTCCGCCATTTTCAAATTCCTCTTGATTCTGAACCTTACGTTCCAATCAAGAGATCCTTTTTAATTGGTGCTGCTGTGATTGCTTCTTTTGGTTACCGCAAAGAGCATGATGGCTCTTGGGTCAAAAAGGGTGCTCCACCCGCTGATGATGAAGGCAACCTACCCGTTGAAGATAATTCCTCTCTTCTTCGAAAGCTTTTGGAAAAGTTCGATGGTCTTCAGACTTTTTTTGGTGACAAGTTTGATACTATGGAATTGCAAGTCGACATGCGATTTGATTCCATGGAATCAAGGATCACCAAAGTTGAAGAAGATGTCTCCTTCATCCGTACTTGCTTTGATCCACCACCACCGCCTCCATCATCCTCTTAGCTTATATGTTATTATTAAGACTAAGTATTATTAGTGGCTAAGTATTATTAGTACTTTGTTTTATCGCCGTGTATTTGGCTTTTTATTGCTCTAGTTATCGTAATCTTGCACTATAATTATATTTCTAGACGTTGCTTTTGTTGATTATGACAATGTATGGATTTATTTTGGTTTAATGGTTGGCTTTGTTTGGATATTTATTGTGTTAATGTTTGGATATTGATTGCTTTGCTCTAGTTCTTTTTGATGTTGCCAAAGGGGGAGAGAACATGGGTTAGAAATCAATTAGAAATTTAGAAATTTATCGTTAAGAAAAGTTAAGGCATACATGCCAAAAGATAGGGGGAGTAAGGGTTGTGTGAACGTGCTATCATCTTGTATATAGCTTGTCTTGATTTCAGGTATTGTCATCATCAAAAAGGGGGAGATTGTAGAACAAAGGATCAAGCTGAATGTTTTGATGATGCCAAAGGATTACATGAATCATATGCTTCTCAAAGATTTACTCAAGACAAAGCAATTAGAGATAATCAAGATAGATGATCAAGACAGTTTATAGAGTCTTAGAAAGGATATTAAATAGGAAGGGAATTCCAATTGGATTAGCAAAAGGTTTGGCCAAGAATTTTAAGTTAAAAAAGTTTTTTTCAACAAATTTACTCTCTGGTAATCGATTACCAGAGGATGTAATCGATTACCAGTGGCCAAAACTGATTTACAACAGCTATTAAAATTTGAATTCAAAATTTACATTGTGTAATCGATTACACATATATGGTAATCGATTACCAGCAGTTTCTGAATGTTTTAATTCAAATTCTAAAGAGTGTAATCGATTACACACTTATTGTAATCGATTACCAGAGGAGTTTTTCAGAAAACATTTTCAACAGTCACATCCTTTCATGTGGTTATTGAATGGCTATCATAGGCCTTTATATGTGTGACTTGAGACACGATTTAAAAAAAAAAAAGAGTTTTTCAGAACAAAAAGTGTTTATCCTCTCAGAGAGTAAATTCATTTTATCCTCTTAAGAATTCCTTGGCCAATTCAATTGCAATTCATTAAGGAATTATTTGAGCGCTAAATCTGTAAAATCTATCTCTTTCTAGAGAGATTCATTCTTCTTCTTCTACTCATTCTCTAAGGGATTAAGAGACTGTGGGTCTCTTGTTGTAAAGGAATTCTAAACACAAAGGAAGGATTGTCCTTGTGTGTTTAGAACTTGTAAAAGGAATTTACAAGATAGTGGAACTCTCAAGCGGGTTGCTTGGGGACTGGACGTAGGCACAAGGGTGTGGCCGAACCAGTATAAATCCGAGTTTGCACTTTCTCTTCCCTTAATCTCCTTTGTTTATTATTGCTTTACATTCATATTCAAATTGTTTTATTTGAATTAATATTTAAGAAGTTCATTGTTAAGGGAATCTATAACTTGAAAAGAAAGTGAAATAAATTTTTAAATGGGGAAGTAATTTGGGATATCTTAATTCAACCCCCCCTTCTTAAGATATCTGAGGCCACTTGTCTAACATTTCATACAACTCTTCGTTGTTCTCTCTCAATAGTCTTTGCATTTGAGCATTGAGAGCATTCAACAAGAATCTTTGTGCCCCATCTAATTGATGTTCACCACCACCTGACATATTCAAAATAAAAATAATAATAGTTATAAAGAAAATATAACCTCACCACTCTCAAGTGTATCTCTCAAATATGGCTTTTTTTTCTTCAATTTTGTGCACTCTTGCATTTTTCCACTCAAGAATTCTCCTTAAGTTCTAAAGCAATTCAAAAGAAAGTTTACACAAAGTTCAACCACCAATTTGTGACAAGGAAAAAGCTTAGGGTTAGGCTAACAAAGGCTTAGAACAAGGACAAAAAATTCCAACAACTATACAATGGGGTTTTTTTTGAAGGAATTAAACTTTAGAATTTGGTAATTCAAACCTTCTAACAACCAATTATATTACCTTCAAGAATTTTTGAAAGCTATTATAGCATGAACCATTCAGCACAAATAATTTTTTTAAAAATAATTTTCTGCCTTTTTTTTAACAATAAATTAAAGGCCTAATTTTTGCAATGGTTCAGCCATAGCAAAGAACAAATTAGAAGGATGTTACCAAGAAATTTCAGCCCAAGAAATCTTCAAAAACCCTTGAACTGGAGCTCTGATAACCAATATGATATAAACCCATTTGCATAAGGGTTGAGGATGGATCTTCAAAGGTTTTTTTTTTATTTGTATGACATTCAGAAAATGGAATGGATAAGGAGAGAAAAAGTGACAAGTTTATGGAGGGTTGATTGGAAGGGATTTGTTTCAAAGTCTGAATATGTTTGGATGGAGAATGAAGATGATAATGATGATGTTCAAGTGGGATTAAAGAATGAAGGTTTAGAATGATGAAGAAGGATAATGAAGAAGGTGCTTAGAAGAATCACTCCTCCGGAATTGGTGTCACACACAAGGTGGTGTTCCTTGATAAACCAATTTCTTGAATCACTCAAGTAACTACGGAGATTCACCCTCACACTTTAGAAGATGATTAAAACTCAATTTAAGGTTTGTTTATTATTAGAAAATGTGCAGCCCATAAATAGGAACGACATCAAGGTTGTTACACAAGTGAGAAGATGGAATGATCACCAATAACAACAATTGATGGTGTCATTATACCTAATTAAAACCAGAATTAAGACAAATTATCACCAATAACAACAATTGATGGTGTCATTATACCTAATTAAACTAGAATTAAGACACAAAAACATATGGAAAAATGCTTAACTCTTGGTTAGCCAAGAGGCAGCCACAAGCCTAAAGTTTCCACCTTATTAAACCTTAATTTCTTTAAATTAAAACAAGCCTATGGTGGTGAAAATCCAAAGAGAATTGACAACCACTTTAACCCAAGTTTGGGCCTTTATTTCACCTAACAAAATGCTAATAAAACCACTCAATAAAGGTCACGTCCTCTACTCTTCTTGGAACATAGTGCAATTGACAATCTGAAGCTTCTCCACTTGTAACTTGAGCCTAAATTCAAATACCATGGTTAACACTTGTTGAAGAGCTTCCTTGGCCTTCTTCGTTCTAGCCCTTGGCATAGGTCCTCCAAGTCCTTCTAAAGGTTCTTTGCCCTTGGTCCTTGTCATGTCCTCATCACCTTCCCAGTTGACCGCCAACTTTCCATCTGATGGGACCTTTCAGGCTTCCTCATGCTTTCCATACTAGGTATCTTTCTTCAAACTGCCGAGGAGTTAGTTTAGAGTTGAAGCGTTGGGTCATGCGCTACTTGCAGGCTCCAGTCATGACAATTGCATCTTCTCATGCTTGTTTGACAAGGTCCAACTCTATTCACAATGCTTCATTATTTTTGGCTTTAGCGAAGTAGCACCTTTAGAGAGAGACTTCTCCAACCTCGACCAATAAGATGGCATTCATCCCATAGGTTAGTTGAAAAGGTGTTTCCTAGGTTTAGATTTTGGGGTGCATCTATATGCCTATAAGACCTTCGTAAGCTCTTCGACCCTTTTTCCTTTCACTCCATCTAGCCACTTCCTTAGCTCACCCAGGATTGTCTTGTTAGTCGTTTCCGCTTGCCCATTGGTCTAAGGGTGTTCCACTGATGTCACCCTATGCTTGATATTGAGGCTACTCAAGAATTCATTGAGCTTTCGGTCTGTAAACTGTAGGCCATTTTCTGTGACCAACGTATTCAAAATTTCGAAACATGTAATGATGTTCTTCCAATAGAATTTTTGGATAGACTAGGTTGTGATGTTTGCTAGTGGTTCGACCTCCACCCATTTTGTGAAATAATCAATTGCAACTAGCATGAATTTCCTTTGCCCTAGAGTTATGGGGAAGGGTCCGAGAATATCCAGTCCCTAAACAGCGAACGACCAAGGGAAAATGTTAGTCGTCTTATACGACTAACTTTTGTATAGAAAACATTTTCCAAAACTTGTATAGTTTCCCCAATTTATAGTTATTTTGTAGGGATTTGTAAATAAATCTTGTTTTATTTTATAGTTGTCTCTCGAGTATCTCCCATGTGATTTAATGATAAAATTTACACAATTTCAGGTCAAAAGAGGCTAAAATCTTAAGGTGCTAAAGGAAGCAGTTGCGCTCAGCGCACATCCAACGCTAAGCGCAGCTTCAGTGCGCTTAGCATGACAGAAGAATCTGGCAGAGCATAAATTTCAAGGTCGTTCGCTAAGCGCGAGATCTGCTCGCTAAGCGGGATAGTTGTCTTTAGCCAGGCTCAGTGCAAGACTAGTACCAAGCCCAAATCCACTAACTCGCGCTAAGCGCGAGGGTGGTGCTAAGCGCAACGTCGAGGATTCAGAGTATATTTAAAGTCTGTCTTGTGTAGAATTAGGGTACACAATTTTTAGCAAGCAGTACAGAATTCCACAGCAAGGACACCACAGTGCTAATTTTGAGATGGAGGCTTTGGAGGCAGCAAGAGGAGCAGCTTTGCAGAGAAGCCTAGGGTTCTTCAATTAGAGAGAGATTAGTGAGCTGCAAAGTGATTGTGAGGTGCTGAGAAAAGGAGGAGGGATCCCCCTTCTTGTGTAAGGAACAATTATTATGTACTCTCAATCTCATTTGTGTTAGGGTTTTTCTGTAATGGCTGGCTAAACACCCTTGTTGGGAATTTCTAAGGAACAACTGATGTAATTACGTTAGTATCTAATTAATTGTGTTTTATGTGTTCAATGCTTAATTTCTGCATGCTCTTGGTCTGATCACCCATTTGTGTGTACAGTTAGGTGACTTTAGCATTGGAAAATGTAATGTTGCTTTAGAACTTGATAGAAGCAAGACTGAATAACCACATTACCAGGGATAGATTGTTGGGGTTTTGGTTTTCTGAATATGTTGTTACGATAATGTTGTTTAAGTTAAGCCTAGTCTTACAAGAGGGATCTGCGGATGAAGCTTAGGTTAAATTAGTCTAAACTTACGAGGGATTGAGGTTTAGTATTTTAGGCTACAACATAGAACACAAAAGCATGATTGATTAGAGAAGTATCTTCATATGCATCAGCTTGTTTATTAGAAAGACCCAACGCTTTTTACCTATTTTTGTCAACTTTTACATACTTACATCTATTGTTTTTACCATAGAAATAGTTTATTTGTGTTAACCATCTATGATCAATGTTATTCCAACAATGCCTTAATTTTGAATAAAACTCTATCTAATAAGCAAGTTCCCTGAGTTCGATACTCAGATCACTCCGTTTTAATTTTAAATACTTGACGACCCGGTGCACTTTCCGGCGAATTGGATTTCCCTTGAACATATTTGTATAAAGGAAAATTGGACCAAAAAGTAAATGCAGGGGAAATTCAACAAAAAACTATAAGATGCAGTTCTTCGACCGAATGATGTATCTAATTCCCATGCCTTTGGCATTAAAGGAATTTCTTCACAAAGCTTGAACAATCCATCCTCAAAGTTGGCCAATAGTACCTGACTCTTAGAACTCTTATGGCCATTGTTCTCTCCCTAGAATGCATACCACAAACACCTTCATGTAGTTCTCGAAGAACATAGTAAGCCTGGTCTTGGTCAAGACATTTTGAGTAGAGGTGAGGAGAAACCTCTCCTATATAGTTTGTCAGTCACTAAGGTATACCAGACATCTTGCATTCTTAGTTTTCTGGCTTTTCCCTTGTCTATTGTGAGTGTCTCATGTTTTAAGTACTCGACTATCTCTTTTTTCCATCTCGAAGGGCCTTCCTCCACCTGTAAGCATTCTTTTCCCGAGATGTTGGGTTCGGGAACCAAATGGAGTGTGAATGTTTTTAGTTACCAAGGTTTAGGTCAAGTTGCAAGTTAAGCCAACTCGTCGGCTTTGTCATTAACTTCTTAGCTTATATGAATCACCTAAACTTCCTCAAACTCTTCCTTGAGTCTTTTAAATGTGTGGTAGTACATCAGGAGTTCGGATCTTAGATCTGAAACACTTTGTTTATCTGTTTGGCGGTGATCTTAGAATCACTTTGGCTCCAGATTCTTTGGGCACCGACCTCTTTGGCAAATCTTAGTCCTATCAAGAGAGTCTCGTACTCGGCCTGATTGCATGTGGCCTTGAAGCCGAAATGTAAAGATTGTGTGGGTCCATGCCATTGGGTCATTTTAAGATCACCCCAGCTCCACTTCCATGTTAGTTGGAGGAGTCATCTACATGCACTGTCCACCATTCTTGCTCAAAATGTCATTACGAAGGGTAAAGTTCGTTGACGAATTCGGCCAGCACCTGGGCCCAGACTGTCCCTTTTGTCTCTTAAACAATTTCATACTCTGAGAGTTCAATAGACCATGCCATCATCTGTCTTACCAGCTCAGGTTTGCGTAGTACTTTGGCTATAGGGCAATCAGTCTGAATAGGGACCCTATGGCTTTGAAGCGGAGATGGTGAACAACGTTAACAAATGCGAGGGTTACCTTTTCCATCATCTGGTACCTCGTTTCTGAATCTTGTAGTACTTGGCTCACAAAATATATTGGCATCAACTCACTCTCTTCTTCCTGTACTAGTATTGCACTTATGGTCTCACCCGAGATCAAAAGATAGACAATCAATTTTTTGTCGGTGTCGAGCTTTGACAAGATGGTCGGTGTTGCCAATGTTACTTTCAGGTGCCAAAAGGTAAACAAAGTTATTGGTTTTCTTGAGGAGGTTCATGATTGGTCTCACCCTCTTTGCAATTCTTGACAAAAATCTTGACAAGGAGGTTATCCTGTCAGCTAGTCTTTAAGCTATTTTCACATTTTGGGGACTCCTCATCTCCAAGATGGCTTGGCACTTGTTCGGGTTAATGTGTGTTCCTTGGTTGATTAGCATGAAAGCCATAAACCTCCCCAATTCTACCCCAAAGACACATTTGTTAACGAATTGGCAAGTGCACCAATGTGTCCCAAGTAGTAAAGTTAAAACGGAAGTTCGAGTGTCGAATCCACAGAGACTTTGTTTGTACTTAGGTATATGAATATTTTATTAATAAAAGAAGTTAAATAAAATTGATTTGAAATGGTTATGAGAAAAACAATAATTTAAATTGGCAAAAAAATTAAATCAAACAAGAGGAAAAATTAAAAAAGAATTTAAATTAATTAATTAAATACATAAAAGATGAGAATATCCAATATTATTGTAGAAGGAAATTCAGAAGATGAGAATGTTGGGAACTTAGCCTACCATAGCTACTCTTTGATGCAATGTTAATGATTTTTCTCTATTTATAATTATTCCAATTTGCACTTGCATATACTAGTATACTTTAACTTTGGTCCCCCCGCATGAAAGAGCCTAATTTATCTATTTTCTCTCCCAAATCCCTTTGCAAAGCTAAAATAGTCAATTGCATTAAGAATAGAGATGTATAATAGGCTAAACAAATATCAACATATCCCTAGTGATGACTTTATTTAGATACCATTTCCCAGTTCTATTAGAAAATAATGTTTCCCAACGCTATCCCTAAAACTTACCATGCAAATGGGTGATCAAGCCACAAACAATAATATTAAGCACAAAAAAAAGATAATGCAAATGTAATATTCATAAATAGATAGGAAGAGAAATTACATCAAGAGTAATTGGCTGCCAAGTTGCCAACAAAGGGGATTTAGCCTCACATTGTCATGAGGCTTTACAATTGCAAGATAGGAATATTTAGTAAATGGGGAAAAGATAAGAAAGGGAATGGAGGGAAAGAATGACTCTCAGTGCTTGCTTCTCCTTCTTCTAGCCTTTGTCTTCTATAAAGAATTGCATTCTCTTGGAATTTCTGTGTGTGTTTTTCTACTTCTCTCTCCTTCTTTTATAGGTTCAGATTGGCAGGCTTCTTGCACTAAGTTCGTCTTTACTTTCCTGAATTAACTTAGTTTCCTTAATTAGTCATGCTTTCCTTAATTGGTCTGCTTTCCTTAATTATTTTATTTTCCTTAATTAATCTTGCTTTCCTTAATTAGTTCACTTTCCTTAATTATTCTCGCCTTCCTGAATTATCCTGCTTTTTTGGGCTTTATTTTACTCACTAAGCATCATAAATCCATCACTTTTAATATTCTCTACACAAAAACTTAAATGATGTTAATTTAACAATTATTTGTTCAAAAATAAAAAATTGAGACAAATTACAAATTCTTATATAATTTAACCCCAAAATATACTCATAATTAGCAGTTATCAACATTTTTCAAGGTTTAGCCTCATGTTATACTTTTTGAGTTGGCCGAAAACTTCTTCTAAATCTACAATGTGGGTTTCCAAATCGTTAGATTTGACCACCATGTCATCTGCATAAACTTCTAGATTTCGTCCAAGCTGACCCTTGAACTCCTTGTTCATCAAATGTTGATACGTTGCTCCAGCGTTTTTGAGTTTGGATGGCATAAATTTGTAGCAAAAGTTTACGAATTTGGTGATAAATGTCATCTTCTCCTCGTCCCTTGGGTCCATCTTTATCTGATTATAGCCAAAATATGTATCTAGAAAACTTAACAATTTATTTCTGACTGCTCCATTGACCAGGCAGTTGATGCTCAATTGAGATATGTGTAGTTTGTACACATTCTCCACTTTCTGTTTGATTTCTTTACCATGACCACGTTGGAAAGTCAAGTGGAATAGTCAATTTCCCTGATGAACTGGGCCACCATCAGCTTGGTCACTTCTTGTTGTACTGCTCGACAACTCTCTTCTCCCATTTTTCTTTTTCTCTAGGCAACAGGTGTAACATCCCAATTTTTCGTAAATAAATTTAAAAAGCTTTTTTTTAAAAAAAAAAAATAAATATAGAGCAAATAATAGGCTGAGTACCCTAGGTATAAATAGTTATGTTAAGTCAGCTGCCTTCTTTTTGGCCTCATTTTCGTTTTTCCCCTTCTCTTCTCAAAACCCTTTCTTTTTCCCGCAGCCCATCAAACCAGTCTCAGAAAAACGACGATCTCGAACCCGTTCACCGTTGGATCGTCGTGAAATTTGAGTATCATGTTCGCAACACAATTCCGAGCATTCTCACCGTTGGGAATTTCGATATCATGTGTGAACTGAGAGAAACACCCTTCGCATTGTAGCATTTTTCTTTCCCGCAGAAACCCAGAGCTGTCTTGGTAAAACTATGATCCCGGTTTTGTTAACCGTTGGATTATTGTGAAATTTGGATATATTGTTCAGAATTCAATTCCTCACGCTTTCACCGTTGGGATTTGCGAGATAATATTCGTGGAGGGAGAAAAAGGAATCGCATGAAGACAGCACAAGTGGAGGTTTCAATCTCTTCTCCGTCTCTCTGACGTTTGGGAATTCTATCGGAGCAGTCGGTTGAATAATTGAAAGAATTTCCGGGAACCGCTAGAGATGTTGTTATCGCTGGCTGAAGACACGTGAGCCCGCTTAGAGGTAAGGGATGAGTTATTCACAGTTGGGGATTAGTGAGAACATGTGTAGGGATCCTTAGAGGATTAAATTGGGGTTTTATTTTGAGATGTTTATTAAATTGCAATTTTTCCTTTATGATTATAAATAAAATATTGATGTCCTAATGAAAATTTCTTGATAAATTGTGCTCTTGATATTTGTATATTTCGACCTATGATTTTGATATAATTGTGTAATATTAGTTAAGGGGTTTTAGTCCTAATGTTGTGATAGTGTTTTATATAAATTGTTATATTGAGGATATGAAATGATGATTCAAATTGTGAGTATGTGATGAATTGTAGAAGAATATGTTGCTTTGAGATTATAATATTGTTATTGAGATTGAGTATAAGTGTAAAGTTGAACATGTGTTAATTTGTGAGATACGTGTAAACATGTGATGGTGGATTGTCACACTATGAGAAGTGAAATTGTGAATGAGTTCTAGTTGTGGATAAGTGTGTAGTTAACACTTGATGTGAAATTACTTGTGTTGTAAGCTATGAATTGTACAATAACCCGACCAGTGTTATCTTGAGAAAAGCGTTGATGCGTAGTGTTAAAGAGAAAATGTAGATTTCCTATTTAGGAGCTAGTGTTAAATCATAGTGCGATTGTGTTGAACGTGTTTAAAACACGAGTGTAAGGTCGTGGGTATTGTATAATTCATGAGCAGTGTCTGCATGCAAAAATTATTTTAGGGGTTGGACCTGAATCAGGAGGGAGAGGCCCTGACGGACTCTTCGGAGTGTAGGCCTTGGGGGTCACTGGGTTTGAGTGCTCCTTTAAGCCTATGCTGATCTCATATGGTTGGAGCATTCTCGCAAAACATCGTGACCCTGACTGGTCTCCCTATGATCTTACTTAGTGAGAGTGACCTGACAAACCCATTGTGTGGTGTGTCTTGTTATGTACTCCTAAGCGCCCCAGGGTGGTTTTTCACTGACATGGTACCACATTGCATATAGGCTTGAGTCTTAGCATAACTGTCACATACGCTTGCTAATTGTTTATTATGAAATTGATGTGTTATTATGTCTTGATCGGAGTGTGTGATTTCTGTGTATAGTGATTGATGATTGAAAGGTGTAATTGATGGATGAAAAGTGTGATTGATGAATGACAAAGTGATGAAATAATGTGAGATATGCTAAGTAAATTGTATTTGGCTACTATATGTTGTGTTGTTTCTCTCTAGTAGTTAGCAATGTGATAACTCACTCCCGGTTTGCTGTTTGTGTTTGGATCCTGTGTTGATCTTGAACTTTGTGTTCGGGGGAGCAGATGAATAGGTGGATGACTATGAAGAACCTCATGCTAGAGGACACGAGAACACAACGCTCTGATAGGATGTGACATTAGGATATAGGTTCTAGATTAATTGTATGAAGACCTTGTTGAGTCGAGAATACTTTATTATTTATTTGGACAAGTTTGAATATGATGTAGAAGAAAATGAATGTGAGCCTTTTTCCCCTTTGAAAGACTTGTTTAAAAAAAAATGTTTTAAAAATACTTTTAATTAATATTTGAATTTTTTTTTATTCCTTATTAGTATATATGTGAGGGGTAGAGGGTGTCACAACAGGCTTTGCATCTTTACATATAGCTAACTTATGACGATGAAAGATTGGATTGAAACCAAGCATGTTTGTCGTGGGCAATGCAAATAAGTCAGTGTGCTCTTTGATAACCCATTGTATTCGTCTGCGGTCATCATTAGAGAGTTGGTTTCCTAACTAAGTGACTTATCCTTCTTAGGTTCGAGCAGGAAAGTGGATGTCTCCTCTACCGGTTTTACCTGGTTGTCATCGTTAGTTCTCAAATCGAGTTCTAGTTTCTTCACCTCTTTGGTTCTCGTCTTAACCACCACATAGTGAATGAGTTTTGGGGCTTCCATCCTTGCATGAAGGTGTAACCTTAGGCTGACCATATAGCATTCTTTTATCGTCCTCTAGATGTACACTTAAATCGGTGGCTCTGGGTAAGCCAATTGTAACTTCTCATCCTTCAAGTGGGTTAGCCTCATGCTTCCATGACCTGAGCTTCACATATATGGGCATTCTCACACTGAAAGGCAACAACTTTGGTGTGATGCCTGTGCATTTCTGAGACCTGAGCTTGTAACGCTCTATCGAAGACAAGTCGGTATGGTCCTCAACATGAATCTCTTTGTTCTATTGATCAGTCAGTTGCTTCATTGCTATTGTGTTCGTTCCAGTTCTCGTTATCGCCATAATATCTTAGGATCAAGATATATCTTACTCGACCCCACGGTGTGTGCCAAAATGTTCTTGTCACAAATGGTCCAGACATTTACCTTTATTCAAAGGGTCTCCTACTGTGCCGATGGGTCTCTCTGATAGCAACTTGTCAATGTCTCTAGTGCGTACAAGTCCTAAAGAGCAAGGGGGAGTATCTGCAAAAGGCACTCTAATGCTCAAGTAACGAAGTAAGGATTTAGCTCAGATTTGTTGATGATATCTAGTGAATACTCAAGAGTGAATCAGTCCACCTACCTGGGGGCTTTTCCCTTTATATACTTACCTTACTGAGCCTTGGGTCTATGGGCATGCATGTTCTGATTACCAGTTAGGTAATACGCTTCTTAATCTTGCTTAGATACTTGTAACCAAGTAATTACCCTTAAGCGGGTTTATTGACAGTAATCCTTGCCGAATGGTATTCATCACTTGTATATGTTGAAGGCTGAGACATGTTGTATGAAATATGTGGGTATATGATCGAGAGGGTACTCAGTTTCATAGGCTATATTGCATCAAGTATCTTCTTGTCCTGACAGAATACTTATCTGATATAAGAAGTAAAATCTGACAAAAAATTATTTCTATCAATGATCAAACTCAAACAATACCCAAACAATTTCCCTTAACTTTAGCACATTAATCATTTGTGCTCAATCACTTGATTTGAATGAATGAGAAAATTTAGATTGGAATGAGTGTTGGACAATGGTATTTGAAAGGAAAGAAATCCTATTGAAGTTAAGTTAGTGGTATTGTGATAAAGAGTGCAGTCTACATTTGATAAAAAGACTGCTCTAATGCAACACAAAAGGGAGAAAAATGTATTCGTGGGATTGTAGTATGTCTTGGAAATAATTTGTCAAGATACACGAGGAAAATTTGCTTCTATTTTACATCTTGGCAAGATTTTGTAAACATACGTAACAAAATCAAGTTAGTATTGTGTACTTTGATAAAATCTTACTAAGATCCCTTAACAAGAACAAATTTCCGTTACATATCTTGTCAAAATCTTGTTAAGATGTACAATATAAACTTGTTTCCTTCAAAGATATTTGTAAAAATAAAAAACCCAAAAACGTAAAGAAGAAGATGTTGAATTAGGAACGTGAATTTGGTAGCAACTGCAGGCGCCCTCTCTGCACAGAGAAAAAAGGTCTAATTCGAATACTCAATTTTGGCAACAGAAAAAAATGACTCTAATAACATATATCATACGCCAATCAAATAACATATATCATACGCCAATAAACAAAGATCTTTTTTTACAGATGCCAATAAACAGATAAAAGAAAGAAGTTAGAGGAATAAGTAAAAATTCCTACATGATCCAGCAACAAGCTAAAGAAGATAACTATGGCGCTAAGCAGACCATGCCATGCATCATAATGAAAGAAAAACTGAAGAACTTAACCAAATAGAAAATCTTAAGGGAATATCTCTTTCAAAACAAATAAAGAAATAATAACAACCAACTAAAGAGAATATGTTAAGGCAACACCTTTTTAAAAGAATGTAGCAAGAATACAATCACATTCAATATGATCACTAATAGTGTCACTATCATCCTCAACACACCTTTTTAAAAGAATGTAGCAAGATATCAAATACAACTCTAATCAATATGATCACTAATAGTGTCACTATAGTCATCGTCATTTACACTATTGTGTTGAGGTGATGAAGATGGACGCAAAGAACCAACAAATCCAAAGTGTTGCATTAAAGCTATTACTTGTTCTTTGGTCTGAGTCAACTCCTGCTTCATCTCTAGTTTCTCTTGCACATGTCTTTGTAGTGATTCATTCAATGCATTAATCTGATTTCTTAGAGCATCAATTTCCTCTGGATTTGCAGAAAGCTTCATTGGTTGACTTGAGGATGCAATGCTTGTGGATCCTTGATTTTTGGTCTGAGTCAACTCTTGTCTCGTCTTTTGTTGCTCTTGTTCTTGTCTTTGTAGTGATTCATTTAATTCCTGAATTTGATTTCTTAAAGCATCAACCTCCTCTGAATTTGCAGAAAGTTTCGTTGGTTGACTTGAGGATGTAAATAATGTTTTGGCTATGGATCCAAGGCCAAAGATCCTCCCTTTTTTCTTTCCAACCGAATCTGCCCAAATATCAAAGTCTGATGGCATATGATTCATAGATGGTTGACTATCAGCTTGACTATCAGTTCCACCTTCCCCCGAAGTAAATTTTGAACTCTTAGAAGATAACTCAGTCTTCCTCTGTTCAAATTTATCCTGCATAACAAGTAACATACTAGCTTGAGTAAAATACCATCTTTTCAGACCAAATATTGACATCATACTAGAGGTTTATAGCAACAAGCAAGTATTATAAATTTGAAAAAAAAAAGGCAAATACAACTATTTTTAATTGTATCGCGAGTCAGGATGTTTGAGTAGTACGACAAATGGAGCGCTGCAAGTATCCCATCAGACTAATCATACCCAAATGTGCCATTGGCTTAAAGTAATAAAAGGTTAATTTATCCCTTCAAGAACCACACAATGAAATGTACCATAAAAGAAGTTATATCACTTTGTACCAATGCTATATATTATTCTAAGACCTAAGCTAATTGCTGGCATAGTGGCATACTCAGTTTGGCGTGGGGACCTCAACCATAAATAACATACACGAAATAAGATAAACATATTAAGCGTGCTCATATAATTGTCAAAGGTTTTAGCATGGCAATAGAAACACTGCATGTGCATTAGAATCAAATGCCAAAAAAACTAATTAATGTAAAATACCAAGAGAAAATTTCTAAGATATCTTAAATTCAATTTTTTTAATTGTGAAAACCAAATCCTAAAGACATGACTATAGATATAGAGACTAGAGAGTAATAAATTCTATTTTAATAATACTCATCATGTACTCAATTTATTATTATTATTCTTTTGGTTGGTGCACCTTACTCGGGCAAACATTTAATTTCTAAACAACAACGACAAATTACAACATTGACATAGGCCAATATTTGCAGTATATTAGTTGAGATTATAATTAAAATAAACATAAAATAAGTCTCAAATGCATTCATTAGTATAAAACTTACATAAGCAGATTCTGCATGAGGACCCACCCAACTTTGATCCTTTTTTCTTCGATGAGTACGAAAATAAAACTCAGCCAATGATGGATCTGTGCCTTTTTCCTCCTTCTGTAATAAATGTTGAAATAAACTTAAATATCATAAACTTAAAACTTAGCTAACACTAAAATATAATAGTAAATGAATGATACCATTCTCTTCCAATGCAAACGATGAGGAATTGATCCACCAGTGTGAAGAGACGCACCATCCATAGACTTACGATTTCTTTTATTTATTTCAGATTTATTTTTGAAACTTGAGGATTCCCAATGTGCCTGCAATTGTGCCCACACATCATCTTCCATCCAAGTTGGTTTTTGATTTAAATTTTTTCGAACATCTTGCATTAATTGAGTCATTTTAGCTGAACCCCTTTTCTCAAAGTTGCGCCGCACCATGTCCTTATACTGAGGTGGCCATGTAAACTTTGACTACATTGGTTTTGACCAAAATGGGAAAAAAATTATTACATTACACACATTTTTAAAAATAATATAAAAATTGAATATTTTTAATCAAACATTCAAATTTGATTACTTCAAATATATTAAACCATGAATCCCTTTGACCTATAGATAACTTCTTCCATGATGGTTTTGCCTCCTCCAAGTTAGTACGTATGATTGAAGCAATTGTCCCAATTACCAACTTATGTTGATCAAAACTATGCAAAAAAAAATGATGAATAATTATAAATTAAATAATAGAAATTCATATCATATGCTAAGAAAATAAATGACTCACCCATCCCCCTCTGGGAGTATCATGATTTTGTTCATGTTATTGCCTTCACTAACATGACTAGATGAAGAAGATGGGGCTTTATTGGCCATTGGATATTCTTCCATACGTAGGACTTGAGTGGGGATATGTTGAGATTGGGTGGTATGAGATTGTGATTGAGGTAGAGGAGGAGGTCGAGGTTGAGATTGAGTAGATTGGGTGGTATGAGATTGAGATTGAGGTGAAGGTTGAGTAGGTCGAGGTTGAGATTGAGTGGATTGGGTGGTATGAGATTGAAATTGAGGTGAAGGTTGAGTAGGTCGAGATCGGGTTCGAGGGCGGGTTTGAGGTTGAGATTGAGTGAGTTGAGGTGGAGGTTGAGATTGAGTGAATTGAGTTCGAGGTCGAGTTTGAGATCGGGTTCGAGGTCGGTCATTGAAGCAAGCCTGTGACATGTTTAACATTGTAACAGCAGCAGACAACTCTGATGTATTTTTACACCTTGGTGACACTGAATGCACTTCAACATCATTATTAATATGAGGAAGTTTCTCTCCATGGGATGTCCAAAACCAATATCTGGGTGTAAACCCTTTTTTAATAATGTGAACATTTACTTCTTCTGGGGTTAAATGCTTTGCATTTTTACATAACTTACAAGGACATCTTATTACACCTTCATTCAAATACTTTGGTTGCTGACAAGCAAAATCAATAAAATCCTTGACACCTTTCAAAAATTCTGTTGTATAACCCTTTTGACCAGGAAGAAGCCTATTATACATCCATGTTCGGTGTGTAGGCTTTTCCATTTTTCAATGCAGCTCCAAAAATTACTGTATAAGTATTTAGTTCAAATGTTAGAAATCTAAAAGTAAGAGTCAAACAATAAAAAAAAATAATGTTCCAATTTAATCCATCAATCAAAACTTAAAAATAGATACATTTGGAACACATTCATTTTAAACTCTTAAAATGCAAAATGCCAGTATCACCATAGTGAATTTTTTTTAGAGTCCACCTCCCCCCCACCCCTATTGTGATAAAAGCAATAATGCAGCAACCTAAATAAATATAACTTAATGTAGTAAACATCATAAAGATGGATTATACCTTAAAGCTAGATTCAGTCTGTAACATCCATATTTGGTTTTCCTTCAAACCATAAGTTTAATAAATAATGATTTAAGAATCTTGAGAGACCAGTCAGGCAATCACGTAAAATAGTTAATACAATTACAAAAAAATGCACGTGAAAAGGCAGAGAAAACCCAACCAACATCACCATGCACAGACAAATAGAAGAGGTTTTGTAAGTTAATATTGGATCACAACATGATATAAGATCTTGAACTTTGAATTCCCAGCTTAAACAACAGAGTCAAACAAATCACACCGAAACTTAGGTTCAAGACCAAACAAAACCAAAGAGACACTTTTGGGGAGGACTCATCCAGTGGCACAGAGGAAAACTGATTCAGATAGAGTGGATAATATCAATGAAGTACTATTGTCAACTTTATGTTCACCGCACTGGCAGTGGGCATATTTGGTTGGTAGTTTCCAAGGATATGGTTAAGAGGTAGAGTACAAAAAAATTCTGTATATTAAGTTTAAACTGTTGAACAACAAGCTGCTGCAGTGCTGCTATAGAAGCATGAACTTGCAAATGACCTTAAAGTATGGCATGTTCTAATTTCCCTACTTCAAAAATGGACCTTACACTACACTCCACACAAACGAATACAATACTACTCTGGCCTCAAATCAGGAACCTAGAAAATTGAAAATGCATATAAGAATCACCAACTGCAGAATTCAATCAATGAAAAAATTAATTTAAACAAAGTAATTAGAGTACTACCTTTTCTACAGGACACAATGATTCTGATACAAAACACACAAGAGGACATTTTCAAAACACACGAACAAGACACCAAGTCACCACATAGAAACCCTAATAGCAGTCCTAATCGGCACTAAAATCCAGAAGTATATGCCTGTCAGGGCATAAACGATGTCTCTCCCTTCGTTAGTTATGTAAACTAAATTAACAACTAAATAATTTAAGAATCTGAAATACGAATCTGAGAATCCTAATAGCTTCGCATAAGTAATCTGAATATTTTCAAATGCACGAAATGAACAAGATTTATGTCCTTCAAGTAAAAAATACAGAAAATGAACTTCGAATAAAACCCTAAATCACACATATAGGTACCTGAAGTGGGCGGAGAAGGTTGAAGCGGCGGAAAACGGCGGTTGAAGGCGACGGAGTTCAGGGTTCAAAGCTGAGAGTTAGTGTAGGTAACTGAAAAAAAGGGGGAATTATGCGATAAAGAGAAAAGGGCGAAAACAAAAACAGAGTATAATAAAACACGAAACGAAAGAAAAATATATACAACTTACTGGATTTGAGGTTGGAGTAGGAAGTGTGTAGCGTAATCCGAAACACGCTAAAATGCCCTAATTCATTATTCAAAACTCAACAAGTCACTTTTTTTATCTGTGTTAACGAGATCCCGGGAAAATTCGCAGGTGTGCCAACTTTAAAAATAAAATAAAAAAAATCAATAAATAGACCAGGCATAGGAAATTTTATAAGAACTACTTGTAATTTTTTTATTAAAAAAAAACAGTAAATAGAAAAGGACCGCTTAACTCATTTTTTTTTTTCAGCTTTTAATCTTGGAAATTTATGATAAGTGAAAAAATTGATTGCTGATCCATAAGTTGCATAGGGTTGGCTAATGGATTCTTTGTTTATTAACTTATTTCTTTTGCCTAAAAATTACAAAGGTAGCATAATTAATGCGATTGTGTCAATTGAATATTCAGTTCTTGTAGTTTATGCAGGTAAATTTCCAGCATTAATGATTCATCAGGAATCCTTGGAGTCAAAAGTCAATGAAACAAAGGCATTAAGGCAACGGTGAAGTTTCAACTTAAGAATTGTATGGGTGTTGCTGTTGGAAAATGCACAATGGAGTAGAAGCAGATATTCCAGAATTAATGTCAACTCATTGTCAATTTCCTTGTTTCATTATTCAAGAAAAACTGGCAAAATGTAAGTTTGGAGTCCTCGTATTACAATTTTAAATATCTGGGTACTAAAGTCTTAAGAGTCCAAATTAACCCATTAAAATATATTGAATTTGGTCCCATTTTACCTATTTTCCATTCACTCTCACGCCTCAGCATAAAAAGACCTTAAATGTAAGACAATGAATCATGGTGTAGTGGTTTGCATTAATCTCAGCATGTTCAACTCGTGTTCAACTCCTGTTATCTATTACTACCAAATGCTGAGATCACAAGAGGACTAGGCAACTGCTTGTATATGCATGTTGGAGTTTAATTATTAGCCAAATTTAGAGAGGGTTCTGCCAAATTATAGTACTACTAGTGAGTTTGGATAAGATTTTTTATGAGAAATAATCAATTGATTTTTCATGGTAAAAGTAAAACAATAAATAGTTATTTTTACTTTTTTACGGTATTACTATAATTTTATAATTGATTCTTTGGTGTTATTCAAATACACTGGTACTCTAGTAGCTATTTATACTCAGTCAATTTTATTGGAAGCTAATCCTGGGAGCCAAGGTAGAAAAGCCGAGTTGAACCTGACTTCAATTTTGTACAGTCATATTCTTGGCTTTAGCAGAATCTTGAGAATCAACTATACTGTAACTACTATTTTTATCTAACTACTAACTACATTCCTTTCACCACAGTTAAAGTTGTTTTTTGGTAAATAAAGTTCTTTTGATACATAGTTGCAGAAAGTGACTAATCCAGAAATGTTAGCAGAATCTTGAGAATCAACTATACTGTAACTACTATTTTTATCTAACTACTAATTACATTCCGTTCACCACAGTTAAAGTTGTTTTTTGGTAAATAAAGTTCTTTTGATACATATTGCAGAAAGTGACTAATCCAGAAATGTTACAAAGAGGGTTGAAATTTTATTTTTCTTCCTTTATAATTGTTTAAATATCTAATTTTTAATAAATAATAATTTTTTAAAAATAATATATTTACACATAAAATTGAATTTTTTTACATGATAATAATCTTAATTGTTATTATAATAACAATACACACATAATTAGTTTTACAAAATTATATATTAGTTATCACTTTAATAATTGTGATAAAATAACAAACACAAATAATTTTACACAATTTTATATTAATTAACATTAATCATTATTATCATAACAACATATAAAATAAATTTTATACTAATTAACTTAAAAATATAAAAATATATGTGTGTATAGAAAAAAAGTTCCAAGAGAGGGGACTCGAGCCCCTCCTCACCCCCTTCTAGATTTGTCCTTGTAGATTTATACTATGCTCATTAATTAGATATTTCAAAAAATAAATATTGGGAGAATATTTCACTTGAAAAAAAGAGTGGAACTATTTTTCTAAATGGTACTTGGGTGAAAAAAAGTGAAAAGTATATACATGACCTGTTATTTTTTTTATTCATAAGAATGAAAAAAAATATCAAGAAAATTATAATAGTTCACATTCTCTTGTTCAACAAGTTAAAGTCTTTTGATTTGGAGTGTCATGGATTTATTTAGATGTAATCTTCTAAAACACTTCTAAGAAAAAAGTAAGAGAAAAAGAAAATGATTTTTTCTATAAGTTAAAATGAGTTATTTATTAATTAATTATTAGTTAATTTGTAAATATCTTCTCAAGAAGTTGAGCTACAAATTAGTTAATAATTAATTAATAAATAACTCATTTTAATTTGTGGAGAAATTTATTTTATTTTGTTCTTATTTTTTTATGCTAGAATTTACCCAAAGGGGAAAGAGACTCTATGTCTAAAAGATGTCTAGGTGTTTTCTTAGATCAATTCCAACTTGTATATACCAGCACTCGCATTGGGTCTGTGCTAATAAAATCCAATTTCCCAACTTTTGTCTTTCTTTGATCTGTTATCACTTAGAAGTTAGAACAATAACACATGGACGGTTTTATATATCTAAAACGGCAGTTGCAATTTACATTCCTCCCATTTACTAATACACTCTCCTTTTTATTTCTTACAATTTCCCCCTAAAATGCCCTTGTTCCACAAATGACACTCCTCCGTCATGTCAGTATGTCCCATTAAAATTGCTCTCTCCTTGTAACGGTTTTGAGACCACCTCCTATTCAACAAATTTACCTCTACCTTCGTTTTATGCACACTCCCATTATTGCGATTTGCAATTTCCCTACCTATTCACGAAAGCATCCTCAGTAAACTTATATTTAAGTTCAAGCTCACCAATCACTCACTAGCTTACAATTCAAAAATCCAAATAAGAAAATATCTTATCTCTTATATAAACAAAAAAGTCCCAAATAAAGAAATAATGCCTACCATGATTGTCTCTGCTCTCATTTTGACTACTATTCCCATAATAATCAAAATCAAGATCTTGTTCTAGAAGCACAATGATTGAAACAAGTTGAGTAAGAGAGTGAGTCTTTGTGATTGAAGGAACCTTATTTCTCTTTTGATTATTTTCTGGAATCGGGATATTTTGTGTTAAAAAATTATAAAATCAGAAAAAGGAGTGTATTAGTAAATGGGAAAAGTGTAAATTGCAACTGCCTTCTAACATTCTCCCTTGTACAAGACCCATTTGGGCTTGAAGCATGGACAAATGCACATACCTGCTCTAAATCATGTTCATGTTCAACTTTTTTATCAGAAGAATGGGAGCAGCAAGAATCAAACTCTTGATTACTTGATCATAGAGATACTATGTCAACAATCAACTTCTCTAAAAACTTTCACAGAAGTCCACGATTCAATTAAAAAAAATAGTTCAGAGTCCTAATTAAAAAATAAAGACAAATTTAAGAATTTAATGGGAAAAAATAGTTCACCAATCTAGCTAATTACATATTATCAAATAGTTCAAGAATTTGTAAATTAATTTAATCTAAAGTTAATTAAACCTTTCTCATAAATTAAAACTAGTTTATGCATAAACTTATTTGCAAAAACTCTCTTGTTCAACTCCTCTAAAAGTTGATTTTAACTTATGCATAATTTAGTTTTAACTCATGGGAGAAGTTTAATTTATTTTATCTTCTTGTTTTTTTTATAAGTACGTATTATGAAATTTATCTAATTAGAATAAAATTTAATTAAATGACAAAATCAATAATTGAAAAAATTATTTCATAAAAAATAATATAAATAAATTTATATATTTATAATATACTATGCTGTTTTGTTTTTTTTTTTATTGTTTCAAAATAAAAATATATGAAGTTAGAATTTAATTTAAAGTAAAATAAAATAAGAATTAAAATATAATATATTATATGGAACTTATTTAATGGTTTTGTAGAGATTACTTAAGCTATATAAAACACAAAAATTATGCGTCGCAATAGAATCCACATAAACAAAAAAAGACTTAAAGCAACTTGTGGGCGTGTATAACCAAAAAAGCAACTTAGGTTAGTTATAGTTGCACTACTAAATTTGCTCTAGCATAACCCTTTATTGAGTTACAATATTTAATGGACTCACAAGTGATTTTAATATATGTATGAAAATTTACTAATACAAATAGATTAAACCATAAACATAAAAGCATATTAAACATAATGTATCTAAATAACGTAAGATATCCGATAGATTCATTAGTATTTGATCACTTATCAATTTTTAATTTATTAAATTATATGACCTCTACTTGAAATCGACCTACTTGATATTCGATATAATATAATATTATTCAGTATAGGTTAATATTTAAATTTCAAATTGAACGAAAAGAACACAGGATACAACACTAACCCTCTTTTAAATTTCAAATTGAACGAAAAGAACACAGGATACAGCACTACCACTCTTTCATTATCAGTTGAATAATATTATATTATATCGTACAAAAAAGTCGATAAGAAAATTATATTACATCGTAGGCAATAATTATACTTTATGTTTGTATTGTTGACACTTATAAATGACTTATGAATTATGAGAGTGATGGTCATGAGTCAGCGTCAACCATGACAAATATGCTAGTACTTGAAACCTTACCGCACCACGCGAGAGTCACGTGATAGTGCCATGGGAGATAATGAAAACAATTGTCAGCGCAAGATAAATTATTTTACTTAAATATATTGAATAAATTAATATTTTATTCTTATAAAAAATACGTCTTTTCTCATTAAATAAATTTTTAATAAAATGAATATAAAGAGTTGAGACAGATAAAAGAGAAAATAAATTAAGATTAATTTTATTCTTTTAAATTTTATTATTTTTTATTTTTTTATTATCATTTTTAATAAAAAATTATATAATTTTTTATTTTTAAAAATATTAGATTATTTTTGTGCCACTGAAAAAAAAAATTATGACGACCAACCAACACGATTCAAATCACACTCGCATCGCATTCATGCACATGAATTCATTATTAGTTCCAACTTGCTTCAAAGTTCAAAGCCTGCGTGATTTTTGTTAGATTCAATTCAATTACCAGCGACTTCAATTCCCTGCTTCCTGACCTCACCAAATCTATGGATTATGGACACTTTCTATTATTTACTTTTCAAATATAAATATTATTTTTTCTTCATCTAGCTGGCCCTTTGTCTGTACGTACTGCATGTGTTTAATTTCTTTTTTCTTTTTGTTGACATGATGATGAGTTATATTCATAATATGCTTCCCCAACTCTATTAATGTTTCGATCGATATGAACAAATATTTATGTTAATTTGAGAATTTAAAATAAAATTTTAACAATCATAAAACTAAAATAAACAAATAAAGTTTCACGTTACGCATGATGATTTAAATTTAAAAATCTCGAGAATAACATATTTAGTTTAAAATATACATTTTATCATAATAATGATAATAATTAATTGACATAAATCATTACAGGGATGATATATATATATATATATATATATATATATATATATATATAATAATGAATTTATTCTAAAAAATGTTATGCTATGTCTTTTTTGTCTTCTGAGACAGATCCAGCCTTTTGAATAAACCTCATCCAACTTTCCACCCTAACAAAAAAGTCATTAGAGGATAATAAATATTTTTTCTGATTATATAAATGAAAAAATATTTTGTAAATGTTCTGCTTCTAACAAAATTAATGTTATGATCTTTAGTACCTCATCTTTCAGTTCACCAAAATAAGTACCCATCTTCATTTGTGTTATTTACGGGTAGCAATTCCCTTCTCTTATCACATTGTGAGCTATTATTGTAAGCATGTAACTGACTTCAGGGACGCGTCTATATTTTTTTTGCCTTAGACAAATTCTGTAGTGTGAGTTTTATCTATTTTTATTTTATGCTACGTAAAAATTGTTAATTAAAATTTATTACTCAAGCAATATTTTTACATTTCATTCAATAGTAATTTATTTTACTATATCTTACAATATAAATGATCTCAACTTAAATCTAGAAAAAAAATTAATTTTAAATATTTTTTTACAATGACAACAATTGTAACTATTATTAATTATATTTTATAAACATTAGATGCATATAAAAAGGATTAATTGTATTTCTTTTAATATGTTCAACTTTGGGAGAAAAGTTAAGACTAATAATATCTCATTAAAACTTAAATTTAGTTCAAGATAAATATTTTTTTTTCAATTCATTTTATTTTACAATTCTCAATTATTATGATTCACATAAAAAGTATAAAGTAATTTTTCAATAATTTTTAAATGAATTATAAACTTCTCAAATGATTTATAATATATCTATGTGTATACATATATTAAAATTTTATAATTTTACTAACAAAATAATAATAAATAATACAATAAAATATATTACCTATATCTTGACTTGAGAATTTGTTTAAAAACTTACTTAAAAGTAAGGCCTATAAAATAAATTAAGACTGTCTCTAACTAACCTACTAAATTAAAATTTATATACAAGTCAATAAGTTTAATTTTTTTAACTAGATTAAAAATTATATAATCTCAAATTAATATCACATGATAAATTTGATATAATACTATAATATTAATATTATAGGGCAAACCAGTAAAAGTCAATAAGTTTCTCGAGGAATTGATACTGAATTTTATTATCAAATTATTCTTGAAACAAAAAAAAAAAAATTCAAATATAAATCACGTTTCCTGAAAAGTAATTTTAACTAAAATTAATTTTATAAAATCAATTTCATTCCAAATTTGTTTGTATAAAATTCTAACACTTAAAAATTCCTCGTCTGCCACCGTGCCATTGACCATGACCATAAAACCAGTTACGACGATTTTTCCTTTGGTTCTGTGGTCCAGTATTTATATTTAGGAACAAGCACACCTTTGTAATCGTTTTGCACTTTTCTTTCCATTTGCTCTCTCAATAGCAGACAGAAAACTTGGTTAGTCTTTTGAAGTTTGAATTTTCGAAATTCCAGAACAGTGAAGAAAAGGAAAACACTAACAACACTAACCAATTTCATTATTTCTTTTTAGTATAATTTTATATTTTCTAACACATTTTTCTTAGCATAAACTTTATGACTAATTAATATTAATTAAAAAGTATAAAATTAAAATTAAAATCATTAGATAAAATATAAAATCTACCAAAATTTGTAAATTTTAAGAAATTTCTATCAATAATAAATAAAATGTTAATAATTATACATTAATAATATAAAATAACTTTACACAATCATAAATCATCTTTTATATAAATTTTAAGATAAGTAAAAAAAGGTAATTATAAAAAAAGTTAATAAACTTATTATATATGACATGTCATAATTTTTCATAAATCAATAATATTACTTTTCATTTAATATTATACTTTGTCATAATTATTTTGGTCAATAAAATAAAAGAAATATTTATATTTACCGTATAAAGGAAATTAAAGATATTGCAAAAGGATTTAGAATTATTGTAAAACTTAATATCAAGTATATATATTAGTAATGATATGCTATGAATAGTTTCATCAAAACCTCATAATAGTGAAAAGACATATTCAAGATAAGATGGAGAAAAAAGTTTTAGTATTGTGATGTTTATGTTTGTTATTCTGTCTATTTTTATTTATAAGATTTAAATTTGAAATAACATTTATTTTTTTATAAAATTTAATTTATAACATTTTTATATTAATTATTTTTAGACTAAAAATACCTCTATTAAAAAAGATAATATATTAATAAATCATTAGAAAAAAATATTAATAACAAAAATTAATTTTAAAAAAATTATAAATTTAAGATAAATTAAATATTATAAACTAAATTAACTATTTTTATTAATCTTAGTAGTAGGTAATTGAATTTTATATATAGTAAGAGAGGGAGTTTGAGATATGGTTTGACAGTAACAACATTCAACATTCAGTGCTTCTCAAATCTCTCCCTCATGCAATGGGGGTGAAGCATTCCTTTCCTTTTGTGGATTTTATTTGATGAATATTCAATTCAATCCAACTTCTGATTGTTGCAAAGCAGCAACTACTATGTTTAAGTACGCCATGTCCGTATCCAAACGGTCAAGATATAAGAGATCTTTGTAATTGTCTTAGGGTTGTTGAACCAGTTTTGAAGTTTCAAAAACCAAAACTTGTAAGCCTTCCTAGCTAGTGCCTGTGGGATTAAACTTTCGTTTTCTATGCCGTTATTCATCTCAATAATATTACCATTTATAAGGATTAATTATTGTTCTTTTTCTCTGATATATCGTTTAAATTTGAATATGAATAAATCACTCATGGTCTTAAATAAATATTAGTTTAATGTTTTTGCCTATGCCAATATTTTTTCTTCCCTATAATGTTAGTATATCATCAATCATTTGTTAAATTCACGCGTCAAATATTTTACTGCCCATAATTTTTTTTTATAATAAATAGATTGCATACTAAATGACTTTAGTAACCACCGAACCTAACTTATGCAAGTTTTTTCTTATTTAATCATAGATCTTAAATTTAAATTTAAAATATGCAATTATATTAAAACTATGCCGTTCAAAATTGTTATACTTAATTCACAAATAATCACCTTAAAAGTCATACATAAATGTATTGATTTATAATTGATTGAAATTGTAAATAATTAGACAAGCAATATATGAAATTAATTTTTTTAATATTATTTATTTATATTTTTATCCAAACACGTAGTATGTAGTGTCTTTGAATGAAACATCAACAGTTTCAAGAAGATTTTTGTTGATAAGTAAAAATCAAACATAAATATAAAAAATTTATAATAATTCATACACTCTACTCAACTATTTAACTAATTGAATTAGACCCACTCGTCTAAGTCAAATCTTTTTATAGCAAATTAAAATAAGAGTGACTTCTTTTTGTTTAAAATTGAGCCCATTTGAACTAAGCATATTTCAACTTAAATTTTGGAAGAAAAAAAATTATTTCTAAAAATGCATTTTGAAAAGGTGGTAAAACTAAAAAGGGATTACTATTAAAATAAACTGAAATACACTATTTATTAAATCACATATTTTATTTTAAAATAAATAGTAATATTTAGAATCTATGAGTAATTTGAACTATTCAAAATGTTCATAATAAAAATAAGTTAGGAGCAATAAAAATAAAGTAAAAACAAACAAATTTTCTTAATTAAATAGTAAAAAATGTTCCGTAAATTATCTTTAAATCCTGTTTAACATTTTTCTCTCTAATGAATTTTTTAATAATATTTCATTTTGAATTTATATATTTTTTTAAATTTTCCAGTAACAGATGAAATAATTGTAAATTAATTAAAATTGCCAATCCCATTGTTTTCGACATTTTATATGAAAAAATTATTCTATATATAGTATTCAATAAATTGTATAACATATCCATGATTTTAATGGTTCGTTTAATTGTTAGTGATAAGTAATTTTCAAATTAAATTATTATACATATTCTTATTTTTTAACTTTAAAATATGTTTTATCACTTTTATGAAATAAAGCTAGAATAAATATTTTTAAATATTTGAATAAATTTAAATAATTTATGTAAAATAATAATTACAATAGATATTTAAGTTAACGTATATTTGAATTAATGTTTAAATGAATTAATAGTTTTGGAACTAATATTTGACTAAATTGAAATTAATAATTAACTAAATTAATATTTTTAAAATTAGTGTTTGAATGAAATAATATTTAAATTATTATATTTTAAACATTTGACTATATGTACTTTCATCATGAAAGAGAGGATGACAGAAACATGGCAACAAAAGTAGGGCATCTCAATCATAGAAGTAGGTAAAGGAGTTTTCATTTTTTAGTTCTACCACTAGATCCACATTCAATGTGATGAAAAGAGTGCCCTAGTTCTTTGATAAATAGCTTCTTATTCTCAACATTATCTAGGAAGGTGAAAACCTTGGTCAAATACCATTGTACAAGATCCCATTTTGACTTCAAATTCTTAATATTCCATCGGGATTTATGACAACCGCAATAGGGCAAGGCATTGTAAATTTTCTCGGTGAGTTCCTATAATATGATGGAAAAAAAATATAGTCCTTGGAGAACACCCATGAGGGTTAGGGTTCTTGTTGATGTTAAGAAACCCTTATAATGCATGAAGAAAATCAAGAAGGAAAGAGAGGAAGCAACTACAATGATGTTCAAGTATTAAGGGTTGGGCATTTTTTGTTACTTATGTGGCCTTCTAGGTCACTGAGACAAGTTGTTTACAATGGAGGTTGATAATGGAGTTTGCATGTGGGGGCGAATATTCGTGCAAAATGCCACAAAGCCGTCAAGGGTGGAGGATCTCACTGGCTCAAGGACGATGACCAACCATCATCCAATGTGGCATGTGCTTGTTCAAAAAACCCTAAATTTGGGAAATTTAATGTTGATAGATATCCCACTAATGGTGCAATCATTGCTAAAATGGACAAAAAGGACCAACTATTATTGTCTACTTTTAAGAGCTCAGATGTTATGTTTCAAACTGTCTGACACGTTAAAAACTCTTAATGACGACAATGAAATCAACTCAAAAATTGATGATGACGATGATGATATGGAGACAAATATAATCAATGGAGATAAAAAAAGAAGGTTAATAAATGCGGCAGAGGTTACCACCATGGCCACCAATCATGCAGTCGTTTCCACCATTGTTGCTTTTGAGGAAAAAACTCAAGTCTCTATAGTTGAAACCACATTTATTAGGGGAAATGAGTTGTTAAAGTTGGAACTATTGGGACTTGGGAAAATCGCAAGTAGTTAATTCTTTGTATGACCTTGTCCATATTCTTAATTCGAATGCTATTTTCTTCTTTGAAACGTTGGTTTATTGTAAGAGAATTGAGGAAATAAAATAAAGTTAGGTTTTGATTATTTTTTTTTGTTGATTGTTCAGGAAGAAATGATGGTTTAACTTTTTTTCTGTAGGAAACCTTTCCACTCTCAACTTAATAGGTACTCTAGACAAGCCAACTTGGAGACTAATTGGTTTTTATGGATTCCCGGAGAAAAATAGGAGGAAGGATTCTTGGGATTTTATTGAGAACTCTTGCATAGGATCATTCTCTCCCGTGGTGTATAATAGGGGATTTTAGTGACCTCCTATCAAATGATGATAAAAGAGGTCATGTTGATCAATCTCACTAGCTCATTAGTGGTTTCAAAAGTGCAATTTGGAATGCAAATCCGATTGACATACCTATGCATGGTTATCCTTTCACATGGAGCAAGAGTAAAGGATCAAATCATGAAGTTGAAGAAAGCCTTGATATGACATTAGCTAGATAGTATTGGCTTACTATTTTTACTCATTGTTGTTCCCTCATAAATGTGTTGCCAAGTGAGATCATAGTTATTAGATTCGGCTTGGACCGACTCGATCGATCCATTGGTCTCGGAACTAAGCACCCAACTAATCTAAGCCACTTGTTGGATTGGTTATACATGTGACTTGGCGTGACTCAGTCTCGAATTGGTAGCTCAGTGAGTCATGTATTTTTTTATTTTTATTTTTACATTTCAACTACATCAATTTTGTATACCTTATACTTGTGTTATTATATTTAATTTTTTTTACCAGGCATAATCACATCTTAAATTAGGGTGTGTTTGGTTTGCATTTTCATTTTCTGTTTTCATTTCCTGTTTCCATTTTCTGAAAACTGTTTTCATTTTCAAAAGATTAGAATTCTGAAAATATGTTTAGTTTGACTTCTTATTTTCTGTTTTCATGAAATAAAAATACTGAAAATTTATGATATATTGACTTCTTGTCTTTTTGTATTTTTAGATTTGCTTAAAATTACATTCATTGTCATCACAATTTCATTTTACTCGAAATGAGGTTTCTGTTCTCAATTGAAAACACTGAAAACAAAAATTTATTGTTTTCATTTTCTGGTTGTTTCCTGTTTTCATTTTCACTGAAAATGTTTTCAGAAATCCAACCAAACACATTTTCATCAGTGTTTTCTGTTTTCAGTGAAAATGAAAACAGAAAACAACCAAACCAAACACCCCTAAAATTGTTGTCATTTTCTACTTTTCCTTGACTCATTTGTGTATATATTAGATCATGTCTTTATTGTACAACAATGATATTTATTTTAAATTCTAACTTTAGATTGTTTATACTGAATCGTGAAAAAATGTTACATGTTTAAAATTTTAAACAAATTCATAATTATACTTGTAAATATTTTTGAATTTGATTAAATTTTAAATTTTAAATGTGCAAGATTACATGCTGGAAAATTATTTAGATTTTTAATATAAACCAGATCATACGTGACAAATAATGATTCATTGAATTAATCTTTTGATCTAATGACCCGACAACTAATTTGAGTCATAAGATTGCCTCGGATCATCCACTAATCCTCGTATATTTATTTGAGAAATTTGGGTCCAACACCAATTCTCATAATTTTGTTTGGCTTCGTGACTATGAGTATGTGATGCCCACACCAAATTTTTCCACGCTTCAGCAAATGCCAGGAGCAAAAGGAATTTCATTGCAAAACATTCAGGGGACAATGGTGTAGTAGCCTCGGCCCAAGAGGATTTATGCGACTTGGCAAGGACCTATTTTGAGTCTCTCTATTCTCGTGATGACGGGGACCATGCAAAACTATTTTATTTTTTTTATTCTTCAGTAAATATTAGTTTGAACTTTTCATGTTTTTACAATTTATTATAAAATCTAATTATTTATATAATTAGAGTAAAAGTATTTTCGTGTATGTTTCACGTGTGTGTAGTGAATCAAAACTAACATAATTCTACATAGATAGATAGATAGATAATTTTTTTACAGAAGTATACACATATTTAATCTGCTATTAATTTATGTAAAGAATGTTGCATAAAAGAATAATGAGTTAATAATCACGACACAAGCAGCAACACCAAAATGGAAACAGTAAACCGCCCCCGGTATCTGCCAATACAATCTCATTTCCAGGCTACTCCCATTGTTACCACTTACCACCTTCCCAAGCCACATACTATATAAGCATCTCACTCATTTCTACATTCTTCTCATTCAAAACCCCAAATACCATTCAACTCTTGTCATTTTTTTCACTTTCTCTTTTTCAAAATACTCTTAGTCTCTCTCTAACCTTCTTCCAGTTGTCTCTAAACCTCTTGAAATCCGTGATGGACACCAGGATAGGTTCACTCGACGCGGCCAAGCCCGCCTGCAACGACGTCGTATCGTGCAACCACACCACCAGCGCCGCCATCCAGCCCTGCGTGCCGGCGACGGTGATCAACGGCGCCGGCGGAGACTCCACTTTAGGCGGCCACCTGGCACGCCGGCTGGTCGAAATCGGCGTCACCGACGTGTTCTCCGTTCCCGGGGACTTCAACCTGACGCTGCTGGACCACCTGATCGCAGAGCCGGCGCTGAACCTGGTCGGGTGCTGCAATGAGCTCAACGCCGGGTACGCCGCCGATGGCTACGCGCGCGCCAGGGGAGTCGGCGCGTGCGTGGTGACTTTCACCGTCGGCGGGCTTAGCGTGCTCAACGCCATCGCCGGAGCGTACAGCGAGAATTTGCCGCTGATTTGCATCGTCGGTGGGCCCAACTCCAACGACTACGGCACCAGTCGGATCCTCCACCACACCATCGGGTTACCCGATTTCAGCCAGGAGTTGAGGTGCTTCCAGACCATTACTTGCTTCCAGGTCCCATATTTCTCCCACTCACTCTGTTTTTATTATTACTTTTCTCAATGTAAATGCTTCATGAAGTTTGCTGAATTTTATAATAATTTCAACCGCAAACTATTATATAATAAATTTGTTGAATTTTACAATAACTATTTGGTTTGATTAGCAATTAAACTCAATTCATATGTAGTTGTTTAGGAGCTTTTGTTCTGTTCAACTCATACAACCAGAATTTCACCTTGTTTCTACAAGTTAAAACCAGCTTTTGAAGAAGTTACTTGAGAGAACTTTTATAAAAAATATATATTTTAACTTAATCATTTTTCTCTTATTTTTCCCCCTATAAGGGTCTATTCAGAAGTTTATCCAAACAATGCTATTATTGAGAAGTTTACCAAAATAGAGTATAAGTTGTGTAGTTTTGTTTACTTTCTTTTGTGCCTGTGATGTGTGAAGTTTTTATTTATTTATTTTATGGTGAAGTCGTTAATGTGGTTTTGGTGATTGGTTTTGTTTGATGATAGGCTGTGGTGAATAACTTGGAAGATGCTCATGAGTTGATTGATACAGCAATCTCAACTGCACTGAAAGAAAGCAAGCCGGTGTATATAAGCATTAGCTGTAACTTGCCTGGGATTCCTCACCCCACTTTCAGTCGTGATCCTGTTCCTTTTTCGTTATCTCCAAGGTCAGCTTTTCTTTTTTGTTTTGTACTTGATTGGAAATGTTGATGATTAGTTGTTTATGTTTGTGTTTTTTTGTTTCTTTTGTAGATTGAGTAACAAGATGGGGTTGGAGGCTGCAGTGGAGGCAGCGGCAGAATTCCTTAACAAGGCAGTGAAACCAGTGCTGGTGGGTGGTCCTAAACTGAGGGTGGCAACGGCATCTGATGCCTTTGTTGAACTGGCTGATGCGTGTGGTTATGCGCTTGCTGTGATGCCATCGGCTAAAGGGCAGGTTCCAGAGCACCATCCCCATTTCATCGGAACTTATTGGGGTGCTGTGAGCACTGCCTTCTGTGCTGAGATTGTGGAGTCTGCGGATGCGTACTTGTTTGCTGGTCCCATTTTTAATGACTACAGCTCTGTGGGGTATTCGCTCCTTCTCAAGAAGGAGAAGGCGATCATTGTGCAGCCTGATCGGGTGGTGATCGCAAATGGACCTGCATTTGGTTGTGTGCTGATGAAGGATTTCCTTAAGGCACTTGCAAAGCGCCTCAAGCACAACAATACTGCATATGAAAATTACCACAGGATATTTGTCCCTGAAGGACATCCTTTGAAGGCTACACCCAGAGAGCCTTTGAGGGTTAATGTTCTTTTCCAACATATACAGAAGATGCTGTCTGGTGAAACTGCTGTAATTGCTGAGACAGGGGATTCCTGGTTTAACTGCCAAAAGCTGAAATTGCCAAAGGGATGTGGGTAAGTGTCTGATAGAATGTGATGTATTGTATTTATTTATCATCTTATTTTTTTGTGTGTTTATAGTGTTAATAAAAATTTTGTTGACAGGTATGAGTTCCAAATGCAATATGGTTCAATTGGATGGTCTGTTGGTGCTACTCTTGGTTATGCTCAGGCTGTTCCTGAGAAGCGAGTGATTGCCTGCATTGGTGATGGAAGTTTTCAGGTTTGTTTCTAATAACTACTTAAACCATGATTCCATCATAATGTAATATATATATATATATTCAAAATTTCTCAAAATCTTCACTCAAATACAATTCTTGAATTGAATTATGGTGGTTTAATCTTTTCACTCTTAAAATGTTTTGAAGGTGACTGCCCAAGATGTATCAACAATGTTGCGGTGTGGGCAAAAGACCATCATCTTTCTGGTCAACAATGGCGGATACACCATTGAGGTTGAAATTCATGATGGGCCATACAATGTGATTAAGAACTGGAACTACACTGGGTTGATTGATGCAATCCACAATGGTGAAGGGAAATGCTGGACTGCCAAGGTGAGTTTCTTGACATTATCCTCAAACTTCATTGCTGTAAGTAACATGGAGGAGTGTTGAAACTTGAATACCTTGTATTGATTCATGCATGCTTTCATTTCAGGTGTTCTGTGAAGAGGAGCTAGTTGAAGCAATTGCCACAGCCACAGGACACAAGAGAGACTCCTTATGCTTCATTGAGGTGATTGTTCACAAGGATGACACCAGCAAAGAATTGCTTGAATGGGGCTCACGAGTCTCTGCTGCCAATAGCCGTCCCCCCAATCCTCAGTAAACTTCAGATGTCGGCCTATGATTAAATTGCTGCAATTGCCCTTTAGCTCTATGAAATTGAGAATCATTTGAGATGTTGTCCTTGTAGGAAATTTACCTTTGTTAATGGCTTGAAATATTTATGCAAAACTGAGTCCCCACTTGTTTGTGTAAATTCTTTCACTTGAGATAAAAATATATCCATCACCTTTGTTCTTATGTAAAGCATCGTTTTTTCTCTGCTTTTTGTTTGCTACATTTTGTTAAAGCATCTTTACTTGGGTTGTGTTAGGAAAGCGTGCGGCTCAATTGAGAATTTGAGATGGCTATTTGGTATGAACATATTGCCATGTGAATCTATTGAGCGGTGCTGGTTTAATTTATTTTGCTATTATCAGTACGAGGGCCAGTCACATCTGTGAACACTAGCTAAACAACAAAGCTTCCTCGTCAAATTTTACATTATTTGCTCATTGAAGATTCATGAACATGAGTTGCAGAACATGGGTTTTTTTTTTTTTTTTTAATTTCTTTATAGGGATTAAAATTAAAACAATTTACTAGTCAAATGTATCACCGCACACACACACACACATATATATATATATATATATACACAGTGTCATCTAGGTGTGAAGGTGCCATGCCAGTTTGAAAAAGCACAAGTGAGAGGGACTCCATGGTTGTTGGTACAGTCTTTGATCCTACATGTGATTTGGTAGAAATGGGAAGATATAATAAGATTTAGAATAGTATTTATAATAAGTTTTAGTTTTTTTTATAGTTAGATTTTGTTTTTAGTGCGAGGGTACGCAAATGAGATTTAATTATGAATTTGCATAATTTTGGGTTATTATATGTAAAGAGTTTGACTATTATGTAGATATGGATAATAAATAAATAATTTTTTTTTATTAAAAGTATGTCAGAAACTTTTGTTTTTCCTTCATAGCTTTACATGGCTTTAGATTATGTAGTGAGTAAAAAAAAGAAAGATATAAAGAAAAAAGAAAAAAGACAAATTATAAATGTGATAAATAATACGGTGAAAAATAAAAATAGAGATAAAAAATGATATGAAAGAAAAAGTTAGTATATATTTAATATTTTTTTTCTTTTTTTTATGGTGAAAACAAGAGAAAAAAACTCAAGAAATAGAAACTGCATACAAGCACAATGGAACTTACGTCGGCCAAAACGACATTAACAATAAATGAAGGAACAACAAAAAAATACAAAATTTATCATCAATAGATTGAGTGAATAGGCAATTTAGTCCTAGAGATTGTACACATTTTGTATATTAGTCCCTAATTTAATATTAAATTCAAAATAGTCCATATCTTTGCAAAAGTGTTGCAAAATAGTTCTTCCGTTAAATTTTAAAGTAACACCGTTAATGAAGTCAATTTTAGTGCCACGTGGATTATCCAACGTGGCACTAAAGGATGATGTGACATGACACGTGGACGTGCCTCTCAAAAGATGTCATGTCATTTGATGATAACAAAACGAGCAAATAGGCAATTTAGTCCCTGACTTTGTACCCCTGTTACATATTAGTCCCTAACTTAATGAAAAATTCAAAATAGTCCCTATCTTTTGCATAAGTATTGCAAAATAGTCCCTAACTTAAAAGATGCCGGAAATCGTGCTTAAAGTGTTCATGCATTGCAAAGGTTGTGCCTAGCACAATTTCTGGCGGCGCAGATTCCTCCTTGGATTCCTTGTTATCTTTTGATTCCTCTGGTTTTTTCTCTTCTTCTTTCTTTTCTTCTTCATTTGTTTTTTCTCCTTCATTTTGTTTTCCTCTGGTTTTTTCTCTTCCTATTCAAAACACACACAAAAAAAATCAGAACCCGGAATGATATATTGATGGTAATTGAAGAAAAAAAAAGAGGAAAAAAGAATGGTTATGCAGACCTCGCCCATTGGTGTTGACGGCTACAGAGATAAGGTTGTTGCTGTGGATTTTTGTTTCTTTTTATTTGTGCAAGTGTGTGTGAGTTCTTTTTCGTATATATGCCTCAATTGGTTCAAAACCATCAAATTTGAAGAAGCCACTCATTCTATCATCATCAAATGATGTGACATTAAAATTGATCTCACTAACAACATTACTTTAAAATTTAACAAAAGGACTATTTTGCAATACTTATACAAAAGATAGGGACTATTTTGAATTTTTCATTAAGTTAGGGACTAATATGCAACATGGGTACAAAGTCAGGGACTAAATTGTCTATTTACTCGTTTTGTTATCATCAAATGACGTGACATCTTTTAAGAGACACATTCACGTGTCATTCCACGTCATCCTTTAGTGTCACGTTGGATAGTCCACGTGGCACTAAAATTGACCTCATTAACGGTGTTACTTTAAAATTTAACGGAAGAACTATTTTGCAATACTTTTGTAAAGATAGAGACTATTTTGAATTTAATATTAAGTTTGAAACTAATATGCAAAATGACTACAATTTCAAGGACTAAATTACCTATTAACTCTCAATAGATTGCACATAACATGCTAAAGAGTCAACCACTTTGTTCCTTCGCGAAGAATACGAGTCCCAGATAAGTTCGACCTTGCCTGACATTCAAAAGAATATTCTGAACTAACCTATAACAATGATGAGATCTAAAGGTTAGTTCAGATCTAACACAATCATGTTGTAGAAAATTAATTGCAACCTGATAATCTGATTCAACAATGAAATCTCGAAAGCCCCTGACCCAAACAATACGGATGCTCAACAGTATCGCCCATAATTCTGCATGATTAACAATACAACACCCAAGTTTGGAAGCAAAGGCAAACAGAACTACTGGTAATTTATTATAACAATTTTTTTTTTTACATAATTTTCATATTAAACCAATATCTGTGGCAACAATCATGAATTATATCTATTTAGTATAATTTAATATATACTATACTTTCTCTTAATTAAGAGATTTTATCTTTTGTTATGATTTTACTAACACTTGAAAGGGTGATATTTTCCTAATTTAAGAGTAGACTAGTTTTTTTTTATAGATTAGAGTACACTATTATTTGTACACAAAAAACAAAAGACAAACTATTATTATTTTTTTAGAGTAAATTACAACTCCTTCCTAAGAGTACGTATGAATATTATATTAATGCCCTACTTTCTTACGTTAAAAATCATATACCCTAACAGATTTAAATGTATCATTTTACTCATTTTTTTTAATTTTTTCGTTAAACTTTTGTTAAAAAAATTATTCCTAAAACATCTCTTACGTTATCACTCCTTCAAAAATTCAAATTTTACACTGAAATATTGTATTATTTGATTGCAAGATATATTGTCAATAGGCCTTTGTTTAAGATCTAGGAGAACTAAAATAATAGATAATTAACGATATTTTCTTTGACCTTTTATTCTGATAAGGTACTGATAGTTTGATGATGTGTTGTTAATTATTCTTTCTGGTGGGAGATGTATGCCAGTGCTATATTGCTTGTCATATGCATGATGATGAGAGTGTATGTTCTTGACAGAACTGAGTAGGTATCAAGTTGATAATTATAACTGATTACAGTTTCATTATTTATGAACCGAAGTTAATTAACAATCAATTACAGCCTGTACTTTCCACCATCCCAATTAAGGCCATCTTCTAAACACCACCTTAGAGTTAAGTCCCATACATTGCATGCTGAGAAGTATTTAAGGGTAAAGATTATCTGCTTGAAGCAAGATTTGCATTGTCTTAATTGCAATCTCTCCATGCCACTGTTTTCTATCTTTGATAGATCTTGATATGAATTTGACATATCAATACTTTGTTGTTGGGATTGAGTTAGTCCTTTGGAGTCTTTCGCCACCACAAAATGAGAAGCTAGCCGGACTAGAATGCTATGGAACGGAGGCTAGCAAATTGCTACATGTTAATTAATTTCATCAGAAAAGTGATTCATGAACCTAGTAATAAGTCATCCGAAAAATGATACATGAACAAGGTAATAACTAATAAGAAAAGTACGCTAGAGTTTCAGAGCTAATTAATGACATAACAACAAGTAGAAGCATAAGCTAAACTCTTTTAAATGTTGTGGTTACTCATCATAAGATATCCACCTGAACCCGTCCTGACTTAGATAGAAAATATTCAAGTTGATCGGGTACAGATTCGAGTTCAGAAATTACCTGACTTTTTTAATTGGAATAAGAGTCATGATGGGAATGTCACTATCCGTCTTGTACTCATACCCATACTGATCCTTATAGTCGTCTGGATGAAGAAATTATTAAAATGCTCTTTTTGTTAGTTTAGTTTAGGATTTTCAATTTTCTATTGACTTTAGGTTCCAAGTTACAACACACACATTGTTTCATACTTTCACTTTCATTACACAGCAATGCATTGAATGCACACTCCCCCCTTACACAACAATGCACACTCTCCCGGTATCCCTTGCCACTCACCGTTTCACTATTTGTCTCCCTTCACTTGGGTTGTGATGTCTCTCTTATACCCTCCCCTGAGTAGCGACACCATTTTTTATGAAGAAGTTGTGCTCCGCCGCCATAGATTCCAACCTTGTTCAGGTATTCCGTGCAGATACAATGATTATATTTTTTATGATTTCTTACGCACTGTTCTAGTTTTTTTTTTCATGACTTTGAGTTATGTTGTTTAATATTTGATGTATTTTGTTTACCTTAAAAAATAATGGAATCACGGAAGATAAATGTGATAGTCTTAATTTTATTTATTACTTGTTAATTTTATTTTTCAATTTTTACATAACTTAATATTCATTTCTTGATGATTTTTGTAAATAAATGTGCTGCAGTGAATTTATTAATATGTAGGTAGTTAAAAATAAATGTGTAACAATGAATTTATTTTTTTCTAAAATTAGATTTTTAATATAATTTATTTACAAAAAAAAACTTATTTTACAGATTTGAATTGAGGATGGGACGAGGACAGAGATATCTGATACCCGGTATCCAATGGGTATGAGAATGACGTAACAACAAATTTTAACCCGTCGGATATCAAAGACGGATAAAGAAATATGTTGAGGAGTCGAAATCGAAGACTGAGGAGGCAATACCCATCTCACCTTGCCCCTTTGTCATGTCTATTTGTTGTTTGGTTGTACAAGATAGTAATTCTCTTGACAATAAATTTGTAATGCTAAGACTGATTGTGACGCCCTCTACCCCTCACATATATGTACCAATAATAAAAGGAATAAGTAATCAAAATTAATTAAAAGTTTTTAAAATACATTTAAATAAAAGCCTTTCAAAATGGTAAAAGGCTCACATTCAATTTTTCTAACATCATAATAAAACTTATCCAAATAAATAATAAATCATCTCGACTCAAAACAAGGCCGTCCAAGACTTCATGCAATTAATATAGAAATCTATACCCCAATGTCACATCTATCAGAGCATTGTGTTCCCGTGTTCTCTAGTATGAAGTTCTTCATAGTCATCCATCTAATCATCTGCTCCCACGAACACAAGGTTTGAGATTATCACATGATCCAAACACAAATAGCACACGAGGAGTGAGTTATCACATTCCTAGAAGACAATGTGTAGACATACATATCATATAAACGAAATATAACTTACTTAAACATAGCTCACATTATTTCATCACTTTGTTGCGTAACATCACATCACAACACAACACATCTTATTCATTTTCACATCATTCATGTACTCAAGGATCAACACACAATATCACTAAATCAATCAATATCGACCAATACACAAACATTATGCAATAGATACACTAAGACTTAATCCTATATGCAATGTGGTGTCATGCTAGTGAAAAATCTCATCAGGCACCTATGAGTACATGACAAGACAAATCATGTACTAGTAAGTTCGGTCACTCTCACTAGGTAAAATCATAGGGAGATCAGTCGGGGTCACACGGTTTTTCGAGAATGCTCCAACCATGTGGGATCGGCACAAACTTAAATGAGCACTCAAACTGGGTGTATTTAATGTTGGACATTTTAGTGTAATTGATCTCTTTATTATGTTAAAATAAGAGTGCATGCTTGTTTTAATGTAATAACGAGATGTTTGGTTTAGGCAAAGGTTGGAAGTTACATGGAAGTTACAAAAACTTCCATCAACGGTTGGAAGTTACATGGAAGTTACTAAAACTTCCATCAACGACAATTTTTAAAATAGAAAAAACTTCCATCAACCGCCAAAAACCAACTGTTCTTTGATTATAAATAATCATTCTGGTTCAGAAAGCATAACGGTGTGACAAAACATACAAGACCAAAACAAAACTCTTGAATTACAATCTTCTGATTTTATCCGATTGAACAATTTTGGTTGAACCCCGAAATTTGATTCAATCTGAAAGTGTTATACACGACTTCAGATTTATCCAAGTATTATCTCGATTTTCAAATTTAACCAACAAAAGATTGAATCAAATCTTTCGAGATGACGAACGATAGTTCGAAGATGACAAGCAAGTTTGCGAAGTTGGACAAGTTTGAAGGGCAGGATTTCAGAAGATGGCAGAAGAAGATGCACTTTCTCTTGACAACATTGAATGTGGTGTATGTGTTGAGTACACTGATGCCGGTGTATATGGAAGACGAAACTCTGGATCAAACAAGGAAGTGTTCGAAATGGGAGAACGACGATTACATTTGTCATGGACACATTCTGAACGGTATGTCTGACTCTCTCTTTGATATTTATCAAAATGTTGAGTCTGTTAAGGAATTATGGGACTCTCTTGAATCCAAGTATATGGCAGAAGATGCCTCAAGTAACAAATTCTTAGTTAGTAATTTCTTTAATTACAAAATGATTGATTCGAGGCCTGTTATGGAACAATATAATGAACTGCTGCGGATTTTGGGTCAGTTTACTCAACATGATTTGAAAATGGATGAATCCATTGCAGTTTCATCTATAATTGATAAACTGCCTTCTTCTTGGAAAGACTTCAAGCATACCTTGAAACATAAGAAGGAAGAGTTGACTTTGGTTCAACTCGGTAGTCATTTCATGATTGAGGAGTCGCTGAGGGCTCAGGAAATTGACAAAGTCAATGATAAAAACGTAGCAGGTTCCTCTTCCGTTAATATGGTAGAGGAAAATGGAACAGTTAAGCAAAATTATAATGCTAAAGGTAACAAACGAAAATTTCAAGGAAATAAGAACAAAGGTCCAAACAAACAAACAAAATTGTCATGTTGGAAGTGTGGGAAACCTGGTCATTTAAAGAGGGATTGCCAGGTGTTCAAAGGAAAGAACAAGGCTGGTCCAAGTGGGTCTAATGATCCTGAAAAGCAACAAGGTCAGATTGTAGTGAATAATTTTAATTCGAATACAAATTCAAATTATGTATCACTAATATCTGATGCATTCTATGTGCAGGATGATGATGTTGCTTGGTGGTTTGATTCGGGAGCAACAAGCCATGTGTGCAAAGATCGTCGTTGGTTCAAGGAATTTAGACCAATCGATGATGGCTCTATTGTGAAGATAGGCAATGTTGCAACTGAACCAATCCTAGGATTAGGTTGTGTGAATTTAGTTTTTACTTCCGGAAAAAGTTTGTATTTGGATAATGTCTTATTTGTACCTGGTATTCGTAAGAACTTATTGTCTGGTATGGTTTTAAATAATTGTGGTTTCAAGCAAGTACTTGAAAGTGACAAGTACATCTTGTCAAGACATGGTTCGTTTGTTGGATTTGGTTATCGTTGTAATGGAATGTTTAAATTAAACATTGATGTTCCTTTTGTTCATGAATCTGTTTGTATGGCCTCGTGTAGTTCTATAACTAATATGACAAAATCAGAAATTTGGCATGCTAGATTAGGACATGTTCATTACAAAAGATTAAAAGATATGTCAAAAACAAGTATGATTCCTCCTTTTGATATGAACATTGAAAAATGCAAAACTTGCTTGTTGACAAAGATCACTAGGAAACCTTTTAAGGATGTTAAAAGTGAGACTAAAGTCTCAGATCTTATTCATAGTGATTTGTGTGATTTGCATGCTACTCCATCATTAGGTCATAAAAAATATCTTGTTACTTTTATTGATGATGCATCAAGGTATTGTTATATATATTTATTAAATACAAAAGATGAAGCTCTTGATAAATTTAAAATTTATAAGAAAGAGGTAGAACTTCATCAAAATGGGCTAATCAAAACTCTTCGTACGGATAGGGGAGGTGAGTATTATGATCCAGTTTATTTTCAATCTACTGGAATAATACATCAAACTACAGCTCCCTATACACCACAATAGAATGGTGTAGCCGAAAAGAAGAATAGAACCTTGAAAGAAATGGTGAATTCCATGTTATCCTATTTGGGTTTAAGTGAAGGATTTTGGGGTGAGGCTATGTTGGCAGCCTGTTACTTGTTGAACTGAATTCCCAACAAAAGGAATAAGGTTACCCCATATGAACTTTACCCCATATGAACTTTGGCACAAAAAGACACCAAATTTGAGTTATCTCAAAATTTGGGGATGTAGGGCTGTGAGAACTCAGCATAATTTGGCCGATCATTTAACCAAAGGGTTAAGTAGAGATCTCGTGAAAAGGTCGGCTGTGGGATTAGGATTAAAGTCCATCTGAAATCTCTTATGTTAAGATACCCAATTCTCATCTAATATGACATTAGGTGCTGAATTCAATGTGGAAAGCTTAACATGTAGAGATTGGAACACATCATCGAAAGTATCCCAAAAGGAATGTGTTCGGTTCTGCAAGTTAAGGAGGTTGAAGTATAACTTCTCAATGGTTCTTTTGAAAAATTGCATTTGCAGGTGCAAAAAAAAAAAGAAAAGGACTACCTATATAAGCATGAAGTTTAGCCGCTTCAAGAAGCTGGGACTTGGCTTTGATATGCTTATGAAGGATAGGGACACAGGCTAGTAAAACTAGTGTCGAGCAAAAGTAATGTTATAAACTATTGTGCAGATTATCTTCATGTATTCATTATGAATAGAAAGGGTTCAATCCTTAGTGACACCCTGATATTCGAATATTTGAAACGTATAATTTGCTAAGATGAAATTCAATCGTCACGATATTTCATCTATGCAGTAGTTTGTGGTATGTTATGACTTTGGTGATTTGATCGGTAATTACACTAAAATGGGGGAGGCTTGTTGGACATTTTAGTGTAATTGATCTCTTTATTATGTTAAAATAAGAGTGCACGCTTGTTTTAATGTAATAACGAGATGTTTGGTTTAGGCAAAGGTTGGAAGTTACATGGAAGTTACAAAAACTTCCATCAACGGTTGGAAGTTACATGGAAGTTACTAAAACTTCCATCAACGGTAATTTTTAAAATAGAAAAAACTTCCATCAACCGCCAAAAACCAACTGTTCTTTGATTATAAATAATCATTCTGGTTCAGAAAGCATAACGGTGTGACAAAACATACAAGACCAAAACAAAACTCTTGAATTACAATCTTCTGATTTTATCCGATTGAACAATTTTGGTTGAACCCCGAAATTTGATTCAATTTGAAAGTGTTATACACGACTTCAGATTTATCCAAGTATTATCTCGATTTTCAAATTTAACCCCAAGGCCTACACTCTGAAGAGTCTGTAAGAGCCTCTCCCTCTTGATTCAAGTCCAACCTAGAAAACATTTTAGCACATAGACTCTATCTATAAATGGTACAAAACATTCAACTCCTCAATTGTTCTCAAAATAATTTTATCTTGTCGTGCTTGTGATTAAACTTGTCGGATTCCCTCAGTGGTTCCCATCACAATACTTGTTGCACATTAACTCGTCGCCTTTAAAGGCTCTTATAGTCATGTGATTGTAGTACAATTCATAACTCATAACTTATTGCACACAACATCTCAATGCACATATATATTAAAAGTCAATACATACTCAATTCATCACATACACTCGGTCTCAATCACAATGGTATAATCCAAATTAAACATGTTATCACACATCATGAATCATATATACTTTACTTATGAACTATGCAATGCACACGACTCCTCAATTGTTCTCAAAATAATTTTATCTCGTCGCGCTTGTGATTAAACTCGTTGGGTCCCCACAATGGATCCCATCACAATACTCGTCGCACAAAAATTTGCTGCCCTTAAAGGATCTTACAATGGTGTGATTGCACAGTTTGTAACTCACAACTCAATACACACATCTCAATACACATGTATTTCACAATTCATCGCAGGTTCAATTTGTCACTTACTTACAATTTGAATCACAATTTCATAATTTAATGTAACAGTTTATACAAAATGCTTCTCACAATATGGGGAGTAAAATCTCTCAAACAATTGCATACAATCATATTAAAATCAATGAATCAAATCATAGGTTAAAAATATGAAAACACCAAGAGCACTCAAGTTTATCAATCAATTCACATTAGAACATCAATTGGTCCATCAACACAACAATATCGTATTTATAATCATAAAGAAAAATTATAATTCAATAAATATCCCGAAATAAACCCCAATTTGATCTCCTAAGGATTCCTATACATGTTCATTCTAACCCCAATTGCGATAAACTCATCCCTTACCTCTAAGTGGACTCACATGTGTATTCTGGAAGTGATAGCGGCATCCCTAGTTATTTCCTATGATTCCTCAAATTTTTCCTCTGATTGTTCTACTGGGGTTTCTACGTTAGAGAGAAGAAGAAGAAATTGAAGCCTTCATTCCATTGTCTATGTGCGATGAGTATTTCTCCCTTAAAACCATATAATTGAACATCCCAATGGTGAAAAATGTGAAGAATTGAATTTCGAGCTTGGTGTCCAAATTTTACAATGATCCAACGGTTAACGAGTCAGAGATTATAGTTTTATCCGAACAGGTTTTGGGTGTCTGCGAGAAAAAGAAAATCTGAGTGCGAGGGACATTTCTTTTACCACAGACATTATCTTCAAAATCCCAACGGTAGCTTTGTGCGAAAATATGTTCCATATCTTGTGTTTAAAGTTCACAACGATTCAATGGTGAAAGATTTTGGGATCGTCATTTTACCGAGATACATGTTTTAGTGTATGCAGGGAAAAAAAGAGGGTTTTGAGAGTGAGAGAAGAGAAAACGAATTTGAGATAAAGAAAAAACATGAAGATGTATGATCAGAAAAATGACCTAAGATGCCTTCATTTATAGTTAGGGTACTCTCATTCTATTATTTACTATATTTATTTATTTGTTTGTTTTATAAAAAAACTCTATTTTATTTCCCATCATGAATAAATAAAATATCCTTTTTATTTTCTCTCAAACCATTATTTTAATTGATAAAGTTATTTCTCTTTATTTATTTAATTATAGAAATCTTATCATTTTTCTAAAATTTTATTTATTTATAAATAACAATTTTTTTAAAATTAATTTACACAAAAATTAGATGTTACACACAGGTGATGTTATATTTGTATTGAGTCTATATATTTGGTGTGAGGGACATATGCTGGGGTGGCGTTGGCGCGTTGCTTTGCTATTTGGTGCGCTACATTGATGGGTTATGCTATGGGTCATTTCTCATGTACGTAAAGGTTATGCCAACAGACTCTAATTGATTTTAGGGAGTTGCTTGAGATACCCGGTGTTTTTGCTGGAGCACCCAACAAATTTCCAAAATACCAAAAATACCCTTATGATATTTTCGGTTACAAATAACAACTTCATTTTTTCATTTCTGTAGCACTATTTTTTTCCGTAAATTCTCCGTAACTTAGTGTAAGTTGCTTCCGTTAAGGACGATTTGGAAGCATATTTGGTCTCTGATGGTGTACGTGTGTTTGTGAGGAGTATACGATGAATTTTTGTCAATTTTCATCATCGAAAAAGGAGAGGAGTGCAAAAAAAAAAAATCAACGACGTACGGATCAACAATCCGTTTGGCCATACAGATTGCTGATCCGTATGTACTTTGATTTTTTTTTTTGCTTAATCCGACCATTTTTTTTATACGGATTAGAATTTTTTCTTTTAAATTTTACAATGATAAAACAAATCAATTAAATTTTGCAATGATAAAAGAAAACAATTTAAAAAATATTTTAATGTAATTTTAATTCAGTTATTGCTTAAATTTAGTTATTATTTTTAATTTAGTAATTGGATAAATTTAACAATGATAAAAAAAATTTCATTTAGTAATTAATTAAATTTTTTTTTTCAAAAAAATGACCAGATTTTTTCAAAAACAATGGAATAATATTATGCATGACAAAATAACTATTATATATAAGAACATTGTTGCAACAAATTTAAGATCAACACATTATAAAACAATTAATATATAAATAAATTATTCACAGTTAATTAAAATGTGCATAATAATAAAATTGTTCGAAGTAATTAAAATGTTCACAATCCTAACGCAATTCATAAACACAACCAATAAAGCACGCGGTTAACATTGAGATGAATGAATTCGAAAACTATTTCCATGTCAGTGGTGAACGACAAGGTCTCACAGAAATATTTTCATTCGTCTCTAATTTTTAGTGTCTTCCTCTAATGATTGAACACGAGCCGATGTTCTGCAACGTCCTCCAAGTGCAAATGAGTCCAACCTTTGTCTTTTAAAAAATAATACATGCTACTTGGAACGTCATGACAAATAAAGAAATGTTATGTCAACAATTTATGTTATGAAATTTAAAACTTGAAAATAAAGAAATGAAATTAGGAAGTTGCTTACTAGACTACTATAGGAAACTTTCTGCTCAGTGAGATAAACCTTGAAGTTCACAAAACCTGACACTTGATGATATAAAGAGTGTCATATTGGGAATGATCTGGGTAGACAAGGGGTCTTGAATATAGTAAGAAAAAATGCACTCTTACCATAATGATGCAATGATACTGGATGATCTCCTGTCAGCTAGTAAAAATCGCGCAGTGCTGTCCACCCTGCTATAATGGCTGATTGGTCCAAATCTTGGTTGTACACAATGTTATTATAATTTCTGTCTTTGTCAATCAAATGTCATACACTGTTGAGTACGTCCTTCGACTTGACAACATATACCTTACCAACTTCACCAAAAATCTACATGTCATATCACAAAATAAGGTTGGTTAGCTACACGAAATAACAGAAAAATCAAATGTTAATTAAATCAAAATGAACATGAGTTGGTCCCTAGCGCTAATGGTCTGGAAAAAAGCCTCTGGTGGAGTCGCAACATCCTGCATCATGTTTGCCAATTCCTTCCATTCCCCACGCTCTTCAATTGTTAATTTTTACATGATTAACATTCAAGCAATTAACAGACATTCAAGCACAAAACAAAATTAACATTCAAGTAACTATATGTTAATTCTTACTGGGCGCATTCACAAGAAGGTGTTCGAGTTCTTCATTCACGCTGGTCCAATGTGATGACAACGCACAAGAGCGTGATATTCTTAAATATATTTGACAAAAGAATATTTTATTATTTTTGTTCTACTTTTCCTGTTTCTAATCTAATGTTTATGTTAAAAAACTAATATAATCTAATGTGAATTGTAATCTAATCCTACTAACATTTTCCTATTTCTAATCTAATGTTTGTGTTAAAAAACTAATCTAATCTAATCTAAATTGTAATGTAATCCTACAAACATTTCTTAGATAAACTGAATAATAAATAAATCATTCATAAAATTAATAATAAACAAACTAAAATCAATATAAATATCCTTCATTTTTTCCCTATTTTTTTTCTAATAAAAAAACATTTTAAAAATTAAAAAACCTTTTTTTTTAAAAAAAGCCATACGGATTGGCAATCTGTATGGCGTAAAACCATTTTTTTAAAAAAAAAGTCATACGGATTGCCAATCCTTATGGCGTAAAACCATTTTTTTTAAAAAAAAAAGTCATACGGATTCTGGCGTAAAAACATTTTTTTTAAAAAAGGCCATACAGATTGGCAATCCGTATGGCGTAAAAACATTTTCTTTTTTGAAAAAGCCATATTGGTTGCCAATCCGTATGGCATAAAAACATTTTTTTTAAAAAAATAACCATACGTATTGGCAATCTGTATGGTGTAAAAAACATTTTTTTATAAAAAAGTCATACGGATTGCCAATCTGTATGGTGTAACAACATTTTTTAAAAAAAAGACCATACGGATTGCCAATCCGTATGGTGTAAAAATAGTTTTTTAAAAAAAGCCATACGGATTGGCAATCCGTATGGCTGTTTTCCTTAAAATAATTTTTTTATTTAAAAAAATCATATGGATTGTCAATCCGTATGACTATTTCAGTAAAAGAAAATCATTTTTTTAAAAGACATATGGATTGACAATCCGTATGACTATTTCAGTAAAAGAAAAACATTTTTTTAAAAAAAGCCATACGGGTATTTCAATAAAATAAAAAAAAACAAGTAGACAGAGAGGAAGCATGGCAGACAGAAAGATACACATAACAATACACAAAACACAAATCAAGCAGCAATAATGCAAACCAAAACATCTTTGGAATACATAATACACAACAAGGAAGAACAAGAACCATAGAAGGAAGAACATTCACTAACCTCGACGAGAGAACAAGACGAGGAAGTGAGGAGGAGGCAGCGAAGAAGAGATCGCCGAAGAGGAGAAGAGGAGGAAGATTTCGGAAGAAGAAGCGGAGGAAGAAGAAGAAGAAGAAGGCTTCTCGAGGGAGGAAGAAGAAGAAATTTCGGAAATGCACAGTGACTCATACGAGTCATTGTGCTGCTTTTATATTAAAGGGTGAAGAGCATTTTTGTTCTTTCTCGTTGCTAGGTGCCCCAGCAAAAATGCTGGGACCCCCAAGCAACTGCCTTGATTTTAGCTAGGTGGTTCTCCATGTGGATTCTTAATTCCTTTTTTTTTGGGTACTATAACTACCATGGTTGGAACAAAGTATTGTATTAATATCTTTAATCATACTGTTCCACAAGTCATTTTTAATTTTTTTTCTTTTCACATTTCAATCTACCATTAAAATAAAATGACTCAATTTTTTTATTCACTTTCTAATCATAAATTTTAGTTTTTCATTTTTCTTTTTTTTTACTCTTCTAATTCATTTCAAGTCATTTCTACATTTTTTTTCACGTTATATTCTACATATTAAAACAAAAATTTCCCTCATATTTTAGTCAATCATTTTTTTATTTCACTCTTTTTACTCTATTAATTAATCCCTCCGGAAAATCACTTTTTTTGCATCTATATATTCTTTTTCTCTTAGAATGTATGGACATCAAGCTCTTTAGCATAAGTCCTTATTCCCTTCCTCAAAAAAATAGTTTGGTCCGTAGCACTTGAAGCCTGTCAGACACAAAACACATATATATTAGCTTGGATTTTGCAACAAATGATCGAGGCACCTAATGGTGAATTCTTTCGTCTTGATCACTACAACTTGTCATCACCTGTGCCATAAACCTTTGCAATTTTTCAAAATCTCACAACTCTAGACCTTAATTCTAGCACGTGGACAGGAATATTTTCACACAAGATCTTTCAAGTAGCAACATTGCCTGATATAGACCTATCATCAACAACAATCTTTATGGTTTTTTTTTTTACTTGAATTTCCATTGGATGGAGCTCTTCCGACATTGATTGTGTAACACCTCATTTTTTGTAAAATAAATTAAAAAAGGATTTTATCAAAAAATAAATAGAATTTTAGAAAAATAATGAGATTTTTATAATTAAATAAATAATGACAAATAATTTTATTACTTTACTTAAAATATTGATTTTAAGGTAAATAAAATAAATATATATTCTTAGAAAATAAGAAAGATATTTTATTTATTCATTTGATAGGAAGTAAAATATTTTTTTATAAAATAAAAAATAAAAAAATAGAGTAAATAATAGGTTGAGAGTACTCTAGCTATACATAGAGACATTAGGTCAGTTTTTACATTTTAATATACGTCTTTACGCTCTCTCTTCCTCTCAAATTCATTTTTCTTTCTCCCTCTCCCAAAACTCTCTTTCTCGCAAACACTCAAACTTGTCTCAGTAAAAATATGATCTCGGATTTGTTAACCATTGGATTCTCATGAAATTTAAACACCAGTTTTGAAACTTATTTTTGCACATCTCACCATTGGGATTTGTGAAATAATCTCTATGGTGAGAGAAATGTCCCTCGCACGAAGCTTTTTTCTCTCGCATACACCCAAACCTGTCATAGTAAAATGACGATTTTGGACTCTTTAATCATTGGATCATCATGAAATTTGAACATCAAGTTTGAAACTTAGTTTCGTACATCTTCACCGTTGAGATTTGGGAAATAGTGTCTATAGTGAGAGAAATGTCCCTCAGACAGAGACAATAAAATGGAAGCTCAAATTCCTTCTCCTTCTCTCTAACGTTTGGAAATCCTAGCAGAACTATTAGAGGAAAAACTTGAGGAACCTTAAAAAACCACTAGAGACGCCACTATTAATACCAGACTACACATGTGAGCCCGCTTAGAAGTAAGAAAAGAGTTTATTACAATTGAGGTTAGAATGAACATGTGTAGGGATCCTTAGAGGATCAAATTGAGATTTATTTTCAGATATTTATTGTATTGTGATTCTTCCTTTATGATTATAATTATGAGATTGTTGTGTTTGATGGACCAATTAATGCTTTGATGCAATAAACTTGAGTGTTCTTGGTGTTTTCATGTTTTTGACGTTTGAGAAGTTTAATCATATGAATATAACATATTAATATTATTATTGTGTGACACATATATAATGCACAAGGTGTGATAACATGCTATCTTGCGATTATGGAAATGTGATGAACTATGTGTAGGAGACAAGTTGAGTATGTGTTAAATTATGAGATCACACATGTGTATTGAGATGTTGTATGCATTGATTTGTGAGCTATGAATCGTACAATCACACGATGAGTTAAAATTATTTTGAGAACAATTAAAGAGTCATGAGTTTTGTATAGTTCATAATAGAGTCTATGTGCTAAAATGTTTTCAGGGTTGGACCTACATCAGGAGGGAGAGGCCTTGATAGACTCTTCGGAGTCTATGCATTGAGGGTAAATACACCCGGTTAGAGTGCTCCTTTAAGCATATGCTGATCCCACATAGTTGGAGCATTCTCGCAAAGAAGCGTGACCCTAAATGGTCTCCCTATAATTTTACCTGGTGAGAGTGACCTAACTTACCAATGTGTGGTCTATCTTGTCATGTACTCCTAGGTACTCGTCAAGGTTTTTCACTGACATGGTACTACATTGTATATAAGATTGAGTCTTAGTATATTTGTTGCATAAAGCTTGTGTATTGATCGATATTGATTGGTTGAGTGATATTGTGTTTTGATCCTTGTGTACGTGAATGATGTGAAAATGTGAGATGTGTAGTGTTGAGATATGATGTTATGCAATAAGTGGTGGAATGACATGAGTTGTGCTAAAGTAAGTTGTATTTTATTTATAAGATATGTATATCTATGTTGTCCCGTTTCTCTCTATTAGTCATGAATGTGATAACTCACTCCTTGTGTGCATTTTATGTTTGGATCATTTGATGATCTCAAACTTTGTGTTCATGGAAGCAAATGGTTAGGTGAATTGCTATGGAGAACCTCATGCTAGAGGATGCTGAAGTACAATGCTCTGATAGGACGTGACATTGAGACACAGGGTTCTGTGTTAATTGCAAGAAGTTATGGACTTGTAGTTTGTATCATTCTATTTCATATGCTGAGTCTTTAGTTCATTCTTTGGAGTTTTGGACGACCTTGTTTTGAGCCGAAGATATTTTTGATAAGTTTTATTTTGTAACAGTATAGTGAATGTGACCCTTTTATCCATATGAATTTGCTTAAGTGATTTGAATAAAATTGATTTAATTAAATTCTAAATTCTTATATGTTTTTCTGATTTATATGTATGTCAGGATAAAGGGTGTCACACTTGCACCATCCATATATAGTTGTCTAATCATGGTGAGGTTTTGAACAAGCATTTGTAGATCCATATACACTTACACTTATATCACTAAGCTTGTTATTGTCCCTTTAACATCCCATTTTTCGTAAAATAAATAAAAATGATTTTATCTAAAAAATAAATAGAGTTTTAGGAAAACAATGAGATTTTTGTAATTAAATAAATAAGAAGAAATAGTTTTATTGATTAAACCAATGATTTTAAAGTAAATAAAATAAGTATATGTCCGTAGAAAATGAAAAAAAATGATGTTTTATTTATTCATTTGATAGAGAGTGAAATAGAGTTCATTTTTATAAAATAATTAAATAAAGAAATATAAAGTAAATAATAGGCTGAGAGTACCCTAACTATAAATAGAGACATACTAAGTCATTTTTTACATTTTATGATATATCTCTACACTCTCCCTCTCAAATTCGTTTTCCCTTCTCCTTTTCCCAAAATTCTCTCGTTTTCCCGCATACAGTCAAACATGAAATTCAAGCACAAGGTTCGGAACTCATTTTCGCACATCCCTACTATTGGGATTTATGACATAATGTTTGCGGTAAGAGAAATGTCCCTTACACGAAACTCTTTTTTTCTTGCATACACCAAACCCTATCATAGTAAAACTATGATCTCGTAATTGTTAAACATTGGATTGTCGTGAAATTTGAACACCAAGTTGGTAAATCATTTTCACGCATTCCCATCATTTTAATTTGCAAAATAATGTACGTGGAGGGAGAAATTCCCCTCACATGTAGACAGTGACATTGAAGCTCCAATCCTTTCTCCTTCTTTCTAATGCTTGGAAATCTTAGCAGAGCAACTAGAAGAAAAGCTTAAGGAATCTTAGGGACCCACTAGAGACACCACTATCACTGCCGTACTACACATGTTAGCCCGCTTAGAGGTAAGAGGCGAGTTTATTGCAATTGGGGTTAGAATGAACATGTGTATGGATCTTTAGAGGATTAAATTAGGGTTTATTTTGAGATATTTATTGAATTATAATTCTTCCTTTATGATTATAATCATGATATTGTTGTATTTGACTGACCAATTGATATCCTGATGCAAATTGGTTGATAAAACTGAGTGCTCTTAGTGTTTTCGTGATTTTGACCTATGATTTTGATTCCTATGATTTTGATGAGATTATGTGAAATTTGTTTGAGGAGTTTTATTAACCATGTTGTGAGACACATTTTTTTATAAATTGTTTGGATTTTGGACAAGATTTACTAGATTAGCATGATAAATTGTTATATTAGGATCATTAAATTGTGATTAAAATTGTGAGTAACTGATAAATTGAATATGTAATGATTTGTGAGATACATGAGTATTAACATATTGTATGTATTGAGTTGTGAGCAACATGTTAGTAAATATTTTTTTTAATTTAAAATTTATTAAATATATTACTTATATTAATTTTGTAAAATATTTGTTTTATTCTGTTTTGATTTTTAATGTAATGAGATTTTGTGTTAAGCTTAGTTGTTAGTTCCAACAATATTTTGTTTGTTGAGATTTTTTTCTGCAAGTTTCACTTGCACTTGGGAGTATCTTTATTTGTTTTGGTTTGTTAGCATTCAAGGTGTTGCAATTTTCTTAACGTGACGTAACAAGGTTGTTGGATTGTGTCTATATATCTTTGTCCTCTTTAGCCAAGAGAACACAAGCAGAAAAAAAAAATATATTTTTCCTCTAAATTTCTTCTCTTCCTTTTCCTATAAAAAAATATTTTTTGAGAGCAAGAGCATTTGTGTTCAGAAGGTTTGGGGATACTTTCGTTGAACACGATTAGAACCAACGGGTTTTCAAATCTTGGGAGAGGAGCACAATCAAATTTTCCTACCAGTACAGTATGACCGTTTTCTCTCTTAGGATAGTGTTTGTGCACTTCAAACCAGGCTATTTAAAATTCCTCTCTTAAAATTATTTTCCTTTGTGCTTATTGTATGTTATATTGCATTGTTAAGTCATGATCTGTTATATTTTGATGTTAGTTTGCTATTGATGTTTTTGTTATTTAGTTTAAGGCTTTATATTTTCTGCTCATTTGTTTTATTTTATTTTCTAACAGTTTTAGAGAGAAAAAATATTTTCTTCTTGCATAATCTTTTCTTGGGTAGCATTCTGTTTTATAAAAATGTTTGTCATGAATGTCATTAAGTTCCTTTCTAGTAATCCTGAAAAATTCATGGGTGAAAGCACAATGTAATATGCTCCATTAAAAATGTTTTTATTATATTATTTCATTTCCTTAAATTTTAGACTAGTGGGAGATTGTTGGAAATATATTTAAAATTTAAAATTAATATTTTTTTATCAATTATGTTTTTTAAAGATAAAATGCTTTTAGAATTAGTTTTCGTGAAAATCTAAAAACATTCCACTACTTCTATTTCTATATGTTAGGAAGTTATCTTTTACTTAGTCAATTTCCTTTGTGAACGTTACAAGTCTTTAACATTAGGAAGTTTATTGTTCGATTTTTATTTTCTATTTTTTTATTGTTATTGCTGCAAGTATTTTGTTGCTACACGTTGGTGGCTGGTTGCCTCCATATATGTAGCTCCTTGCTAAAAAAAACATGTTAAAATACAACACGCAAATCAATAAAATGAACATAACTCAAACAATAGATATTTTACCTATCTCTTTGCAAAATTCTACTATTATTTAAAATATGTTTTGGGAGTATGACACATGTGTTAGGAGAAGATGAAGCGAAGCTAGAGCTATCTTCAGTAAATTTTCTTATTTTAGATGGAGTCTATCATATTTCTGATATTAGAAAAAGTTAAATAAGTACTTCTTTGTTAGTCCAATAGAGTCCAAGGTTGTTTTTGAGTCCAATAGAGTTGTTATTACTAGACATGATGTTTTTATTGGTAAAGGCAACATTTGTGATGATTTGTTTAAGTTAAGTCTTATGTCTCTTTCTATTAATAAAATATCTAACATTTCTTCTTTTGTTGCAAATGTTGAATATTCTAATATGGGGCATGCTAGGCTTAGACATGTGAATTTGAATTCTATCAAAAGAATTATGTCTCTTAATCTTATTCCTAAATCTTTGATTGATTTAAAACAAAAATGTGAAACATGTATTGAAAGAGAAATTAATTTGCTTGAATTGGTTCACTGTGATGTATGTGATAGTAATGATTTGTTAACACTTGGTGGTAAGAGATACTTTATTACTTTCATTGATGATTTCTCCAAATATTGCTATGTGTATTCAGTTAATCACAAAAATGAGTTGTTTGATAAGTTCAAAGTATATAAAACAAAAGTAGAAAATCAATTAGAAAGAAAAATTAAAATTCTACAATCTAATAGAGGTAAAGAATACACATCTTTAGACATGAGTAGTTTTTGTGAAATGTATGGTATTATTCATGAAGTGACACCTCCGTATACTCCTCGATCTAATGGTAATGCAGAAAGAAAGAATCATACCTTGCTTGATATGGTGAATGCTATGCTTGTAAGTTTTGGTTTGTCAAAAAATATGTGGGGTAAAACTTTATATTCTGCATGTCATATTCTTAATAGGGAGGGTAGCTTATAATTTTTTTTTTGAAAAACCCCTTATGAGTTTTGGGGAAAAAGAGAACTGCATCTGAAATATCTTAAAGTGTGGGGGTGTCTTGTAAAGGTTCACATCCCTATTAATAATAAAAGAAAAATTTGACCAAAAACTATTGATTGTGTTTTTGTTGGATATTCTTTGCATAATACTTATAGATTCTTGGTTGATAATTCTAAAGTATCCAAAATTTCTAATAATACTTTTCGGGAATCTAGAGAGGCCACTTTCTTTTGAAAATGTTTCTCCTTTGAAAAATAAATTGTCTAAACTTGTTTGTGATACTTCTTGTTCTAATTTGTCATCTTGTAGTAATGCTAATAAAGACATTGTTTTTGAACTTAGGAAGAGTAAAAGATCTAAAAAAGATACGGATTTTGGTTCTGAATTTTGTTATTTTCTACTTGAAGATGATCCTAAAACTTATGGTAAGGCTATGAGGTCTATTGTTGCACCTTTTTGGGAAAGAAGCTATTAATGATGAAATGAGTTCTCTTAAAACTAATAAAACTTGATTTCTAACCAATCTCCCCCTTGGTTGTAAAAGTATTGGTTGTAAGTGGTTTTTCCAAAAGAAACTAAGAATTGATGGATCTATGGAAAAATTTAAGGCAAGAATTGTTGTGATTGGTTGTAAACAAGTAGAAGGTGTAGATTTCTCTGATGCATATTCTCCTATTTCTAAAGTTACTACTATTAGAGTTTTAATTGAACTTGGTTGTGTTTTTAATTTGAAAATTCATCAAATGGATGTAAAAATTGCTTTTTTAAATGGTGATTTAAAAGAATAAATTTATATGAGCCAACTTGAAGGTTTTGTAGAATCGGGTAAAGAAAAGAAAGTTTGCAAACTTGTTAAATCTTTATATGGTTTGACACAAGCTCCAAAGCAATGACACAAAAAGTTTGATCAAGTTGTTCTTTCATATGGTTTTCAAATCAACAATAGTGATAAATGTGTGTTTGTGAAACAATTTGATGATAGTGGATGTGTCATTTTATGTTTGTATGTGGATGACATATTGATATTTGGTAGTAATATGCATTTCATAAATGATGTGAATTCTTTCTTGTCTAGTAATTTTGATATGAAGGAACACGGTCTTGGAGATGTGATTTTGGGCATTAAACTTATAAAGAAAAATGATGACATGGTTTTAACCCAATTACATTATGTTGAAAAGTTATTGAAAAAGTTTAATTATTTTGATGTGAAACCTATTGCAACTCCTTATGACTCGCCCATTAAGTTAAAGAAAAAATTGAGTAAATGAATTTCTTCTCATAAATATTCTCAAATTATTGGTTCTTTGTTGCATTTGACAAACTTCTCTAGGCTTGACATTGCATATGCAGTTGGTAGATTAGGAAGGCCAGAAAACAATATTGTGGATCTGCTTACAAAAGGGTTGACGTGCCAACAAGTACTTTAGTTGTCGAGGGGAATGAGACTAAAGCTCATTATTTAGTTACAACAATGAACACTCGTCTCCATGTGATTGATAATGCCATGAATGGAGTTCAACTGGTAACACTAAAATTGTTTGTTGACTAAAGTACACCTGATAACTGCTAATTATGAGTATATTTTGGGCAAATAATTGTTAAATTAACGTCATTTAAGTTTTTTTTTACTGAGAATATTAAAAGTGATGAATTTATGAAGATATGTGAGTAAAGTAAAGTCCATAAATGTAGGAATAATTAAGGAAAGCAAGCTAATTGTGCTAATTGAGGAAAGTAGGGCTAATTGAGGAAAGAAAGACTAATTAAGAAAGCATGACTAATTAAGGAAAGCAAAATAATTAAGAAAATGAGACTAATTAAGGAAAGAATGACTAATTAAGAAAATCAGACTAATTCAAAAGCCCGCTAATTTGCACCTATAAAAGAAGAAGAGAGAAGAAAGAGAAGACACACAAAAATTCCAAGAGAATACCATTGTTTATAGAAGGCAAAAACTAGAAGAAGGAGTGTGATGGTGGGGGCTGCCACTATGAGATATGGGCTAATCTCTAAGTGACACTCACGAAACAAGATACATGCACAAGGTTGTGTAACACACAAACATTGATTAGAACTTAAATGAACGCCAATGTTATAGGGCTTGTGTACTAAAGTTCGATTGAAGAATGTGTAGTTCAAGACAATTAAGTCACTATATTTTTCTTGGGTTAAAGTTTATAAACACTAGGTATAAAGCTCAAACCTAGAAGGTTCCTTATACTGAAATACAATATCACATGCTCTTTCTTTTATGTTTCTATACAAATTATGTTTTTAAAATATTTTAAAATTTCAAATTATGTGGGGGAATGTTAGTAAATATTTTTTTATAATTTAAAATTTATAAAATATATTACTTATGTTAATTTTGTAAGATATTTGTTTTATTCTGTTTTGATTTTTAATGTAATAAGATTTTGTGTTAATCTTAGTGGTTAGTTCTAACAATATTTGGTTTGTTGATATTTTATTTCTGCATGTTCCACTTGCACTTGGGAGTTGGGAGTATCTTTGTTTGTTTTGGTTTGTTAGCATTCAAGTGTTGTAGTTTTCTTAATGTTATGTAACAAGGTTGTTGGGTTGTGTTTTTATATATTTCTCCTCCTTTAGCCAAGAGAACACAAGAAGAAAAAACAATATGTTTTTTTCTCTAAATTTCTTCTCTTCTTTTTCTTATAAAAAATTATTTTTTGATAGTAAGAACATTGGTGTTCAGATGGTTCGGGATCCTTTCCTTGCACATGATTGGAACCAATGAGTTGTCATATCTTGGGAGAAGAGTGCAATCATATTTTTCTACCACTGCAGTGGGGATGTTTTCTCTCTAAAGATAGCGTTTGCGTGCTACAACTCATACTATTTAAAATTCCTCCCTTAAAATTATTTTCCTTTGTGCTTATTGTATGTTATATTGCATTGTTAATCCATGCTCTATTATATTCTGAAGTTACTTTGCCACTGTTGTTTTTGTTATTAGTTTAAGGCTTTGCACTTTCTTCTCATTTATTTTATTTTCTAACACAACGAACTATGCAATCACACAATTGTAATACCTTTTAAGGGTAATGAGTTTTTGTGTGGCGAGTATTGTTTGGATCCATTATGGGAACCCGACGCGTTGAATCACTTTGAGGCACGGGGATTTAAAATGACTTTGAAAACAATTGAATAGTTGTGTGTATTTTATAGTTTGTAGGTAAAGTCTATGTCTATATCATGTATATATTAATACTATGTGATATGTATATGATTCATGAGATGTGATAACATGTTGCTTAGGGATTATACCATTGTGATTGAGATTAAGTGTATGTGATAAATTGACTATGTATTGAATTGAATTGTAATATACATGTGCATTGAGATGTTAGGTGCATTGAGTTGTGAGCTATGAACCATACAATCACACGATTGTAAGACCCTTTAAGGGGACGAGTTAATGTGCATCGAGTATTGTGATGAAAACCACTTTGGAAACCTGACTAGTTTAATCACTTTGAGGTGCGATGAGATAAAATTATTTTGAGAATAATTAAAGAGTCGTGTGTTTTGTACAATTCATAAATATAGTCTGCGTGCTATTTTTTTTTTTTGGGGTTGGACTTGAATCAAGAGGGAGAGGCCGTGATGGATTTTTTGGAGTCTAGGCCTTGGGGGTAAATACACTCGGTTTGAGTGCTTCTTTAAGTCTATGTCGATCCCACATGGTTGGAGCATTCTCGCAAAACAACGTGATCCTGACTGGTCTCCCTATAATTTTACCTAGTGAGAGTGACTTGACATAACAGTGTGTGGTTTGTCTTGTCATGTACTCCTAAGCGTCCAACGAGGTTTTTCATTGACATAATACCACATTGCATATATGCTTGAGTCTTAGTATAATTGTTGCATAACGTTTGTGAATTGTTTGTTATGAAATTGGCGAGCATTGTTATGTCTTGAGTCGAGTGTGTGATTCATGTGAAATGTCATTGGTGATTGAAAAATGAATTTTAAATGATAAAGTGGTGAAGTAATGTGGATTGTATTAAGTTGAATTATGTTATAAATATTTCTATAATGTATTTTGCTTATGTCTTTGTTTATATGTATTTTGTTTAGAAATGTGATAACCCACTCCCTATGTGTTGTTTGTGTTTGGATCCCGTGATGATATCAAATCTTGAGTTCATGGAAGCAGATGACTAGATGTATGACTTTAAAGAACCCCGTACTAGAGGATGCTAAGATACAATGCTCTAATAAGATGAGACATTGAGGCATTAGTTTCTTCTTCAATTGCATGATGTTCCAAACATGTTATTATACTTTATTTTATTCAGCTGCTTAACTCGAGTTCTTTTGTAAACTTAGACGACCTTGTTTTGAGTCGGAGATGTTTTTAATAATTTTTATTTGGTAATAATCAAGTGAATGTAACCCTTTAACCCATGTTAATTTGTTTAAGTGATTTGAATAAAATTAATTTAATTATATTTTGAATTTTTATATGTTTTTCTTAATTATATGTATGCTGGGGTAGAAGGTGTCACAATCCCTCTTCTCTTTTGGAAGCAATGGAGGCAATGGTACTGGTGGCGCATGAACTTGTTTCTGTGTCTTATCTTCCCCCAGATTTATCTCCAATACGAAACCTACAGAGAATGTAACTATCAAGTTTTAAAGTTGAGGCGTTAGCCATGAGGGAGTAGTGAAATGTTAATAGAAAATGAGTCGCACGAGCATTGGTGAGGATATCTTCTTCAACCAGCACATTGCTCTTTAAGTTGGTTTCATATTTCATAAGTTGACAAAATAAAAACAATAAGTGTATAATCTGGTGTGAAAATACACATGTAAAAATTTCTCCTAAAATATATATGACCTTGTAGGCATATATTGATGATTGTGTTTTCATTCAAAGGTTAACTAAGTTTTAGTCCCTTTACAATTGTTTGACTGGTCAAAGTTCCTAAAGTTTTATTCCGTTACATGTGACACCCTGTATCCCAACATGCATATAAATTAGAAAAATATATACAACGTAAAATCTAACTCAAGTTAAGCAGCATAATAAAATAAAGTAAAATAACATGTTCGAAACATCATGCAATTAAAACTGAAACTCATGCCCTAATGTCACATCCTATTAGAGTATTGTGTCCCGGTGTCCTCCAGCATGCGGTTCCTTAAAGCAACCCACCTAGCCATCATAGGATCCAAACACAAATAACACACAGGGAGTGAGTCATCACATTCCTCAATGAATAGAGATAAACGAAAGCATATAGGTATGATATAAATATAACAATAATATAATTATAACAACAATATGAGTATAACAAGGCTTAACTTTGATACAATTCGCATCATATCAACACTCAACACATAACATCACTTGTCCTAAAATTTAATCACAAATCGCATTCCACGCCTTCACGATTAATCACATATTCAAGACAACACATCTCATACTTACACAATTCATTACACAATATTACATAACAAGTCACAATGATCATTACATAGACATTATGCAACTGATACACTAAAACTCAATTTTATATGCAATATGATACCATGTTAGTGAAAAACCTTGTCGCGTGACTAGGAGTACATGACAAGAGAAACCACACAATGATAAGTTAGGTCACTCTCACTAGGTAAAATCACAAGGAGACTAGTCAGGGTCACGTTAGAATGCTCTAACCATGTAAGATTGACACAGGCTTAAAGAAGCACTCAAATAGGGTGTATTTACCCCCAAGGCCTAGACTTCTAAGAGTCTGCTTGGGTCTCTCCCTCCTAATTCAGGTATAACCCATAAAACATTTTAACACACAAACTCTATCTATAAACCATACAAAACATACGACTCCTCAATTGTTCTCAAAATAATTTTAACTCGTCGTGCCTCAAAGTGATTCAACTCATTGGGTTACCACAATGGATCCCATCAAAATACTCGTCGTGCATTAACTCGTTACCCTTAAAGGGTCTTACAATCATGTGATTGAATAGTTCATAGCTCATAACTCAATGCATACAACATCTCAATACACGTGTGATCTTACAATTTAACACATACTCAACTTGTCATTTATATACAATTCATCACAATTTCATAATCCTAAGACATCATGTTATTACGCCTCATGCATCATATAATATCACACAATAATAATATTAATATGTTATGTTTACTAATCATCTCATTAAAATAGGCATTTAAAATCATATGTGTCACTAGAGTTTGAATTATGCAATACACACAACTACTCAATTGTTTTCAAAATTATTTTAACTCGTTGCGTCTCAAAGTGATTTAACTCGTTGGGTTCCCACAATGGATCTCATCACAATACTCATTACATATTAACTTGTCGCTCTTAAAGGGTCTTACAGTTGTATAATTGTATAATTCATAGTTCACAACTCAATGCATACAAAATCTCCATACACATATATCTTACAATTCAACACATACTAAATTTATCATATACACTCAATCTCAATCACAATGCTACAATCCCAACACAACATATTATCACACCTCATAAATCATATAAAATCGAACTATAGTATTTTCAATTAAAAATTTTAATTAATAATTAAACTAAAAAAATGCATTAAAAGTATTTATCTATGAATTGTAATATATTAATTTCCTTCAATTTAATTTTATTATTTGAACTATTGATAACTGTAAAATTTGAATTAATTTGATAGTCAATTTTGGCTAAAAATGATTGCAATTTCTTTACTTTACTGTTGTTTTAAATGAAATAATGAAGAAATTAATATCTTTGTAGTTTTGGATTAGCATAAGTTAAAAGAAGAAGATTTCATGTGCTTTTGAGGAAATTTGATGCAAAAATTGGAAGTAAAAGACTTGAAGAAAAATTGGATAGCCCACTTAACACCCAAGACAGACCCATTGTGTCTCCTCACTTAGCGGCCAGCTCACGCTTAGCATAAAGAAGACCCACAAAGAAGCCCAAAGGCGCGCTTAGCGCAAAAGCCCACGCTAAACGCGAGGTTGTGTGAAAATTAAGTTACCTTAAGTCTATAAAAGGAGTAGGAAGCAGAAGGGAAATACACAACCTACACATTGAGACACCACCACCATGAAGACTCAGAGCTCTCTAATGAATACATCTTAAGCCCGAGTATCTCTAATAGGGGGAAACCTCTTTCTAAGTTCATTATCCCCTTTTCTTCCTATATCCATCCCTCTTCTTCTATCTATATCAGCCCATTAAAGTGTAAAGCTTCTCATGACAATGAGAGGCTAAACCCCCTTAGTTAGGGCTTGGCAAGCCTAAAATGCCAAAAGATGTATTGTATGTTTCATATCTATCAATGCAAACAAGTGTTTTCTTTCCTATTATCCTTTCTTATTTTAATTTCATGTATCATTCATCCTTGCATCAGTTTTTGGGATTAGTCGCTCTGGAGAGGGTAATTTCTAATAGAACTCAAAGGAAGAGATATCTTAATAAAATTATTGCTAGACATGGAGTGATTGCATTATGCAGATGCATCAAAGCAAACATCTAGAATTAGAACTTCATGCATTTCATCTAATGAGTCTTTGCAAAGACATTCAGGAGATAGATAGGTAAGATAGGCTTGTCATCGTGAGACATTAGGGGCAAGTATTCTAATAGATGTGGGTAGGAAAATTCACCAAATTGATAGAGAAAAATATAAAGTAATACATCTTAGGCAAATAAGGCATGCTAGGTCCCAATATATTTGTATTTTGAATTTATCTTTTTTTATCATCATCTTTATCTTTTATTTTTCTTATCTTCTATTTTAAAATTTCTTATATGTTTTATCTTCTACTTTTTTTTATCTTTATTATCTTTTAATTTAAATCTTTTATTTTCTATCTTCTATTTTTATCTTTAAATCTCTTATCTTTTATTTTAAATCTTTATCTCCTATCCTTCTTTATCTTTTATTTTAAATTTCTTATCTCTTGTTTGTAAATTGGGTTTGCATCAATCTAAGTACAAACAAAGTCAATGTGGATTCGACACTCGGACTTCTGAGTACTTTACTACTTATGACAAATTGATGTATTTGCCAACGAGTTAACAAGTTTTTGGCGGCGTTGCCTGAGACTTTGTTTTTCGTACTTGGTTGTTGCATGTTCCAATTTTAAAGAAATCAATTTTATCTTTTAATTTTATTATTATTATTTTTTTCAAAATTTGTTTTTTCAATTTTTCTTTATTCATTCTTATTAAAAAAATATTTTTCTTGTGAGTCTATGCTTGCAGGGTGAACCCTCAAAAGAACTTGATCCATGGAATACACTTTACAACTAAAAGATCTTTTAAAGGGGTATCTTGAAAGCACACGATCACGGGTTAGTCACACACCATCTATAAATTGTGATTTTTTTGGAGGAAAACATTTCAATGACAATTGTCATCTCTACTCCATGAAAATCTCTTGGTGGGGACAAGAGTTACACCTTTACAATCAATATGATGTAACTTCTAATCTTGAGAATGTGTTCATGGAATTCATGGCATACCAGGCTAGCTCTCAAGCCAATCAAAACTCAATACAAAATTAGGAAATTTAGGTTGGCAAGAGCTACACCATGGGAAATTATCAGTGGGAGCAAGAGTTACAACCCTATTATCAATATAAAGAAGAACGAATTTCTAATTTGGAGAATTTGTTGATGCAAGTCAAGGAAACATACGAATCTAATCAACAAGCATTTTAAAGTCTAGCAATTCAAGTTGGTAAGCTAGCAAAAGAAGTGGCTAAATTTGTGGCCACAAGGGAAGAAAAATTTGTAGAGGTTGAAGCTCACGAGGAAAGTCTTGTAAAAGAGCATGATTCAAGAGAAAAAGATGAAGAAAAAAATGAGGAGAGAACACAACAACAATGGGAGAAGTGCCCATAAGTAGAAATTCAACAAGAAAGTATTCTCCAAGTCAATATCCCTCCTCATCAACTGATTGTTAAGGAAAAAAGGCATGGAGAACATGATAAATCTTTAAGTGCCATTCTTTTCTTGATCACCAACACTTCTCTTGCAATGATATTGAATGTGTTTCCGGGATACATAAGTTTCATGGAGTCTCTAGCTAAGAGGCAAAAATGCAAGGAAAATGTGTTCTATGTGACCTTCATGCCACCTTGAAGGCATTGGACCTGTCAAGCTAATAACGTTAAAGAAGCGTTTACTAAGAGGCAACCCAGGATTTCTTGCCCTATCTCTCTTTTAGTTAATTGCATTGTGTTTTTTTAGGATAGTTGTGTTATTTCTATTTTTATTTTATTTCGTACAGTTTAATTTCAGCAATTTAATTCCAGTGGTTTAATTTCAGTAATTGAATAAGAAATTGCATGATAGAGACATAGGAAATCAATATTTGGCTATGACTTCTTTTGGATGAATTGATGAATGAGTATATTGTGTACTTATAAGATGATTGTGAAAATTATGATTTTTGTGTGAGCAGGCGTTATTGTGAGTGATGAAGTATGAATCGAAAGCACAAGAGTGAAGATGTTAGCAAGTCTGAATGAAAATCATGGTATGGTAAGCCAAGTACTTCATAAATGTCCGGTGAGTTATGCGAACCTTTGATTGTGAGAGAACAATTGTTCTTAATTTCCCAATTTTGCATGATTCTTAGACTGTTTGAGTATATACAGAATGTGGAAATGATCAAGGCCTTGTTTATATTAAATTGTCTTAGCCACTAAGCCAAATAGCCAACCTGTTACTAAAATAAATCCCTTGCACCCTATTGAGCCTAATGTGAATAAAATGTATTTGAAACTCGAGCCGAATGAAATTAATAACTACCTTATCTTAGGTTGTAGGAGAGCATGTGTTAAGACAAATTTACCCCTAATTTGGGGAAGGAGGATTCTTGGGTGAAATTTTTGTTTCAGGAATACTAAAAACAACACATACTCAAATGTAAATTGTGATAAGTTGCTACAGTACTAGTGTAATCTAGTTTAGTTTAAAAAAATAGAAAAAAGAAAAAAAAGAAAAGAAAAAAGTATGCTTCAAATAAAAAGCTGATAAAAGCTATGTACCAAAAAAAATTGTGTTGTTAAGAATGAAAGACATGAAAGTTGGGGCTGTGAAATATAAAGTCATGGGTTATCAGAAAAATATAAGGTAGGTGCTCTCTTAGAACCTAACTTTGAATCCAAGAAAAACTATGAGTTCCTTGTTAGCCAACCACGTTACAAGCCTTAAAAGCCCTTAGTGATGCACAATATGTGTATATGATTACATTAAGTGAGATGAAGTGCAAAGTTGGGAACATTATTTTCAGTTGTTGGATTAAAAACAATCTTAGCCGAGACACTTGTGCGCTAAGAGAAACACCAGCCTTGTGAGGAATGAAGTGTGATAAGTCTGCCTTGATGAAGTTTTTACTCGCTAACCTTTTTCATCTCCATGAGCATTCCTTCATGCTTTCATCACAAGATCAAGAAAAATGCAAGCTCAGGGTTAGTCATTGAAAGATTTGAAATGGTTCGTAGTTATCTTATGTACCAGTTCATTCAAAACTTGTCTTTTGCTTAAGGACAAGCAAAGGTTTTAATTTGGGGGAGTTTATAACTGAAAAATTTGAGTTAATTTGATAGTCAATTTTGTCTAAGAATGATTGTAATTTCTTTACTTTAATGTTGTTTTAATGAAATAATAAAGAAATTAAAATCTTTGCAGTTTTTGATTAGCAAAAGTTAACAAAAGAATATTTCAAGTGCTTTGGAGGAATATTGATGCAAAAATTGGAAGAAAAAGCCTTGGAAGAAAAATTAGAAGAATTGGATAGCCCGCTTAGCGCACAAGACAGGTCCATCGTGTATCCTCGCTTAGCAGCCAGCTCATGCTTAGCACAAAGAAGGCCCACGAAGAAGCCCAAAGACGTGCTTAGCACGAGGCCGCGTGAAAATTAAGCTACCTTAGACCTTTAAAAGGAATAGGAAGCAATAGGGAAAGACACAACCTACACACCGAAACACCACCACCCTGAAGACTTAGAGCTTTCTAATGAATACATCCTATGTCTGAGTATCTCTAATAGGGAAAACACTCTTTCTATGTCCATTATCCCCTTTTCCTCCTCTATCCATCCCTCTTCTTCTATTCACATCAACCCACTAAAGTGTAAAGCCTCTCATGATAATGAGAGGCTAAACCCCTTAGTTAGGGTTTGGCAGACCTAAAACGCCAAAAGATGTATTGTATGCTTTATATCTATCAATGCAAACAGGTATTTTCTTTCCTATTATCCTTTCTTATTTTAATTTCATGTATCATTCATCCTTACATCATCTTTAGGGGTTAGTCACTCAAGAGAGTGGAATTCTTAATAGAAATACAAGGAAGGTCTTACACACATCAGTTTTAGGGATTAGTCGCTTGGGAGAGGGTAATTTCTAATAGAGCTCAAAGGAAGGGATATCTTAATAAAATCATTGCTAGACATAGAGTGATTGCATTATGCCCATGCATAAAAGCAAACATCTAAAACTAGAACTTCATGCATTTTATCTATTGAGTCTTTGCAAAGACAGTTGGGAGATAGATAGGTAAGATACTTTTTTTTTTTATCATCTTTTAATTTAAATCTTTTATTTTTTCTATCTTTTATTTTTATCTTTAAATCTCTTATCTTTTCTTTTAAATCTTTATCTTATCTCCTATATCTTTCATTTTAAATTCCTTATCTCTTGCTTGTAAATTGGGTTTGCATCAATATAAGTACAAACAAAGTCCTATGGAAATCTACACTCGGACTTTTGAGTCTTTACTACTTGAACATTTTGGTACACTTGTCAACGAGTTAACAACTATTAATTCCTAATTTATTTTAACAATTCATATACATATATATGTGTTATAATCATTAAAACATAATAAACTTATGAAACCAAAACAAAACAAAGAACGTTTCCAACGTTCTAATTCTCATGCTAATCTAATAAATCTTGTCCAAAACACAAACGAATTATACATAAATACTTCTCACAACTTGGGGAGTAAAATCACTCAAAAAATTTCACATAATCATATCAAAATCAAAGGAATCAAAATCATAGGTTCAAAAACACAAAAACACCAAGAACACTCAATTTTATCAACCAATTCGCATTATGTCATTAATTGACCCATCAAACATAACAATCTCGTGATTATAATCATAAAGGCAAAATTACAATACTGTAAATATCTCAAAATAAACCCCAATAGGATCTTCTAAGGATCCCTACACATGTTCATTCTAACTTCAATTACGATAAACTCATCCCATACCTCTAAGCGGGCTCACGTGTGTAGTTCGGTAGTAATAACGACATCTCTAGCGGTTTCATAAGATTCCTCAAGCTTTTCCTCTGGTTACTCTGTTAGAATTTTCATGCATTAGAGAAGGAGAAATGATAGAAGTCTCAATTTCACTGTCTTTGTGCAATGAGGATCTCTCTCTCTACAGACATTATTTCATAAATCCCAACGGTAGGAATGTGCAAAAATGAGTTTCGAAGGTGCTTTCCAAATTTCAGGATGATCCAACGTTAACAAATCCGTAATTGTAATTTTACTAGAAAATGTTTGGGTGTATGCGAAAAAAGAGAAGGTTTTAAAAGAGGAAGAAGGGAGAACGAATTTGGGAGGAAGAAATAACATATAAACATATCATAAATGTAAAAACTGGTCTATTAGGATTTTCAAATGTTAGAGAAGGAGAAAGGATCGAAGTCTCAATTTCACCGTCTTTGTGCGAAGAGGATCTCTCTCTACAGACATTGTTTCATAAATCTCAACTGTACGAATGTGCGAAAATGAGTTTCGAAGGTGCTTTCCAAATTTCAAGACGATCCAACAAATAACAAGTTGGTGATTGTAATTTTAATATAAAATGTTTGGGTGTATGCGAAAAAATAGAAGGTTTTGAAAGAGGGAGAAAAGAGAACAAATTTGGGAGGAGGAGATAACATATAAACATATAGTAAATATAAAAACTGACCTAATATGTATCTATTTATAGTTAGGGTACTTTAAGCCTATTATTTATCCTATTTTTCTTTATTTTATTATTTTATAAAAAAAACTCTATTTTACTCTTTAGTTAAATAAATAACCAATTAAAACATTACTTTATTTTCTAAAAAATTATTTTACTCTATTAATTTTGAATAAAATTATTTTTATTTATTTTGAAAAAACTAAATGTTACATTACAACTTTTAGTCTTTATTGTTATAGTTTTTTTATTAAATGATGACATGACATCCTATGAGATAAAAATACATAATCAATATAATTAAATAGATAGTGGAAATTGTGACAGATTTACAGTCAGCAAAAGCAGTGGTATTTTTTTGTGTGCGCGGACTATATATGTTCTAGTAACATTCATTTGGATTGTTACAATCTGTGGGACAAAATTCTGTTGATAGTTTTGTGCTACATGAGGAAATGGTGAAAGGTGAAAGTCAGTGTACATAGCAATTTTTCACAGAGGCTGTCTTTTGTAATTTTTCTAATACAGTACCTCACCTTGTGAGTTTGTATTTAGTTGATCTTAATAAAATCTCCTTTCCCATTCAAAAAAAAAATATAGAAATGAAATGATGATAAGAAAATTTAGCCTATTCAAATTTTCTTATTCAAGGAAATATTATCTGAAGTAACAAGATATCTCTAAGTATTTAAAAAGAAAAACACCTAAGCACATAAAAAGAAGAAAATATCAAGAATTTGGGGGGTAGGAATGGTGAGAGAATAAGAAGACAGGGTGAATTGGTTCTTCGAATTAATAATAAAAATTCCTAAAGATAAAACTCAATGGAAATGAAACACATATTAAAATTGCAGCAACAGTTAAAAACAATGGAAAAGAGATGCGTAGTTTCAACTTAGTCAGGAGTATTGTCACGCGCTCGGCGCAGAGGGTCATATTTATAAAGTATTTATGGATTATGGTCCCTTTTGAAAGAAATTGCAGGGAGGGTCTGTTCTGTGTTGGATGCCGCTAGTTGCATCAGCGGTTCAGGTGGTGCCGCCACTAGCTGTGGTGAGAATGGGCTGACGTGGCTGGGTGCCGCCAGCACCAACTACGGTACAGCGTGTGCCGCCACTAGCACCAGCAAGACACTGGACAAGCCGCCAATGCCAATGGCAGGACATTTGCCGTTCAATGATTTGGATTCATTTACTACCATACCAACTAACCCAGGTCCTCCACTTTCGACTTTGAATTACATTATGTATTGTCTTGGGACGTCGGAAAAAACTTTGCAATGTATCTGATACGGGCAGTCATCTCACATGGACCCAATGTTTTCAATGCAAGTCATGTTATGAACAAGCCAATGCAAGATTTAATCCATTAAATTCTTCAACATATGAGGCTTCAGATTGCTTAGATGATGTATGCGAGGACCTCATAAGCAGTGGACAAGGTAAACAATCTTCAATTTAAAATCACGTTATTTCAAAACAACGAGTAAGCTTAATTGAATTTTTTTTTTTTTTTTTTTATGCAGGTCTGAGTTGTCAATGGCGTTGCAAATGTCCCGTCATTGGCATTGGCGGGTTGTCCAATGTCTCGCTGGTGCTAGTGGCGGCACACGCTGTACCGCAATTGGTGTTGGCGACACCCAACCACGTCAGCCCATTCTCGCCACAGCTAGTGGCGGCACCACCTGAACCGCTGATGCAACTGGCGGCCCCCTGCAATTTCTTTCAAAAGGGACCCTAATCCGTAAATACTTTATAAATATGACCCTCTGCCGTAAATTTGCCGTCACGCTCTGGCACTGGAACCACTGAAGGCTGTCACAGACAACAACAGTAGAGAAGGATGCTTGGGACCAAATTGTGTTCACGAAATTCATAAAAATGCAACAACATTTGTGTTCAAATTTCACCGCGGAAAAGGTATTCAGTTCTATACCTTCAATTGAGTTACATGGATACACAACAACAATAGAGAAGGAATTCACTGTGTAATCAATAACATTTTCATATTCATCATTAATGACAAGAAAAATAACATTCAATAAATCAATACGAGTGATAACCTTATAATTAGCTACAAAACAAGGACTATGGCGCCATCGGACTCCCTATCCTCATCACTAGTAAAATAACTATAATTAATTACAAAGATTACAAAACATATTTCTTCAGCATTTTGATCTCCATTCCTTTACTCTCTATCTTAAATAGCACACAAGTCTTCCTAATCTCCCCTATGCCAATTAATAAATTTGATAAAATATTATTAAAATGCTAATTTTAACGGATTAAACGGTTCCCCTTGCGAAGAAGCCTTGAATAAGAAGAAAGAGAAATAGGTTAAAATATTATTAAAATGATTTAACCTATATCAAACCTAGGTTAACTGAACTCTATTTGTTACATTTTTTTAAAACGATTTAATCGGAAAAGGTATTTAATGTAAATTTCTTTGGCCTAGAGAATAATAAAAGCAACATATTTATTGATTTTGGAATAAAAAAAGTGACAATTCTAATTTTATCGAATCCAGCAGTTATCAATAAATATAACAGAATTTTATTATAACTAGAAATAACTTTTTTTAACCATGTAATTCTAAAACCATTTCAGTACTTCATGCTACGTCTATATAAGTTTGGTAATGTTACCAGCTCCATTTACAAGCTAAGCTACCAAAAAAGTCATCAGACTAGAAGTGACTTAGAAAACGAATGCAATAATGGCAACCTTGTTTTTCTGTATTTTGGTAAGGATGATTAATTACAAAGGGAACACGACAAGGACGTGGTTTACTTTGACTTAGTCTAAGTCTCCTCTCCCACTTAACTTTTCCTTGCCGTCAAATCTGAATAATTAAACACTTTTGAGTTTTGATGCAGCTAACTTAAAAAAGTGCATTGTAGAATCACTTTCGATGGCATTTCGTTCATTCCTTGCCAAATTGCATTGTAACATAAACACTGGAAAACAAAGGGTCTATCTATAAGCCATCATTAACCTGTTCCTATATTCAGCCTTTGTTTTGATTCATTGTGTGACTCTCAGTAGACTACAATGAGAATTCACCATCTTTCATTGCTTTCCCTCATATTCTGCTACTGCTTCTTGATACACCGTATGTTTGACATCACTGCAGTGTCTGGCCAAATTGTTGAGGATCAACAACAATCATTACTCAAACTGAAGAATGGCCTCAAATTCAACCCTGAAAAGTCTCGCAAACTTGTGACTTGGAATCAAAGCATAGATTGCTGTGAGTGGAGGGGTGTAACCTGTGATGAAGAGGGACATGTTATTGGCCTTGACCTGAGTGGAGAATCAATCAATGGTGGACTTGACAATTCAAGTACTCTTTTCAAACTGCAAAATCTCCAGCAATTGAATTTGGCTGCTAATAACTTGGGTTCTGAGATACCATCCGGATTCAACAAGTTGAAGAGATTAACATATCTGAATTTGTCGCATGCGGGCTTTGTGGGGCAGATTCCAATAGAGATTTCCTACCTAACATGGTTGGTAACTCTTGATATCTCTTCTGTTTCCTATTTATATGGGCAGCCACTGAAACTTGAAAACATAGATCTACAAATGCTTGTCCAAAACCTCACCATGATTAGACAACTGTATATGAATGGTGTAAGTGTATCAGCTCAGGGAAATGAATGGTGCAATGCTTTGTTGCAGCTACATAACCTGCAGGAGCTGGGCATGTCAAACTGCAATCTCTCTGGACCCCTTGATCCTTCGCTGACAAGACTTGAGAATCTATCCGTCATTCGTCTTGATCAGAACAATTTATCATCCTCAGTGCCTGAAACCTTTGCTGAGTTTCCAAATTTAACAATCCTTCACCTTAGCTCTTGTGGATTGACTGGAGTATTTCCAGAGAAGATCTTTCAGGTAGCAACATTGTCTGATATAGACTTATCATTCAATTATCATCTTTATGGATCTTTGCCTGAATTTCCGCTGAACGGTCCTCTTCGGACACTGGTTGTAAGGGACACAAGTTTCTCAGGAGCAATACCAGATTCTGTAAATAATCTTAGGCAGTTATCCATATTAAATCTTTCTACTTGCCTTTTTAATGGAACACTACCAAGTTCAATGTCAAGACTGATGGAACTCACTTATCTGGATTTGTCATTTAACAACTTCACTGGTCCAATTCCATCCTTGAATATGTCCAACAATCTCATGCATTTAGACCTCTCACACAATGATTTAACGGGTGCAATCACTTCTGTTCACTTTGAAGGCCTAAGAAAACTGGTCCAAATTGATTTACAGTACAATTTACTCAATGGAAGCATTCCTTCTTCACTTTTTGCACTCCCATTGGTAAAAACCATTCAACTTTCCAACAACCATTTTCAGGGGCAGCTGGATGAATTTTCAAATACCTCTTATCTGTCTTCCATAATTTTCCTGTCTCTTTCCAATAACAGTTTATCCGGGAGTATTCCTCATTCCTTGTGCAATAATTCAAATCTTCTAGTTCTGGACGTTTCCTATAATCAGTTCAATGGGAAAATTCCGGAGTGCTTAGCACAGAGTGACACACTTGTGGTATTAAATCTGCAACATAACCAGTTCAATGGCAGCATTCCAGATAAATTTCCACTATCTTGTGCTTTAAAGACTCTGGATCTCAATAGTAATCTATTGAGGGGCCCAATTCCCAAATCTCTAGCAAATTGCACATCATTAGAGGTGTTGGATCTTGGAAACAATCAGGTAGATGATGGATTCCCATGCTTCTTAAAAACAATATCCACACTCCGAGTCATGGTTTTGAGGGGAAACAAATTTCATGGGCACATTGGATGCTCTCATACTAATAGTACTTGGCATATGCTTCAAATTGTTGATGTGGCTTTCAACAATTTCAGTGGTTTACTTCCAGCAAAATGCTTCAAAACTTGGAAGGCAATGATGCGTGACGAATATCATGATGGATCGAAGCTCATTCGCATTGGATCTCAAGTCCTTACGTTTGGTGGTATATATTATCAGGATTCTGTGACACTTACGAGAAAAGGATTACAAATGAAGTTTGTTAATATCCTAAGTATCCTCACATCTGTTGACTTCTCATCCAATAATTTTGAAGGAACGATACCAGAAGAGATAATGAATTTTACAGGACTTTTTTGTCTCAACTTGTCACATAATGCTTTAGCAGGCCAAATCCCTTCATCTATGGGAAATTTAAAACAGCTTCAATCATTGGACCTGTCAAGCAACCGTTTTGATGGAGAAATTCCCTCGCAGCTTGCAAGTTTAAACTTCCTCTCATACCTAAACCTTTCCTATAATCGTCTGGTTGGAAAAATCCCTGTAGGTACACAGCTTCAATCATTTGATGCATCTTCCTATGCTGATAATGAAGAATTATGTGGAGTTCCTTTGATTAAGAGCTGTGGTGATGATGGAATAACATATGGGCGGTCAAGATCACTACAAACACGGCCACATGCAATTGGTTGGAATTTCTTAAGTGTTGAATTGGGTTTTATTTTTGGCCTCGGACTTATTATTCATCCCCTCCTGTTTCGGAAGCAATGGAGGCATTGGTACTGGAAGCGTGTGGACTCTATTCTATGTCTTATCTTCCCACAGCTGAATCTTGAATTCGAAAGGCATGGAGGACAAAGCTATATAGTTTTAAGGTGGGGGCTTTAGTCATAAGGGATTAGTAATATGCTAATAGCAAATCAGCCAGACGAGCACTGGTGTGATGAGGTGAGGATGTTTTCTTCAACCTTCATTGATTGCTTCATTTCATATTTTTCATAAGCTGAGAAAATGTAAACAAAATACAGTGTATGATTAATGATCAGATTTGGAAATAAATACACATGTAAGATTTTCCCCAAGTCCTACTAAATATAAGAGTCTGTAAGATTATACAGATGATTGTGTTTTCATTCAATAATCAATATAAATGAAACGATGACGAGAAAATTTGATAGATATAATGTCTCTTAAACATATTATTATAAGTTTTATTATTAAGTCAATATGTATAAAAGAAACATTTAGCCTCTTGAATAGGTATTCGTAGCTCAATAGATTAATTTTTGACTTTCCATTACTATCCTAAAAAGGTTTAGCCTATACAAAATTTCTTATTCAAGGAAATATTATTGTTTGAATAATGAAATTTGAAGAATTTAAGTACATAAAAACAAAATCAAATGAAGAATTATTAGAAGGACAAAATGGTGAGAGTACCGAAGAGAGGGTGAATTGGTTCTTGGAATTAATAATAATTTACATGTATTTTTTATTTTATTTTAAATAAAGACTCTACTTAAGAGAGTGAACCAAGTTTCTAGACATATATTAGTAGTCATAAATAAAACCTATAGATGTTTTGCATCAACAATTAGACATGACAAGAAAACCTATATCTGTGGGTACCCGACCGAATTTGTCCCAACTTTGACAGATAATATCCGAGTTGACTGGGTATGAGTTCGGGTTTTTCTGGTAACCAAAAGTTGGGTACGAGTACAGGTATGAGATTACTACATTCATCCCGACCCCGAACCCACCCCGTCACTTAAATTTTTTAGAATTTTTGCATAATTTAATCAAAAGGCCTAAATTTTTTATTACTAGTTAATTTTATTTTAAAATTTTTACATAATTTAATATTCTTTTCTTAACGATTTTTGGAGACACATGCACTATAATAAATTTATTGATATATAACTAGTTAAAAATAAATGTTTAACAATCAATTTATTTTTTCTAAAATCAAATTTTTAATATTTTTTTACAAAAAAAATTATTTTTCTAATTTGAACCGGGTACGGGACGGGATCAGCGATACCCAATACCCGACGGGTACGTGATGAGATAATAAATTTTAACCCGTCGAATATCGGATACGAGTATGAAAACATGTTGGGAAGTCGGAGTTGGGGAGACAATACCCGTCTTCTATATTTGATTTTTTAGTTTTTAAAAGTATTGATAAAATATAAAAATCACCTGTACAGTAAGTTGAAATACTAATTGATTTAAATTTTCAAAAGTTTATTTTTGGTCATCAAATGTTTATAATTTTATTTTAATAAGTATTTGGACACAATTTTTATGCAAAGTATTTATTTTTCAATTATTAATTTTTTTTAAAGTACCTTGTCCAAACGCAGGTAGAATGAGCCACATGCAAATTTCGTGATTGGTCTTTTCTTTCTTTGTGCTACTAAATAGATTCTCGGTATTTTTTATTCTCAAATCAAATTCTTTAACTGTGATATACCTTCTAATATAAAATTTATAACTGAAACTAATTTAGATACACATTTACAAATTGAACTTAATAGTTCAACATGTTTTTTATTAATATTAATTTTATCGAATTTTAATGTAACAAAAAAAAGACAGAAGAAATGGAAAATAGTTGTCAAACTTATATCGTTAGCAAGATTCAATAACACTATTAAATGTTGAAATTAAGGGTATAATTACTTGCTCTCGGCTAATTCGATAAATATGAAATTTCAACTCAAAACGATCTAGACATCTAGTATGTTGTCAGAAATTTCTCCAACGAATTAGTCTCCAACTATTGATCAGTTGTAATATATTCGTTGTAACAATCCGCTTTTTCGTAAAATAAATAATTTTTTTATTTAAATATTAATAAAGTTTTTAAAAATTAAATAAAAGAGAAAAAAGTATTTGTTAATTAAAATAAGAGTTTCATAGTATTAGAAAATAAATAGGATAAAATGATATTTTAAAAAATAAAAGGATCTTTTAATTAGTTAGTTATTTAATGAAAGAGTAAAATAAAATTCACTTTTATAAATAATTAAAAATAGAGTAAATAATAGATTCAGAGTAATTGGATTAATAGAGACATATTAGATCATTTTTTATATTTACGATATTTTTATGCTCTCTCTTCTTCCCAAATTCGTTTTTCCTTCTTTCTCTCCCAAAATTTTCTCTTTTTTCTCGCATACATTCAGACCTATCCCAGTAAAATTAAAATTCATCCTAGACTCGTTAACCATTGGATCATCTTACAATTTGGATACCACTTCCAAAACTCATTTCCACACATTTCGACCATTGGGATTAGAAATATAATGTTTTTTGAGAGAGAAATTCTACTCACACAGAGATAGTAAAATTGAGGTTTCAATCTCTAACGGTTGAAAATCCTAGAAGAGAAACTAGAGGAAAAATTTGAAGAATCTCAAGAAACCACTAGAGATGTCACTATCGTTGTCAGACTACACACGTGAGCTTACTTAGAGGTTAGAAATGAATTTATCGCAATTGAGGTTAAAATGAACATGTGTAAGGATCCTTAGAAAATCAAATTCGGGTTTATTTTGGGATGTTTACTATATTCTAATTTTGTCTTTATGACTATAATCATGAGATTGTTATGTTTGATGGACCAATTGATTCCATAATGTGATTTAGTTGATAAAATTGAGTGATCTTGGTTTTTCATGTTTTTGAACCTTTAATTTTGATTCCATTGATTTTGATATGATTATGTGAAATTGTTTGAGGGGTTTTACTTCTCATCTTGTAAGAAACATTTCTGCATAATTTGTTTGTATTTTGGATAAAATTTACTAGATTAACGTGAGAATTATATTTTTGAAAACATTTTTTTGTCATGTTTTGGTCTCATAAGCTTGTTACATGTTGATGATTATAACACATATATGTATATGAATTGTTAAAATAAATTAGGAATTAATAGTTCAAATAATAAGATTAAATTGGAGAAAATTAATATATTACGATTCAACGATAAATACTTTCAATGCATTTTTAGTTTAATTATTTTTAATTGAAATTAATATAGTTCGATTTAATACATACATGTTTTATGCTATGTAAATATTAATATTGTGTGATGATTAAATGATTTATGAGGTGTGATAATATGTTGCGTTGGGATTAAACATTGTGATTGATATTGAGTGTATGTGATAAATTGAATATGTGTTGAATTGTAAGATACATGTGTATTGAGATTTTGTATGTATTGAGTTGTGAGTTATGAACTGTACAATCACACAACTGTAATACCCTTTAAGGACGACAAGTTAATGCGCAACGAGTAATGTGATGGGATCCACTGTGGGAACCTGATGAGTTGAATCACTTTGAGGCACGACGACTTAAAGTGATTTTGAAAACAAATGAGTAGTTGTGTGTATTGCATAGTTCAAACTCTAGTGGCACATATATGATTTTGAATGCTCATTTTAATGAGATGATTAGTCATATGAACATAACATATTAATATTATTACCGTGTGAAATGCATATGATGCATGATAACGTAATGTCTTAAGATTATGAAAGTGTGATGAATTGTGTGTAAGTGAAAAGTTGAGTATGTGTTAAATTGTAATATTACACTTGTGTTGAGATGTTCTGTGCATTGAGTTGTGAGATATGAACCCTACAATTACATGATTGTAAGATCCTTTAAGGGCGACGAGTTAATGCACGACGAGTATGATGATGAGATCTACTTTGAGAACCCAACAAGTTGAATCACTTTGAGGCGCAAAGAGTTAAAATTATTCTGAAAACAATAGAGAAGTCATGTGTTTTGTATAGTTCATAGATATAGTCTACATGTTAACATGTTTTTTGGGTTGGACCTAAATCATGAGGGAGAGGCCCTAGCAAACTCTTTGGAGTCTAGGCCTTAGGGGTAAATACACCTGGTTTGAGTGCTTCTTTAAGTCTATGTCGATCCCACATGGTTGGAGCATTCTCGAAAAATAGCATGACCCTGATTGCTCTTGCTATGATTTTACTTAGTGAGAGTAACCTGACTTACCAGTGTGTGGTTTGTCTTGTTATGTACTCCTAGGCACCCGACGAGATTTTTCATTGACATGATACCACATTGCATATAGGATTAAGTCTTAGTGTATCTGTTGCATAACGTCTGTGTAATTATCATTGTGACTTGTTAGGTGATGGTGGAAAATGAATTGTGTCAGAGTGAGATGTTGTGTTGTACTTAAGATGTGTTGTTCTAAACATGTGATAAATGTGAAGGTGTGAAATGTGATTTTGTGATTAAATCCTTAGGACACGTGATGTTACACTATGAGTGGTAAAATGATGCAAATTGTGCTAAGTTGAGCTTGTTATACTTATATTGTGTGTGCGTGTGTGCTTTCATTTATCTCTACCTTTTTAGGAATATGATAACTCACTCCCTATGTATTGCTTGTGTTAGGATCTTGTGAAGATCTCGAACAATGTGCTCATGGGAGAAGATGGTTAGGTGGATGACTTTAAAGAACCTCGTGCTATAAGATGCTAGGACACAACGCTCTGATAGAATGTGATATTGGGACATGAGTTTCTGTATTAATTGCATGAAGTTCTGGACATGTAGTTTTTATCATTTTTGTTTCACATGTTGAGTCTTTAGTTCATTCTCTGGAGTTTTGGATGACCTTGTTTTGAGCCAAAAATATTTTCATACCCTTAATTGATAAGTTTTTAGTTTGGTGATTAACACGGATATGAATCTTTTACCCATGTGAACTTCTTTATGTTTATTGAATAAAATTATTTTATGTAATTCCAAATTTTCATATGTTTTATTATATAAATATGTATATTGGGGTAGAGAGTGTCACTTTCGTAGTATAAACTAAAGAACAATATAATTTTTATCATACATATATCTTTGCCCAAAAAACTTGCCATTTTTGCCAGCTCCATTCTACAAGTTAAGCTGTAACAACCTGCCTCATCGTTATGATATCACCACTCTAGTCAGCAAGAATTTCAATTTTTAAATGAAAACTCCGTTAATTTGCTTATGAAAAATGAATGCAATTTTTTTCTCAAATATACATTCACCAAACAATGCACCATTACTTAAGTGAACACACACACACACTCACACACATATAGGTATAGTAACTCAATACACATCATTCACATAATGGAAGTAAATTTATTCGTACATATAATTAAATTTGTGATTTACATCCTTAATTCAACAAAAAGAATTATGTAACCAGCTACGGAGGAGTTGATTAACAAAATACAATTCTCTCCCAAAGTAATTCCAACGTCATCACGTCGGCTCGGCGGCTCCACAAAAGAATCTCACTTCTCGTACTCTACTGCTCTCATTCTGCTCCCACGAACAAAAGGTTTGCGATCATCACAAGTACTAGCCACACGGTACAAAAATTGTGAGGGGTGAGTTTATTATAAAAGAAATTAATATAAAAATCAAATAACCATAATTAGTAAGAAAACATTAACAAATATCATATGCTTACACAAACATTCATTAGTTCAACACACACTCAAAAAAATAGTCATTGTCCGTCCATAGTTCCAATCAATCATGCTCAGTATGATGCATGCACCTGACCTCAACTCTCAAATGCAATGTAGTACCATCTCCAAGGAAATAGCCTAAGTGTGTCCACACTACACTCTCACTTAGGAAAACTAGGCAGTAAGTGTCGAGGTCACCCTGTTGTGCACAGGCAACTCTCCCCCATGGTGATCAACCTGGGTCTCAAGGGAGTTCCAAACCGAGTGACATGCCCCCAAGTACAAGTATTCCTCCTCATGAGAAACTACAAGTACTTACTGACAAAGTTTATACTATTTCCATGTCTTATGAAGTATGAAACATGGGCACCATCAGTGCACTGACCGTGGATAATTAAAGATTCTAAGCCATCCCCCTCCAGAGATGCTTAAAACTTTTTAACCATTTTGTTTCCCCCACTAGGGATATCCAACAAGGTCACTGCACCCCCCATGTACATACATAACATACAACGTCACAGTGCATTTTCAACATCATCAACATTTCATCTCAATATCATTCTCAACATCAACATCATCTCATATCAATATCATTCTCAACATCAACATCATCTCATCTCAATGACATTATCAACAACAGCAACATCATCTCATATTAACATAATCATCAATATCAACATCAACTCATATTAACATAATCATCAATAACAACATCATCTCATATCAATATTATCATAAACATCAATGTCACCTCATATCAATTAATGTCATCAATAACAATATCATCAGTAAGTCACATTCCGCATATACATACATATATAGTTCATTCCTGAGATTCACATTCCTCAGGTCTTTAGACAACACAAGTCTAATAAAAACAATAATGTCATTTATCAATAATAGACATATTGCATCCCATTAGTCAAAAACATTGTTTTTCTTGAAAACCAGCATGCAATAAGGACAGACATATGTCCCCATAAATGATATTAAACTCCCCTCACCTATCGTGAGCTCTCCGTCAGTTCCTCTTTGCGTCCCTCAGAGGTCTCTCTCGTTCATGCTCGTCAGTCTAAACGCAAGGTTCTATATACCAAATTTAAGGAAATTTAGTATAGATTTCAAAAACAAGGTTAATAACAATATTCGAAGTCAAATACCTCTGTCAAAATATAAAGGGCTGAGGGGTGTTTCAGATTCTACTAAAAGGAGACATCATTTTAAAATTCTGCTCATTCCAATGTGACTGGGGTTCAATGAAGGTCACAAAAATATCATCAATGGTATAAAAAGATAACTTCTACAATGTCTTATTCTCAAGGGTTTTTCAAAGGAAGTGTAAAAACATCCAATAATGGTTCCCAAGTCAGAAGAGATGCAAAGATAGGCTCAAACTAACAAGGATAAGGCTTAGAATCATGGTTACCTCGAAGAAACCGCGATGGAAAGATTGGAGGCTCCGTGCGGTGATTCGACGACAAGCAAAGGCGGCTCATGGCGGTCACCAGTGGTCAGTGGTGGTGGAGGAGGATCTTGGGGGTGTTGGGGGAGGGTTTAGGGGTAGATAAGGAGGAAGATGCTGCTGGACGTATTTGTAGCCTGCAACACTTGCCCAGGCGAATTTGGCTCGCCTAGGCGAGCTGATCCAGTTCAAATTTTACTGCTTCGGTAAAAAAATTCATATCTAATACTCAAGATGTTAAGATGCAAATCCCAACGGTCAGAATGTGTATAGTTGTCTTAGGAACATGCAAAAAAATTGGAAGATGATCCAACGGTTAACAAATCCGGGATCGTGATTTTACTGAAATAGGTTTAGGTACAATTTGAAATCTCACAATTTCAACTTAGCTCAACAAAACTCTACATAACTCAACATCCACACCAAGAAATTCACACATGAGTAATTAAAGTCATACCTCAACTCATTCAAGTCAACCATATAGTCAAATAACACAATAAATACAATTAAACATCGATTTATAATTAGTAATATTTCAGGGTATTACATAAGCTACCAAAAGCAAACATTCTTTAAACATTTTTGTGTGCCAGTCAAAGTCCCTAACCTTTAATTATCGACCTTGGAAAATGCAGGCAATAATGACAAGTTAGGGACTTTGACTGGCACACAAAAAATAAAAATAGAAAACACATGGCATAGTTTACTTTGACTTGGACCATTCTTCTGTGGCTAAGCAGTTTCTAAGTCTCCCACTCAACTTTTTCTCTGCATATCTTTCTCAGTGTAACTCTAACATACATTCATGCACCATGCATCTCTCACCATTGGATAAGAATAAAACACATGAATATTATTTATTTTATTCATAATCAATGGCCACAAATATAAGTGGCATTACAACATAAAATCATATGCATGGTAGAAACACTTTTGATGACTTTTCCTTGCCAAATTGCATTAGAACTTAACCACGGGAAAACAAAGGGTCCATAAACCGTCATTATTTGTTTCTAACTTCACCTTTGTGTGGGTTCATTGTGTGTCTCTCATAGTACACTATGATGAGAATTCCCCATGTTCCTTTACTTTCCATCATATTTTCTACTGCTTCTAGATACACCAGTGTCCACTTCACTAGGATCTTTGGCCAAATTGTAGAGGATCGGCAACCATCATTGCTCAAACTGAAGAGAAACATCAAATTCAACCTTGAAATGTCCCACAAACTTGTGTCCTAGAATTCAAGCATAGATAGTTGTGAGTGGAGGGGTGTTACTTGTGACAAGGAGAGGCAAGTTATCGGCCTTGGCCTGAGTGGAGAATCAATCAATGATGGATTTGACAATTCAAGTACTCTTTTTAGTCTTGCAAAACCTTTAGATATTGGATTTTTCTGCTAATAACTTCAGTTCTGAGATACCATCCGAATTCAGCAAGTTGAAGAACTTATATCTGAATTTGTCTCATGTTGGCTTTGTGGGGTAGGTTCAAATAGAGATTTCTTACCTGACATGGTTGGTAACTCTTGATATCTTTTATATTTCTTATTTATATGGGCAACCACTGAAACTGGAAAACATAGATCTACAAGTGCTTGTCAAAAACCTCACCATGCTTAGACAATTGTATAAAGATGTTGTAAGTGTAAGAGCTCAGGGCAATAAATGGAGTAATGCTTTGTTGCAACTAGTTAGCCAGCATGAGTTGAGCATGTCAAACTACAATCTCTCTAGTCCCCTTGATGTTTCCTTGACAAGACTTGAGAATCTATCGATCATTCCTCTTGATAAGAACAATTGATCATCCCCATTGCTGGAAACCTTTGCAAATTTTCCAAATTTGATCACCCTTCACCTTAGTTCATGTGGATTGATTGGAATATTTCCAGAGAAAATCTTTCAGCTAGAAACATTGTCTGATATTGACTTATCATTCAATGATGATCTCTATGGATTTTTGCTTGAATTCACACTGAATTGTCCTCTTCGCACTTTGATTGTAAGTCACCTAAGGTTCTCAAGAGCATTATCGGCTTTTATAGGTAATCTTGGGCAGCTATCCAAATTAGATCTTTCTTATTGCTATTTTAACGAAACACTACCTAGTTCAATGTTAGGGCTCAGGGAACTCACTTCTCTGCTCTTGTCATTTAATAACTTCACTGGTCTAATTCCATCCTTGAACATGTCCCAGAATCTCAAGCATTTAAACCTCTTAGGCAACAATATTCAAGGATCTATACCAACATGGATTTGGCAGCTTGAGTCTCTTGTTCTATTAAATCTTTCTCACAATTTGCTCAGCAAATTAGAAGAACATATACACATCACTAGTTCCACTCTAAAGGTTTTTGATCTTCACTTTAACTAACTCCAAGGGAAACTTCAAATTTTTCCAGTGAATGCCACTTATTTGCACTATTCAAGCAATAACTTCAGTTTCATTATTCCATCAGATGTTTGTACTTATCTATCTTCCACAATTAGAAATAAGGCTAGATTAGTGGCTAAAGGATATAATCAAGAAGAAGGAATAGATTATGAAGAAACATATGCTCCAGTAGCCAGATTAGAAGCCATTAGAATGTTATTAGCCTTTGCATCCATAATGGATTTTAAACTTTATCAAATGGATGTTAAAATTGCTTTTTTAAATGGTTTTATTCAAGAAGAAGTGTATGTTAATCAACCTCCTAGTCTTTAAATTGAAAAAGGCTATATATTGTTTAAAATAAGCCTGTAGGGCTTGGTATGAATGCTTGAGCAAATTTCTCTTAGAAAATGGCTTTACTAGAGGAAAGGTTGATACCGCACTTTTTATCAAAAGAAAAATGAATGATATTCTTTTAGTACAGATTTATGTTGATGATATAATCTATGGGTCTATTAATGATTCTCTATGCAAAGAATTATCTCAAGATATGCAAAGTGAGTTTGAAATATCCATGATGGGAGAGTTGAATTTCTTCATTGGACTATAAATAAAACAAACAAAGAATGGAATATTTATTAGTCAGTCAAAATATTGCAAAGAACTGTGTAAAAGGTTTGGGATGAAAAATGCTAAACAAATGGCCATTCCTATGAGCACTGCTTACTATCTGGATAAAGATGAAACCGATCAATCAATAAACATAAAGAAATATAGATGTATGATCAAATCTCTTCTTTATTTATCAGCATGTAGACCTGATATAATGTTTAACATTTGTATGTGTGCAAGATATCAATCAAATCCCAAAGAATCTCACCTTAGTGCCGTTAAAAGAATAATGAGATACATATTAGGCACTATAAATCTAGGGTTATGGTATCCTAAGAATTGCTCTTATAACTTAGTAGGATACTCTGATTCTGATTTTGTTGGATGCAAAATTGATAGAAAAAGCACCAGTGGAACTTGTCATTTTATTGGTTATGCTCTAGTATCATGGCATAGTAAAAAACAAAATAGTGTTGTCTTATCAACTGCAAAAGCGAAATATATTTCTGCTGGAAGTTGTTGTGCACAAATCCTTTGGATGAGACAACAACTTTTTGATTATGGCTTAAAACTTGGTCATATACCTATCCGCTATGACAATACAAGTGCAATCAATCTGTCCAAAAATCCTATTCTGCACTCTAGAACAAAGCATATTGAAATAAGACATCACTTCCTTCGAGACCATGTTCAAAAAGGGGATTACATATTAGAATTTGTTGACACAAAGAACCAGTTAGCTGATATCTTTACAAAACCTCTCCCCAAAGAAAATTTCTTTGCTATTAGAAGAAAATTAGGACTCATAGACCCAAATAACTTAGATTCCTAACCACTTTTGATTGTTTATAATGATTGTTTTTATGGTCATTTATCATGCTTGTTTATGATGATTGTTTACTTTGATTGTTTCTAATAATTGTCTTTTATGGTTGTTTATCATGTTTCTTTATAATAATAAATGTTTTGATTGGTTATAATAATTGTGTATATTGGTTGCTTATAATAAAATGTTTGTCATGATTATTAGACTTGAAACTCATATTTTAGGGTCTGGTAATTGATTACCACTCCCTGTAATTGATTACCATAGAACAGGACCACTGTAATAGACTATAATAGGCTGTAATCAATTACTAGAGGTTGTGGGCAGTTACAAGTTATGCTTGTAATCGATTATCATGGGCTATAATCGATTACAACTTGTCCCTATTTATAAATACAACTTTTTCTCTCTCCTAGCGCAGAACCCTCTTCCTCCTTTTCTCACTAACGGTGCCCTCTATCCCTAAAATTTCAAATCCTCATATCTCTCTCTTTTCTTACCCAAATCACTTCTAACAAAGTGCAAACTTCATCATTTTTCATTATCTACAAACCCCACCGATCAAAATTTGCAGAAAAAGCTCAAAATGGTATAATCGTCTAAGAAGTGAAAAGGATCAACTTTTACCACCATTGCTGCAAGACAACACCGCCAAGCCACTTCCGGTGACCCACCAACACCACCCAATCCCTCCCTTTCCTCACCATGTTCCTTAACTCTGTTTTCCCCCAACGATCAACGTCAAATGTATTATTCCTCGTTTTTAAATAGAGTCATTCTGATCCAAAATATTTAGACTTAGAATTCTTTGTAGGAGAGACTTTTGATTGTTATCAAGTCTTTCAAAATTCTGAATTAATTAATTTTATGACTCTTAAATTGCCATACTATCCTGAGTTAGTCTATGTCTTTTATAATAATCTGAAAATTTGTGATGGTGTCATCTTTTCTAAGGTGCATAAAATTCCTATTGTGGTTGATCAGTCCTTATTTTATTCATTGACAAAATTAAGTAGTCAAGGTGTACCTTTTGAGGGCACTTTGGTTGATGACTGGAAGCATATTTATTCAAATCATGATGCCCGCAAAATGGTTTACAATGAAAATACTGATATGACTGGCCGATTGCTTGCTGGTTCATTCACTTTTGAATGTCGTATCATGCATTATATTTTGTGTCGTATCTTGCTTCCCCGTTCAACGAATCTTGCTCAGGCTTCTGAGGAGGATTTGATTTTGTTGTGGGCCCTTCAGACCGGTTGTCAAATTGATTGGGCTCATCTTGTCCACTACAGTATGCATAAGGCACTACGGGCAAATGCATCTCTTCCATACCCCATCCTTTGGATATCGAAAGGATATGGATGGTCATTTGGTGCAGAAACAATACCTTCCACCTACTGTTCCTTATGAACGTACACCCTCACCACCACCACAAAGGGATTCCTCCTCTTCACTGTTGCATGATGTTCTAAGTGAACTTTGGGATCTTTGGGCCTTTGTAGGTGATCGTTTTGATGCTATGGATTCATGCATAACGCATCTTGAGGATGATATGAGCTTCATTCGTTGATGCTTTGATCCTTCGATAGATCCATAGAGTTTTTCAATACTATTTTTTCTAGCATTATCTGTCTTTAAATTCCTTGATATTTCAAACTTTCTGCATTTTGTTTATTTAGGATTTGGTAATTTATAATTATGTTTTGGACTTGATATGTTTAGCACTGTGTTCTATTTTGTGATTTCCATACTTTTAGCACTTGGCTGATTATTATGTGAATGATTGTTTATTTCTGGACTTGTATGGATCTTTCTGCTTCTTCTTTATGCTTTTACGTTGCTTCCTTATTTTTGATGTTGTCAAAGGGGGAGAGAAATCTGTAAGGTACAGGGTATATCTTCTGAAAATATTTAATATTTATTCTATTGAGCAATGATTGCAACTTTAAGGGGGAGTGATCATATCGCAAAGACATATTTTTCTATACATTCTTTCAAATGGTTGTCATCATAAAAAAGGGGGAGAATGTGAATGTATGTGTATAAAATTTTTGATGATGCCAAGATGTAAGCAACACAAGATTACTTCAAGTCAAAATACAAAATCAAGAAAAGAAGATCAAGAGAAAGATAAGATTTAGTTTTTTTTTTGTTAAAAGAATCTCTTATTGATTAAAAAGGTTTGGCCTCAAAAACATGATTTTCAAAAGATTATAAAAAGTTTTAAAATGTTTTATCAGTGATAAAATAAGTATTTTTTTCACTAGTAATTGATTACCAAACATTGTAATCGATTACCAGATACAAATTACTATAGAGGCTTTTCAAAACGAAGTTTGAAATTTGAAATTTAAATGATGTAATCGATTACCACTTTCTTGTAATCGATTACCACTAACGAAACTTCAAAAATTCAAATTGAAAAATCATGACCGTTCAATGTATAACTGTGTAATTGATTACTAAGAAGTTGTAATCGATTACCAGTAAGAGAATTTTTGAAAAATATTATGAAAGGTCACATCTCTTCAAAAGTTTTTGAAAAGCCAACAAGGGCTTATAAATATGTGACTTGTCTACGAAAATCTTCAGATTTTTTCAGAACCTTATTGTCTTATTCTCTCATAAAAAAGTCATTGGTCAAACACTTGCAAATCAATTGAGTATTCTTCTAAGATCTTTAACTTGTATCATCTTCTTTAAAAGAGAGAAAAACTTTTGTACTTTCTAAAAAGAATTGTTGTGATCAAGAGACTGTTTGTCTCTTGAATTGTGAGAATCCATAACTCGAGGGAGAGGAATCCCTAGGTGGTTCAGAAGTTATAGAAGAGTTTTACAAAGATAGTGAAAATCTCAAGTGGGTTGCTTAAGCACTGGACGTAGGCACGCGAAGTGGCCGAACCAGTATAAATCGAGTTTGTATTTCTCGTTTCCCTTATCTTAGTTATTTTATTGCAATTTACTTTGTCTTGTGCATTTAAAAGACCATTATTAAATTAATTGCTTCTTCTTCTTCTTCTGCATTATGAGCCTATCATACATCATTTAAAAGGGGACTAGAATTTGTTAATAGGGAAATTTTAAAACTTAATTCACCCCCCCCCCCCTTTACTTATGTTATTGAGACCACTTGTCCAACAAAATATTGAAGGACCCAATTCCCAAATCCCTTACAAATTGCACATCATTAGAGGTGTTGATTCTTGGAAACAATATGATAGATGATTGATTTCCACACTTCTTAAATACAATATCCACACTCCATGTCATAGTTTTAAAGCGAAACAAACTTCATGGTAACATTGAATGGTCTCAGACTAACGGTATTGGGCATATGATTCAAATTTTTTATCTAGCTTCCAACAAAATGCTTCAAAACGTGGAAAGCAATGGTGATTGATGAAGATCATGATGGATTTCCATACTTCTTAAATACAATATCCACACTCTGGGTTATGGTTTTGAGGGGAAACAAACTTCATGGTAACATTGAATGTTCTCAGACTAACGGTATTGAGCATATGGTTCAAATTGTTGATCGGGCTTCCAACAGTTTCAGTGGTTCACTTCTAGCAAAATGCTTCAAAACTTGGAAGGCAATGGTGGTTGATGAAGATCATGATGAATTTCCATACTTCTTAAATACAATATCCACACTCCATGTCATGGTTTTGAGGGAAAACAAACTTCATGGTAACATTGAATGTTCTTAGACTAACGATACTCGACATATGGTTCAAATTATTGATATGGTGATAACTGCAAAATTTGGGTTTAATTGATAGTCAATTTTGACTAAGAATGATTAGAATTCCACTATTTTACTGTTATTTTTAATGGATTAATGAGGATTTTAATATCATTTTAATTCTTGACCAGCAGGAGTTAAAAGAAGGAAGATTACAAGTGCTTTGAAGGAAAATTGATGCAAAAACTTGAAGAAAAAACTTTGAAGAAAAAGTTGAAGATTGGAACAGCTCACTTAATGCACAAGACAGACCAAAAGCGTCAACTTGCTTAGCGGCCAACTCAAGCTTAGCACGAAAAAGGCCTACGAAGAAGCTCAAAGGCGTGCTTAGCGCGAATCCCGCGCTAAGCGCATGACTCACTAAGCCTAGACGTTGTTGCAATCAGCGCGTGATCACACTGTCATACTTGCTAAGTCCCGAAAGGAACACTTAGTGTGAGGTCGTGTGAATTTTAAGCTACCTTAGGCCTATAAAAGGAGTAGGAATCAAAGGAGAAAGACACACCGAGACTCAGAGTTCTCTATTGAATACAACCAAAGCCTGAACATCTCTAATAGGGAAAACCCTCCTTCTATAGTCATTCTCCCCTTCTCTTCCTTTATCCATCCCTCTTTTTCTTCTGTCCCCATCAACCTCTAAAGTATAAAGCCTCTCAATGAAAGGCTAAACCCATATTATGGGGAGCCTAGCGGTCAAACTCTTGTAATGTAATTCTTCCCTATTATCTATTTAATGCAATTCTAGTTTTTATTGTTCTTTTTTGTGCTTTATTGTTGCTGATTGTGGTTTGATCACCCATACTCATGCATTGTTTAAGAAACAATGCATTGGAAAATGTTTATTTTCTAAAGAATTGGGAAAGAGCATCTAAATGAAATCATGTCTAGGAATAGAGTGATGTTTGTTTAATCTATTTCATGCATCTTTATTCTTAATGTGATTTATTATTTTATATTTACAAAGGAATTTGGAATAGAAAATAAATAAATTAGGCTCTTCATGCTGGGAACTAAATATAGAGTGTTAGAGTAGATGCGGGTAAAAACTGAGATAATATTAGATAGAGAAAAATTATTAGCATTGCATCACAAGTAGTTTTGGCATGTTAGGCCCTGATACATTTGCATTTTGAATTCATCTTTCGCAATCAAATATTGTTTAATTTCCTTATTTTTTTTTATCTTTTACTCCTGCCCTCTAATTTCCCACTTACAATTCCTTATCTTTTTCTATCAATTGCTTTAAAATTGTGTTTGCACAAATTTAAGTACAAACAAAGTCCCTCTGGACCTAACACTCGGACTTCTGTTTTATTTTATTACATGTGACAATTTGGTGCACTTGCCAATGAGTTAACATCTGGCTTCCAACAATTTCAGTGGCTCAATTCCAGCAAAATGCTTCAAAACTTGGAAGGCAATGGTGGTTGATGAAGATCATAATGGATCAAATTTCAATCACATTGCCTTTGCTTTTGTTGACTTCTCATTCAACAATTTTGAAGGAAGCATACTAGAAGAGCTTATGAGTTTCACAACACTTATTTCTCTCAACTTGTCACATAATGCTTTAGCAGGCAAAATCCCTTCATCTATGGGGAACTTAAAAGAGCTTCAGTCATTGGACCTATCAAGCAATAATCTTGATGGAGAAAATTCTTCACAGCTTCAAAGTCTAACTTTGCTCTCATACCTCAACCTTTCCTATAACCGTCTTGTGGGAAAAATTCCTATAAGTAACTAGTTTCAATCATTTGATGCATCTTCCTATGCTGGTAATCTAGAATTGAGAGGAATACCTTTGAATAAAACTTGTAGTGAAGGGACATGTGTGGTATCCATGTCACCATGTACAATTGGTGAGGATGTCTTCTTCAACCTGCATTTGTTTATTGCATTGATTGTTATTTGGGTTGATTTCATGTTTTATACAAGTTGATAAAATAACAACATTGCATGAATAATGATGGGGTCTAGAAATATTAGAGTCTGTAATCTCATATAGATGATTGTGTTATCATTTCAACAATCGATGATAAGAAAACATAGCGTACTCAAAGTTTATATTCAAGGAAATTTGAGTTAGTTAGTTTTATTTTTTAAAATAAGTACTCTTTTAAACAAAATAAGTAATTTTATGATTTTTTTATATGTTTATCTAGACAGTTTTTTTATTTAAAATAAGCAGTTTTTTTTGCTTTTTTTAAGAAGCAATTCTTATGTGCTTCAGAAAGATGTTTATATAAAAAAAATTAAATTAATTTTTTTAAATAAATTAAATAAACTAGTCCATTATCTGATATAAGAAGATATTATCTATTATTGGATGAAGTATTTAGAAAGAAAATGTTGAGCAAATACAAAGAAGAATAAATGAAGAATTTTAAGGGAAAAATAGTGAGGTGAAATGGTGAATTGGTTATTCGAATTAATAATAAAAATTTATAAAGATAAAACTCAATGGAAACAAACAAGACACAAAGATATTACAATTGTAGTAACAGTAAACTACTAAACTCAACTTAGTCGCGTGTGTTGTCACGTACCACCACCGGTGGTGAAGACCGTCGCAGAAGATGGAAATCTCATTTGAGTTGTGTTCGTCGCCGCTAATGACGGAGGAGGTTGCCAACCTTTGACCATGCCTATCCGTTGCCTCCTTGGCAACTATGAGGGTGATTCTGGCGGCTTGGATTGGACAAGAGATTTGCGCAGTGACTAAGTTTTTCTGCTCACAAAAGAAAAATGAAAATAAAATGCATTTAGTGAAGCCAGCTGAGATAAGGGTTTATTTGAAGATTTTTTATTTATTTACAAGAGCAAAAGGAAGAGAGAGAGAGAGAGCAAAATGCAACTATCTCCATAAATAATCACACCCTTTATTAACTGAGTACCATTTAATTCTACTATTTCATGACAGGGAAAAAAAACTACCATTAAAGTATAATTTAATTGATATATAAGTCAATGTTATCAAGAAGCTAGTGATATCAAAGAATTATGGTTGACATGATTTTGGATATGTTCATTATGTTGGACATGAAGTGAATGCTTGAGTATTCTTTCGCTAGCTACAAATGGCGTTTCCAAAAGGATCTAGGGGTTGTCTTTTGCGTTGGTCTGTTGGATTGGTCTAACCGTCTAGGAATACCCCCATCATATAATGAATGGGAACTCAAACATGTCCTAAGTAGATAACATGTTAAACTCTATAGAGAAAAAGTCCCAATAATATGAGCCAATGAGCATTTCACAATGACATCATATGTGGGATTGGACTATTAGTTGAATTCATTTCTAAGTAGTAGAAACACGATTTTTTTTTGCAGGTGTGATTCACAGCTTTGGGAAGTGGACATTGGGATGCTTTTTTTGAGTCGTTGACAAGCGTATTAAGCAATCAAGTAATATTCAATAAATAAAAATTATCGTCCCATGAAGACTTGAACAATAGTTGGTAAATGTTATAAATTTTTACTATAAAAACTAATGAATAAATAGAAATGATTTGAACATAATATTCAACAATAAAGAAAAAGCAAAACAAACTTAGAATTTATGATATTTTTGAAATTTTTTATAAACACTCAATAAAACGATAGGACATTCAGATGACAAAGGTTGTCAGGGTTAGATTTCTTTGAACCAAACTCTCACTACTAAAAATATTATATTTTACGACGCACATTCTAAGATGGTTATCCATAATCGTCTTAGAATGTGAGGCAGTGGCAAACTTGTAATTACGAGGACTTAAAATCGTTTTTACAATGCACATTCTAAGATGGTTGTCTTAGAATGTGCCTGGATGGAAAATTTGTAATTATTGAGAACATAACAACGACGGTCATTTGAAAAAACTAGCTTCGTTTTGTTTCCTAGTGTTACGACTCAGAGGCGCGCACCACGTACGTACCACCTTTTCAAAACACGTCTTCTTAGTCACTTGCCCTAGCCTAGGTTTTGATTTGCTTCGTCGTGACCCTCTGTCTAGGTGGTGTACTGACTCACAATATGTGAAGACATCCCCTCTCTGACCCTGACTCAGCTCTCGAAGGTGCTCGCGCTAGCCTTCTCATCTTCATCGGGTTTGGGTTGGCGAAGGTGTGTCGCACCGCTGCCATGTCATTTCAGGTGGTAAGTACCCTTGTCACTGTCTATGTTATTTTGTTCTTGTTGTGTATTCGCTGAGCTGCTAGGTAGAGTTGTTTGTTGTGACTATGTTTTCTCTGGCCCTGACTCAGCTCTCAAAGGTGCTTGTGCTAGCCTTCTCATCTTCACCGGGTTTGGTTTGGCGAAGGTGTGTCGCGCCGTTGCCGTGTCGTTTTAGGTGGTAAGTACCCTTGTCATTGTCTATGTTATTTTGTTCTTGTTGTGTATTCGTTGAGCTACTAGGTAGGGTTGTTTGGTATGACTGTGTTTTCATTGTGTATATCATCTTGTCATCATCATTTTGTTTTTGACGTTGTCGAATATGAACACACGAACGATCTATAGGTTGGTTGCGACTGAAGTTTCTAGTTACGAAATTAAGCCTTACTAATCTGGGAATTAAAAAATAGTCGCTCCTACCTTTCTTCTTATGCCTGTGATGAACAATCTCCTGAGCAACAAAGGTGTTATCAGTAGTACTTCTATTGGGAATAAAACTGCTATGAAAATGACCAATGAGAGAGTCAATAGTTGGGCAAAGCCTATAGACTAGAACCTTTGAAATGAACTTAAACATAACATTATAGATAGTGATAGAACCAAAGTCCTTCATAGTTGTATGGTTGCCTATGTTAGGACAGTCAGAGTGTTAGCTAATTAGGTAGGAAACTTAGCAGTTGGGAAGGTTGTACTTATCAACTACCATACCTCATTGGAAACAATGTCCCAATAAGTCCTGTAAAAAATTGGTTGGAAGCCATGTGGACTTGGAGCCTTGCAAGGGCTTACACAGAATACAATTTGCTTAACCTCCTCCATTGAAACTGGCCTGGTAAGTGTCTTTAATAAATCAACACTGATACAGGAAATATATATTATCCAACTTCAAACTATGGGAAGCACATGCCTCATTAGAATGAAATCTGAATGAAGAAAATGTTGTTTATTACACAGCTTATGAAATCTGAAAATTTCAGAGCCACCTTAGTGCCTTAATCTATTACAACATGCACAAATTTGGTACAAATACCACAAAGTTACACTGCTTATTATCAGATGTAGACAGTTTGGCATGCAACTACATCCGATTTAAGAACTTAGTGACCTGAAGGAGGGTGGGAAGAGTATCAAACAATAACAAGTTAAAAATATTTGTTTCAGTTGCTCTTAAAAACAAACATGAGAGCATTGAATCTTGCATTAGAAACAACTAACTGCAATATAAAGACTAAGTAGATAGAAATTAAGGAAATTTCACACGAACAAAAGAACAACTCAACCACATAAGTAAAATGCCTGCATAAAAGAAAGCAGTCACCTGGTAAATATATAAAAAAAAACTTGGTTGATCAAATATGTACAAAATTTAAATCCTTAAGATAAATTAACATGGGCAAATTTCCAATGACAATTAAAATCTGGAAAGAGAAGGGGCAGAAAGCTGTGTTAATTGTATTTGTTATTTTAACATCAATGTCTCAGATGTCAGATATTAAAGATGTTAAAAATAAGCCTAAATGATTTATCAATAGTCAATTTGAAAGTACAGGATCACGCCACTGATATGAAGCAGCAAAATAATTACCTCTTCTGCTTCCAATGATACCCCAATCAATCCAGTAATGTAAGATAGACAAACTTCCATATTGTAGACAGATAAATCAGGGTATATGTTTGACTTGCCATCAGAAGAAATAAATTCAATTGGTTCAATGAAAAATTTGTTTTCACAATATTTTGAGAAGGTTGTTACCTAAACAAAACAAAATACTCTGTCATCGTCTAACCAATTGTATGACATACAAAATGCAAATAGAAAAACATACAATAAAACTCACTACTCTACCATTGTATTTAAAACAACTTTCACAGTTGTCAGATTAGTTACAGTACATTCAATAAATACATTCTGTCTCCAGAGTGATGGCTGAATGTGCACCATTAATAATTGGGGGTAAGGATAACACAATTCTGTCATAACATTATAGAATATTAATAGCTGAATTCAACATGTATGAAGAATACTAGAGAAAATTGACAACAATAGTTTTCTATTCATAAAGCGCACAAATAATAGAAATTATACAAGGAGCAATTATAAAAGCATTTCAGCAAGTTAACCTCATCAAAATTTAGTGGAAAACTGGGAATGCATCTCGTTGATGAAAACATGAAAATTCTTTTCAGTGTATGCATCCATACAATGGCGACTGGCTAGTGTGCATGGGTGTGGTTGTTTCATGAGTTAATATGAGAGTTTTGTTGAATAACTTCCAGCACCTTTTCATTGCAATATTGCATATAATATGAGTTTATTTTATGCTCAAAATCTGTCAGTTAATTTTATAAATTAGAATTTCAACCTATAAGATGTCTAAATATAACTTTGACACAGCTAAGTAGCCAACAGATCAATCACATATAAAAATGTAATATTTTTATTAGCATGCCAAAATTTCTCATTATTCTTTACATTCTCTAACTGAATTTTTTCTCCCCATATTTCCTCAACTTTGAGGGTGAGCACTAGCAGTTGGCACAACAATATAGCTACTACTTTGACCCTTGGAAACAACTTGATGGGAGTAACTCTACATACATCTACCCTCCCCAAATCCCCAACTTGGTGGCAACCTCATAGGGTTGCCATCCCCATATGAATGTGATATGAACCAGAAATATAATACATATATATATAATCTTATTTTTAAAACTACACAAATATTTTGTGCAAAATACATAACCTGTAGAGTTTTACAAGACTCTCACAACATAATGCAAATGAGAGATAAAAGATTTCAAATCTTCATAACCAGAATAAATGACAATAACATCTTGGACAATACTATTTCATAGCATAACGCAAATGAGAGCTAAGATTTCAGATCTTTAAAAATTTAAATATAAGGGTTCTATGCAAAACAACATACCTCTTACTGTCATATATAATAGGGAAAACAAGGGAATCCTCAATTATATGCAAGAATTGTTGAGTTTCAAATCTGACTGTCAAACAAATCAACAAATATTCAGCCACATCTCAAAGGAAGCACATCCACACAGAAAAAGATAATCACAGATGAAACGAAAACATAATTGGGTTTGATGGCCTATAAAAGGGGTGATACAATTTACTTTGTTTAATTTCAATTATCACTCCAGCATTAGGCATGAGAACAATAGGTATTTTCAATCTAAAGTTTTTACTTGCATATCTTTTTTGGTATAGACTTGCTTTACTAGCCTGTTTATTTTAGCTCATTGATATTTTAAAGGGCTTAATTAGACATGGTAAGGGATTGGAGGATTGGAGATCCCTGCTTGAGTTGATGATTTGGTATTTCTGTTGTTTGTGTTCTTTTTGGCTCTTTTGTTGTTTTTCCTATTTTTATTCATTGTACCTACCCTATGAAATTTCTCATAAAATTTATGTGCCTTCTGAGTTTGACATTCAGGTATGATTACATAAAGATTCATTGAATTAACCACTTTCAACATTATCAATAAATTACAACCAAGACAATGCATCTAGCATCATACTAGCATGCCATATGTTCGCATTGTGAACACATTGACATCCAGCAACTCTGAAACCTATCCAACATGAAGCATTTTTTACAAGATATATCTATTAAACAAAAATCTATTAAAATTTTGGCTCTTGCTCTCTCGACAAACAAATGATCATGCTGTAAAGATCAGAAATTCTTGTTACCCAACTAAGAAAACCTAATACTTTGGTCAATGGTTGAAAGCAAAATATGTAAACTATCCTAAAATCATCATTCCCTCAAATGCAAAAACATGTCTAGAATTAGTTCGATCTGCCAAGCAATAATCAGAAAAATGAGTGTCAAATAGCATCAAGATGCCCTCCGTAGCCAAACACATACAACCAAGACAAGATTAAAATTTCACAACATAGAAAATCCTTCTATTTGACACCATATCACCATGAATTGCAAGTAACCTCATAATTCCACAATCAACATTGCAGACTCATCAATTCTTGTCAACCAAATGTAGGTTGTCCTTATCCCTTGCCCCTAGAAAAACTGAAGAAAAACTCAAAATCTGCTAAACCAAATCCACTCAAACCCCTTCTAAGAGTCATCAAATTCACCAAAAGATACCAAACATGACATGTTAAAATTGGTGAAAGAACATACCTAATTAATTGGAGGGTAAATTCAATTAGTACAAACAAGACATTCCAATAACTCATGGACGCTGGTTGCCAGAGCAATTGCGTTGGGGCCCACAGAATTGATGTGACTAGTGCCTCCATTGCAAGGCTTTGTGGAAGAAAACTCAGAGTGATGATGGTTGGTGTGGATCTCATCCTCATCCATGCTGTCCGAGGATTACACACACTCAGTGCTCTCCAAATCCATCAACTCGCCAAACCAAACCCCCTTCCTTCCACCACTGAAGGTAAAAGCACGAAAAGAGAAACACCCATTTACCAAAATCCAAATTTTCACCGTATTAATTATCTTGGCATTCCCCTTTTTTTCTCAATCTTCTTCCTTCAATTCCCTTTTTTCTTCTCTCAGTTTTTAGAAGAAAAAAAATAAAGAAAAGAAAACAGAGAGAATAGGAGAAGAAAGATGGGGTGGACGTGGATCGATAAATGGATGAATAGAAGGGTTCCTATAAAACCAAACTCTCGTCTAGTCAACAACAGGTTCATTTCTTCGTTGTCTCTCTCCTTTTGTCTCTTTTCCGAGGTTTATGTGGAAGCAATACCTTCCAAGATTATTTTGACGATGCCAAAGAATCAAGAGTCAAGCAAGTTTCAAGAATCAAGATCAAGATTCAAGATTCAAAATTCAAGTAAAGAATCAAGACTCAAGATTCAAGAATCAAGAGAAGACTCAGTCAAGATAAGCATTAGAGTTTTTAAAAAACTATTGAATAGCACAATTTTGTTCAAAAGAATTTTTCAAAAGAAAATTTTTACCAAAGAGTTTTACTCTCTGGTATACCAGAAGGCAGTAATCGATTACCAGTAGCCAACATTGTTTTCAAACTGATTTACAAAGTTGTAATCGATTACCATAATCATGTAATCGATTACCAATGTTTTAAAATGTTAGATTTCAAATTTCAAGAGTCACAACTTGTGATAAAACATTTTCAAATCATTTCAAACTTGTGTAATCGATTACACAATACTTGTAATCGAATACCAGTGTTTCTAAACATTTTGATTTTCAAATTTAAACATGAAGAGTCATATATGTTGATGTGTAATCGATTACACTATGATGGTAATCGATTACCAGTGACTTACTTTGAAAAATAAATTACCAAAAGTCACAATTCTTAAAGTGACTAGTTTTCTGAAGATTTTTTTAAGAGTCACAACTTTTAAGTGACTAGTTTTCAAAAAGAGTCATAACTTTTAAGTGACTAGTTTTCACAAAAGTCACAACTCTTGAAGTGACTAGTTTTGAAGAAATTGCCAAGAGTCACGACTTTTAACTTGAGTCATCAAATGACTATAAATATGTGACCATGACACGAATTTCAAAGGATGCATAACAAATTTCTTTCATTCATTTTCCTTCATCTTTCTAAAAGTTTTTGTTCAATACTTTCTCTTTCAAGAAAAGTTCATTGACCAAAAACTTGTGCTATTCTTCTTCTTCATTCCTTCTCTCTTGTCAAAAGATTTAAAGAACTAACTGCCTGAGAATTCTTTTGTTTCTTCCTTCTCCCTCTTGCCAAAAGATTCAAGGGACTAACCGCCTGAGAATTCTTTTGATTCTTCCTCTTCCCTTTAAAAAAAAGATTTCAAAGGACTAACCGCCTGTGATATCTTTTGTTTCCCCTTACAAAGATTCAAGGGACTAACCGCCTAATAATTCTTTGTCTTAACACATTGGAGGGTACATCCTTTGTGGTACAAGTAGAGGGTGCATCTACTTGGGTTGTAATACTGAGAACAAGAGAGGGTACATCTCTTGTGGATCAGTTCAAGTGGAGGGTACATCCATTTGGTTGTTCAAAGAGAACAAGGGAGGGTACATCCTTTGTGGATCTTTGCTTGTAAAGGATTTTACAAGGTTATTGGAAATCTCAAGAACCAGTGGTTGCTTGGGGACTGGACGTAGGCACGGGTTGTGACCGAACCAGTATAAATCTTGTGTTTGTCTTCTTCTTCCCTACACTCTTTACTTTTCCATTGTGTACTTTTATTTCCGCTTTACTTTTGTCTAAGTTATTGTTTTTGTTCTTTACTTCCTCATAACTTAGTAGTAAAGCCTAATTGAATCTAGTAACATTAAGAAGGATAATTTTTTAATTAGTCAAGACATGTTCATAATTAATTCAACCCCCCCCCCTCTTAATTATTTTGAGGCCACTTGATCCAACAATTTAGATTGTGTCGTGCTGTGAAGAGAGAGAAATGAGAAGACGACCATTAATTTTAGAAAAATTAGATTGTTGATGGGTCGATCCAACGGTAAATAAAATTCGTGTAATTTGTTTGCCTAAAAAAATAACAACTTCACGTAATATTTGTTATTAGTAGTTAGTATTTTGTTAGACCTTGTACTAGTGTCAACCACATCTCTCCGATAATAAAGCATGATTTCTAACCTCTTCTCTATGGTCTAAATATACCTTCCTTAGACCCTTTACTAGTCTCAACCACATCTCTCCGATATCTTGAGACAACTTAGATAGTTCTTCCTCCTCCATTGCTTTGTTAGCCTCACTAGTCCACTGGGCCAATCAATTGACAGACCCTGCCATAAGATCTAGTGCCCGCACAGATGGCTCTGCTTGTCCAACACGAGACTCAGCAAACTGTCTGGCAGATTCAACACACAAAATAAAATATGCATGTAGGAGGTTGATGTGCACAACTGATGCATGCACCACAGGGTAGGCCTACCATGAAGGAGGATGTTACTATGCTAATTAAGATATCCAACCCGAACGGGGACTCAAGTTATGAACACTACCTTGTTTAGTCTTTTTGTCTTAAGGGGATTGATGGATGTGCGAGAAAAAAATGGGCATAGCTTAAGGTGTAACATAGATTGCATAGAAACAATGTGTGATGCACAGTTGACTCTACTATTGTATATACACAGAAACTTCATTCATTATGTGTTCGAATTTTGATAATTTAGTTGTGTAACACGTTTTCCTATAGTGATTTTACATTTTTATGTTTGTTTCTTCTTTTTCATGATTATTCATCAATCATCACATCATTTGTTTTGTATTAATTTGCTGTAACATTTACTTAACCATTTCTACATATAGACACACACACACACACACACTAACACAGTAACACTTTATACCATCAATATGAAATGGAGCAAGAGAGAAATTGAACAACGACAAATTATTGTTGCAAAATGACCATCCATAACTAATTTAGTATTATATTTGTTCCACTTTTGCCTTGCTGGAAGAAATTACTGTTTAATTCTTCTTATAGTTTACTAGATAGCATGCCAATTACAATGTTAACTAAATGATTTTGTTGCTGTTGTAGCCAATAACAGTAGCAGTTGGGAATGTTGGAACAACTGGTGAAGATCTTTCTGATGTGACACCTGGTTTTGTAGTTCTAAAAGCTTTTTTAGGTAAGAGATGCTATTCTCTATTACTTATATAATGAGGCTTTGAAGTATTAGTTAGATTTGGGGTCTTTTACATTGATCAATACATAATATACCTTGCACGGGGCAATGTTTTGATCTTCGACTGTGTATGAAGCATGTGTGCATTATCTAATATAATCTTCAATACAACATATAATATACATTTCTTTCTCTTATGGATGCAGGCATTTATCATTGTTGGTCTTCATATCTGGTAAGTGAATTCACTATTGTTTCCTTTCCTTTTGTGAACTGCAAACTCAAAACTGGAACTAATATTGAATATAGCACCACTAGCTCTATTTTTAAAATGTGATTTTTGTCTACCTAAATTGAAATATATCCATGAAACATGAAACTTTGTGGTTGTTTGCATGTTGTTTGAATTGATTGTGGATAGACATGAAACTTGGGGGCTGAAATATATATTAATTAGAAGTACCAGTAGTGCCACATAATAAATGTAAATGTAGCAGCACCACTTTAAGAATAATAACCACCCAAGATCAAACCCAGCACCCGCACAACACATAGAATCAGCTGGCTCACACCAACCACTAAGGCAAGACACAACAGTTGTTATATTTTTATCAGTCACCATACGTTATTGTGTTAGAATTAAATTTCTTTGGCATTTCAGTCAGCAATGTTAGATTTTATTTATATTTTCAGCAGCTGCTCATGTTTGTGTAGCATTTATTGTGCTTCACAACAATGAATTACTTTTGCTACCCTTGCCTGCAATTTCATTGTAGGGCAAGCTAACAATTTAAGTGAAATGTTACACCCACTATAATATACATATATGTTATGTTTATGTTAATGAGACATTTTTTAAATTTAGGTTGGCAATTTTTTACCAGTTGTGTAGGTGAAGATTAAAGATACTTAGGACAATTGACTTTGTTGGTTGACCAAAGATAATTAAAGTCATAGCATTTGAAGCTGCCATTACCGCAATGATCTTTATTGTCAAAACCATCTATCTAGGTATGTAACTTAATCCGACTTGTATTTGGATTCTAAGTTTGTTGTTCATATATTACTATTATTGTCCATTAAAAATATGTGCATTTTGAGTGAACCCTAGTTTCCCGTTTGAGATTCAATACCATGATTAATACAGATAGTTTGGATTAGTCATGGTATGGAATCTTGAATTGTTTGTTTGGACAGTTTGGGAACTCTTTTTTTTTTACTTCATTCATAGTTATAGGTTAAGTATGTTGTGTTATATTTGATAAAATTTTGATTTATTGCGTATTGCTTTGTTCTCCGGCTGCATACTTGATTGTGGTCAATTTATGTGACCGCTTTCATTTTGTGTACTTGGAGACCAATGCGAAATGCTGCCAAAATTTCATCAAATTTACCATAACATACTTAACTTGTACATATGAATGAAGCAAAAAAGGTTGTTCCTGAATGGGATAGGACCTCACCTTCATATAAAAAAAGTGAGAATATCATGCATACAGTATAATAGAGGCGTTGTTATAGAACAGAAAACATGAATCGAAGTTGGATTCAAGCACCGTGCATAAGTGACGAGTATGAAAATGGGGTTGAAGATTTCTTGGAGTTTGTGCAACAACATGCACCAGGGTTGGGTGAAAATTATTTTTGTCCATGTATTAATTGTGTCAATGGAAGGCGTCAGTCATTAGATGGCATTAGATCACATCTTATTTATGATGGCTTCAATCGGAGTTATACAAATTGGATATGGCACGATGAATTACCAGAGATCTCAACACCCGCCGACACTGAAGCGGTACATGTACAAACCAGAGATCGAATGGAAGACATGATACTCGATCTTGGGAAAGAGGGTTTTTTGCAAGCTCATGCACCCTATTATGAAGAATTACAAACATATTCGAAGTTGCCATTGTACTTGGGGTGCACAACCTTCACTCGATTATTTGCGGTGCTAGCTTTGGTCAACTTGAAGGCTAGATTTGGGTGGAGTGACAAAAGTCTGACTGAGTTTCTTGTGTTATTGAAGAATATGCTTCTTCACGATAACAAGTTACCTAAGAGTCACTACGAGGCTAAGAAAATATTATGTCCTGTGGGTATGGAGTACCAGAAAATTCATGCATGTCGTAATGATTGTATGTTGTACAGAAATGAGTTTGCGGAAATGTGGAATTGCCCGACATGTGGGGTTTCACGATACAAAGTGAACAATGGGGAATACACTGATGATGTAGGCACAAACAACACTCGTCCAACAAAGGTTTGTTGGTACCTTCCAATTATACCAAGGTTTAAGCGATTGTTTGCTACTGAACACGATGCTTCAAACCTTAAATGACATGCAGTTGGAAGAATAAATGATGGGTCACTCCGACATCCCGCTGATTCTCCATAGTGGAAGACAATTGATCACTTGTATCCAGAATTTGGAGTGGAACCAAGAAACCTATGACTTGGTCTTGCTTCGGATGGCATGAATCCATTTGGTAACTTGAGCACTAGTCACAGTTCATGACCTGTTTTGCTAATGATTTACAACCTTTCTCCTTGGCTGTGCATGAAGCGCAAATACATGATGTTGTGTATGATGATAACGGGTCCAAGATAGCCAGGAAACGATATTGATGTCTATCTGACTCTGTTGATTGAAGACTTGCGCAAGTTACGAGTAGAAGGGGTTGATGTGTATGATGTAAATGTTGGACAGACCTTCAGGTTCCGTGCGAGGATATTTTGCACCGTTAATGACTTTCCAGCTTATGGGAATTTAAGCGGATATAGTGTGAAAAGACACCATGCATGTCCAATTTGTGAGAAAAACACAAGTTTCATCCAACTTAAACATGGGAAGAAGACAGTATATACAAGGCACCAAAGATTTTTGAAACATTATCGCCCGTATCGGCGATTGAAGAAAACATTTAATGGAACCCATGAGAGTAAAGATGTCCGGGAACCGTTAGCTGGACATGAAGTGTATGATCGAGTGAAAGACATCATAACTGTTTTTGGTAAGACACACAGGAAGGATCATGCTGACAAAAACATTTGGAAGAAAAGGTCAGTATTCTTTGATCTTCCTTATTGTACCAATCTACATGTTCGACATTGTCTCGACGTAATGCATGTGGAGAAGAATGTGTGTGATAGTTTAATAGGCACCCTTCTTAACATCAAAGGCAAGACAAAGGATGGTTTAAAATGTCTTCAGGATTTGGTGGAGATGGGTATACGACACTAGTTGCATCCACAGGCACAAGGTCGGCGAACGTATTTACCCCCAGCATGATACACAATGTCAACCAAGGAGAAAAAACATTTTTGTCATTGTCTGAAAAATGTTAAAGTACCATAAGGATACTCTTCCAATATTGAGAGTCTTGTGTCAGTTAATGATTTGAAGTTGGTTGGCTTGAAATATCATGATTGTCATGTGTTAATGCAACAGCTGTTGCCAGTGGCCGTTCATGGTATCTTGCCTGAGAAAGTTAGGGTTGCCATAAAACGTTTGAGTTTTTTCTTTAATGCTATTTGTAGCAAGGTTATTGACCCAAAACAATTGGATGATTTGGAGAATCAGGCTGCCATTATCCTGTGTGAATTAGAGATGTATTTTCTGCCATCGTTTTTTGACATCATGATTCACTTAATTGTTCATCTTGTACGTGAGATTCGGTTGTGTGGGCCCGTGTTTTTACGTTGGATGTATCCTGTTGAACGTTACATGAAGGTGTTGAAAGGATATACAAAAAAATCGATATCGACCAGAGGCTAGGCATTGCTGAAAGATATGTTGTTGAGGAAGCTATTGAGTTTTGTTCAGAATATATACACATCGCTACACTAGTGGGAGTTCCTCAAAATCGTCACGATTGCACCATTGATGGTCGGGGCACACGAGGATTCAATGTTGTAACCATGGATCACCAACAACTGTCACAAGCTCATCTATACGTATTACACAACACAACAGAGGTCATCCCATACATAGATGCTCACAAACAACATGTTAGCAGTATTCACCCAAAAATGAACATGATGAGGTTGTTGCAGGAGCACAATAGAAGTTTCATCCACTAGTTTCGAAAAACAATCTTCACCGATCATAGTGCTTCGAATACATTAAGATTGCTAGCTATCGATCTAAATTTGAATGTGCCAACATGGAAGGGATATGATATCAATCATTATTTTTTTTTGCACAAAGTCCCAGGATGATAAAAGTAGTGTGTAGAACAGTGGGGTGACTGTTGATGGTCAATTGAATCACTTTTGTAGTGCTTCAGATAACAATCCCATTCAAGCATGCATGCCTTACTATGGAGTCATTCAAGATATTTGGGAGCTTGATTACGGTCAATTTAGAGTAACTCTCTTCAAATGTAAGTGGGTCAGTGGAAATACCGGTGTGCGTCAAGACAAAATGGGATTTACTTTAGAAGACCTTCAAAAGTTAGGTTACAAGGACGACCCATTCATCATGGCAGCGCAAGCTCGGCAAGTGTTTTATGTAGAAGATCCCTACGACTCTAGATGGTCAGTGGTTTTGCAAGGGAGAACAATTTCTAGCAGTCACCATCTTGATGGTTCAACAGTTGATGTCACTGACATGCTGCCTTTCTCCAAAGACATGCCTTCGATTAATGATGAACAACAATAGGATGATGTATATGTAAATCATATTGATCATGACGAGGGTTTATAGGAGAACATTCCTACGTAACTGCGTAAGCATAAAGTACCATATACCTATTCCATGTCGCATAATTGTAATGCATAAATTTGTAATTAAATTTACAACTTATTGCGTATTACATAACTAACTTTGTCCTAACTGAATTTGTTTTATATCTGTAGGCTCATGGCAACACCCCTAATGTCCCCACCATATTCAGATAATCCTCTGGAGGTTACTTCAAGGAGGACTAGACAATCCACCAGGCTCAGAAGGCTGACTACTAGAAGCTTAGATCAGCCATGACCAATTGTTAACATCAATCCTGCCTCTGGAAGAGGATCAAGGCCCCATAAAAAAAAATTCATAGTTATCTAGGGGTTGTTGCACGGGAAAAAATTCCTATTGTCCACTCCAACTAGAATGTTGTCCCGAACGATCTGAAGAAGCTAATTTGGGAAGATATTTTGGTAAGCGGTTTTAAGTACACGTATGTTTATGATTGTCTTTATAAGTCACTTTAATATGAATCATTCATGCACTCTTACATAACAACTTTCATGTTCGGCGCAAATTTGACATCCCTGAAGGTGAGGATGCCAAAAAGAAGGTGATGTCAACAGTTGCAACTAGATGGAGGCAATTTAAGTCTTTCTTGACTTCTAAATTTGTGTATGCTGACAATGAGGGTCAACAAATAAGTGATCCTACAATGAAGTATGGTCTTGATCCAGCTACATGGGCAGAATTTGCAAAAAGCCGCCAAACCCCTAATTGGCAGGTTTGTGAATTTTTCTTGTATTTCAAAATGAATTCAGACAGTAAATTAAAGTCATGTAATATACAGAAATTGTTGGTTGTGTATCTAAGGGAATACGGAAGAAGGTGCAGGAGATTCAAAAATACAATGACTGCCCCCACTTACTGTCTTGTGGGGGCTATGATCTTTTAGACAAAAAAACTTATGGACAAGAAAAGGAAGCATCGAGAACATCTAGCTGAGTTTACTAAAAATCCATCACTCAGCAATGACCCTTCATCCCCCGTGTCGAGACATCTCAAGTGAAAGATGGCCCGCACAAAGCGTTATGGGCAAATGACCTCTGCAGCAGCACAACAGATATCAGACAAAATTGTGAGTTGATTTGTTGTTTGTTTACAATCATTGTCAAATAATTGTGTCATTGCAATAGCCACTCACATTTAATTTGATAAATTGTGTTTGCATGCAAGATTCTTTAGAGGAACAGGTGATGCAGGGAAGCTTTGTTCCCCATGGTCGTCAGGATATCGTAAACACAACTATTGGCAGACCTGAGCATCTAGGACGTGTTCGTGTCGCAGGGACATGTGTCACAATCAACCAATACTTTGGACAAGCATCACGTAGCTCAAGCACTTCGCCGCCATCAATCACCCAACAACAATTGGCTGACATCATCGGTGACCTCAAGGATCAGGTACGAAAAGAGGTTGAGGAAGAAAACAAGCAGCAGCAGGAGGCGTGGAGGAGGGAAGTTGAAGTGTAACACAAGCGCAATTTGGAGTTAAAAAAATCAATTAAAATAGAGTTATCTCATATTGCATCACATCAATCATCCCCCTAGAGTCGGTAGAAATAAAAGTTTTAGGTGCACGTGTGAGCACAAAGGGTAGTTGCACTGAACCAGAGACAAAAGGAGTAGCTAAAGAGCCTTCTGATGTTGTTGTGGACCTAATGGGCTTGTACGTAGTACACGATCAAAGTACTATGCTCGTGGCATTGGGAAAACTATACGACACTTCATCCTCCACACACAATGTGCCTTATGCAAATGACGTGGTTAGGGTGAGTGTTGTCACAGTTTACCACGGTGACGCTCAGATCCCTTTTTTGATGTCAGAGGTTCGGTTTGTCAGCCAAGCTGTTGGCATATTCGTCGCTTGGCCGAAACATCTATTCAAAGTGGTATCTCATGAGGTTATTTATTTTTCCTCGGAAAGCATTTGTGATTTTGTCGTAATGAATTACATGTACACTAACTGTTATTATCATTAACCTTGTAGGATTCGCAGAAGCCTTTGCCCAACTCGGTTGGATCGGCTGAAAGGGGCACTACAATGGCTGCAGTTGATTCCCTGGGAGAATTGGTGAAGAACTTATTTCACGTTTACCAAAAGCCAGTCGAGTTATCGTGGGACGGGGTGAAATTTGGGATACCAAATTCAAAAAATGGGTTTTTCATCACACATGCAAATGTTACTGAAATCATTTTAGGTGACAAATGTTTAAACATGTCTATACTACAGCTGTGGATGATGTAAGTAAATTAGATCTCCTTATCTAAGTCATAATTAATTGTACTTACAACATTTGGTTAACAATATTCTTTATCGTGTTTCAAAAAGGTTTATGAATGATTGGAGTACAAGCATAGGTTTTTCCCCAGTTTATGGTTTCCTTGAGCCGCATTCTATACACAACGCAAAGGACAGACGTCAAGAATGTGAACAATACATAGAAACGTGGGTCAAGAAATCACATCGAGAAGTGTACTTAGGACCTTTCTTGAATCAGTAAGTAAATTCATGTCACTGTTGTGAAAAAGTTTGCATTATAAATTCGTTAATTTTATTTTGTTCACTTCAGGGCACATTGGCAACTTCTTGTTTTGTGTCCATGAGAGAATCTTGTAGTTTGGTTTTGTTCTTTACGGAAAAAGCCTGATGTTCACATCAAGGCTGCAATTAACAGGTAATTAGAAAGCTTAAAAAAATGTACGATTTACCAGTTGTTATGTAGCAACAAAGTCTTCTATATGTTATATACGTTTTTGTTATTTTCGAAATTAGTGCAATGAAGAAAATATTCACTACTCTGGAAGGCAAGGCGGATGGTCCTGCACCTCGATGGATTGAACCAAAGGTATGTCATTATTTCATCAATAGGTATTTGAAATTAGTACCATGTCTAACAAAAAATGAGGCACCTTAATTGGGTATTTTAAATTTTCATGTAGAGTCATCTTCAAGCCGGAGGCTATGAGTGTAGATACTATGTCATGCATTGGATGTGGTGCATATTTAGTGGCGGTTTGAAGAACGAATGGAATAAGGTAAGCATACTATAAGAATAAGTAATCAGTTTGTTGGTATGAAATCCTACCTCAATGGTTGATGTACAAAACTAATTTAATATTTAACATTTTGTAGTGGTTTTCGGATGGAACAACATTAAACAATGACACCATGACGACACTACGGAAGAAATGGGCAGCCTATTTTCTACAACTTCAAAACATGGAAGTTAGACAAATTTAGATGACATAGGAACATTGTTGTTTGGAACTTAATATTTTCATTGTTTATTTTTCATGAATAATTATGGTCATGACATTTAATTCAACATTATTATATAAGTCTTTCTTAATATTTTATGTACCTTAGTCATTGTACAATGTTTTCGGGTTGCGATTTGTACTTATCCCCATAGGATAAGTGTTTTTGTTGTGGCACATTGATTGAGTTCAGGTTAGCGTTATCCGCATTATGGTACTCCCTTTGACGGATTGTGTAATTAAGAAGAACAAAAATAAGGTACATATACTGCCATGACTTTAGGCAAATTTATCATGGGACTATATATACCCTCTTGTCAAACAAGGCTGCCACCACACTCATTTCTTTTTCTCTATCTTTTGTTCTGCTCAGGTCGATCTACCTACCTTGGTTCTTCTCTATTCTGTTATTTGAGTGAAGCACAAAATGACCATCCTCATTGAGCAACTTGCCCTTGGATTTGATGGCTTGGTGTTTTGAAAGGAAAGAAAAGCCCCCAATGTCAATTTTAGATTTGATGATGAGCCAAAGAATGTTGGCATATCAGAGACAAGCTCCAATTTATTCTCTTGTGCTTAAGTAACTGATCTTTTACATAATATCATGGGGACATAGATATGTATGTTGATTCTTGTAGATCATGGGTCTTTGGAGAAGCAGCAGTAACAGCTACAGAACAATGGTGTGTCACTTATTCAATCAACACGCAAACCCACGAAGACGCTGAAGGAGAATGACAGGTTTTTCCATTGGATCTATTGTTTCTGCACATATCTTATGTTAGGTAATTTTATATGGTATTTTCAATAGTGTCCCTCTTCCATGTAGATAGTAGTAAGTTTGTTGAGCTAGGGTAGTTTATGAGGATATGGAAGGCAGGTGAATATTTTAGGTTGCTTAACGTTAGTGGTATGATCTTGAACATTTTGGCTTGTTTGTGTTTCAGCATGCCCAGTATGTTACCTTCCCGTGGATGAAGCCATTGCACTTATGCCTAAGCTTCCGTCACCTTCTCCAGTACTTAAGAACTTAGCATTTATCTATGAGGAAACTCTTAGCAGGAATGGTGAATTTGGTGGTTCGAACTTTGGTGGATATCCTATTTTGAGGCAAAGAAATGAATCTTTTGATATGTGAGAGTCAATGAGTGTGCACTGTGGGTATGTTTCATGTTTTGTTGGATGTTTCCCTTCTGTATATCTATGAGTACTGAAGAAGGGTGTTTGTGGTTATAATTTGTTTGTTTCAGTAATAAAAGGTATTTCTCCTATCCTTTTACTCACATCTGTCCATTCGGCATCTACAATGCTAACATTCGAAGAAAAATTATTACTTTTTATGTATGTATACATCATTCACATTTGTAAGAGGAACTAAACCTGATCACAACACAGGATTTGACATGGATGAAGATGACCTCATTGAAATGGAGCAGTGTCACGACGTAGTTGATGCATTAGCCATATTTGGTTTGTATTATGTGGTTTTTGCTTTCATTTAGATGTTTAATCTGGCATGTTGCTAATGAATTATATTTGTTGCTCAGGAAATTTTGATGAGATAAACGACCCAACAAATATAAGTGATTATTCAAAGGAGACAATATGCTTCCTTATGTTTGTAGATGAAGAAATAGAGTCTAATTTGAGGAGTTCTGCCAGGCTGGGGACCAGAAAGAAGATTGGTTTGTGGAGAATTATTGTTTCTCATAATCTTCCTTATACAGATCCAAGAGGCACAGGGAAGGTTAGAATTATATGCAAGCTAGCACCATCAAGAAATTAGCATTTTTGTTGTTAGTCATATACTCATTTGTTTATGATCTGATTTAAATAATTACTATTTTCTTTATGATTTGATTATTGCTTTTCTTTTCATTCAAATATAACTTTTCCTTTTGGTTTGAATTGAAAATAACAAAAATATCTCAGCCAGACACTGTTGTATTTTCTTGTTGATAAAATAGTACTTTTATGTACTTGTAACTTAAGCTATCTTTTCTGCAGATTCCAAAGCTTCTGTTGCATAGAATGGTTCCAAATGCCCACTATTCTATATGGCTTGATAGAAAGCTTGAGCTTCTTGTTGATCCATATCAAATCCTTGAAAGGTATATTTCAGTATTGCTCTTTAATACAATATACTGATTCATTTTACATGTGAAACTTGTAGATCATATTTCAGTCCTACATTCATACATCATTTGATACGAGATTCATCTTTCTAATTCTTATCGTCATAGATACAGTATACTGCATGTGTAGAATTGATTCAATTATTTTATTTCCACCTTAATGGTACTGCTTACAACTACAAATGCACTGAGTTATGAATCTTGATATATGCCAATAGTATGTTTTATTGAACTTACCAAGAATGGTTATTTGTGTCATAACATGCCATTATTATATTTTGGAAGTTCGACAATGTGATTTCCTTCCCACACAACATGGCATCTTACTCTTTCTAGACCATCAAAGGCGTCTATATTTGTCTTTAATTGACATGTTGTGGTGAATGTAAGCATAGTTTTAATGAAGAAAACTTATAACTGGTCTTACAATAGAGAGTTTATTGCATTTAATATGGTTGTTAAAATTCAAGATGTGGAACTACCTCTATTGCCTATTTCAGTGGATTAAATACCAGTAGGTAGTCTTTAAAGAGCATAGCAATGAAAAGTGAGGATAACTTAAATCTGAAATTTAAAAAACCCTGTTTTTGGTCCTGGTTCAAATTTATCCTCCATAAAGGAACAATAGCTCTATTCAACTCCTAATAAATCATGTTTGAGTCATTTACTTTCTTCCTTAACTTCCAGGTCCTAAGATACCATTTAGATTGCTATATCTAGAAATTCCCATTTGGACTAACAAAGCTATGCTCACACAGAGTGCAAGCCTAAGACATGCTATGTAAATCAAAACATTGTCATGTATAAGATTAGATCAGAGATCTTCATCTTAGCTTGCTCTTATTATGAATTAAGATAATAAATTGTCTCCATGCAACATAGGCATTTCTTCAAAATGCAAATTGCTATTTCATCAACATTAGTACTCATTAGGAGCTAGCATAAATAGAGTTTAGTTATCACCTTGTAGAGCTAACCACTACAACATTTTTTTGTAGGATTATAGCTTCATTGTTTTTGGTTTGAAGTACTAGAATCTTGGCAATTGCCTACTTTAGTGTATGAAACTATTATTTGGATACTAAAATTTAATGATTAGCAGCTTCTTCTGTCCACTGCTCTATATGTTGGTTTTAGCATTTCCTCTTTAGATCTTTTTGTTCCTCCTGCTCTATGCCAAGTCTTGTTTTCCATCTTGGTTGGGTGGCTATTGACAATTTATAATGTATCTTGCATGAAAATCAAGGTTGAGTTTTTATTGGATTTTCATATATGCCTTTTGGGGTATATTATCCCTGAATATTATTTATTAAGCCTCACATAATCATACCTATGGTGACTTTGTACTAGGTTTATGTTAAATTTTCTTGATAGAATACATGTGTTGGCACATTAATTGTTGTCATCCTTATTTAGACTTTTGTGGAGGAAGAATGCAATTTTTGCAATATCTAAACATTATAGATGCTTTGATGTATTTGTTGAGGCCGAAGCAAATAAAGCTGCTGGAAAGTATGAGAATGCCTCTATTGACTTTCAGAATGACTTTTACAAGAATGAAGGACTAACTCCATATGCAGAGGCCAAACTTCCTTTTATAAGTGGTAAGCTAAACTTCGTGTTTCCTTGTTGGATGAGATGCAACTGGTTCTAGTTCATTTTCATTTCTCAACCTTTATGGCTAATTTGCAGATGTTCCTGAAGGATGTGTAATAGTATGAGACCATGTTCCCATTAGCGATCTTTTTACATGTCTTTGGTTCAATGAAGTTGGCTGATTCACTTCTAGGGACCAGATTAGTTTCTCAACTGTCAGTGACAAACTTTTGTCCAGGGTGGATTTTCATTTTCCTTGTTTAATTTTTGGCTTCTTGTTTAATTTTTATGCTATCAGTAGAACTACAAAATATATGTGATTGATTGGAAAAATATGAAACTAGAAAATATAATTAATTGATGGCATAAAATTTAATTAATTTCATATTGTCATGTGTTTATTGCAGGGACAAGGTATTTCAACAACTGTTTGAACACTGTAAATGTACAAAAAAATAGATCCAATTAGAAAAAAAATACATTTTATGTCAATTCTGTCGAGACTGTTGTAGAATGCAACGCATTCTAAGACAGTCACGTGTCAATGATCGTCTTAGAATGCATTGCATTCTACGACGGTCACGTGTCAAGGACCGACGTAGAATGCATGTCATTCTAAGACGGTCGTTGACACGTGACTGTCTTAGAATGCTATGCATACTACGTCGGTCCTTGACACGTGAATTCTACAACGGCCACGTGCGTAGACTGTCTTAGAATGCATTGCATTCTACGTCGGTCACGTGTCAAAGACCGACGTAGAATGCATACCATTCTAAGACGATCATTCTGAGACATCGACGTAGAATTATACACATTCTAAGACGGTCTACGTGACCGTCGTAGAATAGGTGAGACCTTTTGACGACGTCGGCTACAACGACGGTCCTGAACGGATGTAGTAAGCCTTAAATAACCGATGTAGAATCCAGCTTCTCTAGTAGTGTCTCTTTATGCTAAAACATGATATTCAACGTATAATCCAACATTAATATTAGTCACAATTCAAAAATGATATTGTAATCCCTAATTCCTTAGATGAAAAGACATAAGTTTCTCCATTAAATGTTAATCTCGTGCACTTTTAACAAAAGAAATTGTTTTAAGTTCAATGACCCAAAGATAATCATTACCTCTCATCTTATTCCCAGCTTCGAGGTTTAATAGACATTTTAACACAGTTCAAGAAAAAAAAAATTATTTTCCAATAACAATCTCATCCAAGAATCAAGATATGAGTGGCTAAATCATAACAGACATGAAACATAGAAGTAAAAAATTAATATTGAAGAACAAGATGGATATATAACACTATTTCAAAAATATACATAAAAGTTAAGGTTCAGATACAATCTAATTCTAACAATTGAGGGTTTAGCTACCCATGTCCATGAATAACATCCAAAAGCAAGAAAGATGAAGGACCAATGGAAGAAAAAAGTTGGGGAAGAAAAACTTTAGTAAATGAGCCATTTTTACAAAATGAGAGAGCATGCCCAAAAAAATCTACACTTAAAGTAAGTGTCTCCTCAAGTTAAAAACTTTGGACTTAAACAAATATTACAATTTTGCAGTACTACAACTTTGTCCAAATTCAACTTAAACTAAAATTGTTTTGATTAAGTTAATTTTCTTATATAATTTTCTTTTTTATCTTCTCCAAAAAGGAACTTCAATCTGGGTCATCCAACATGTGAAATCTAACAAAATAATAAGTTAAAGAAAATAAATTACAACTTAACAATTTATATCGGAAAGACATAAAAAAATTCTTAAATAAGAGAAAAAGATGAAATAATTACTTAAATTCATATATCTCAAGTTAATTATATTTTGGCCATTATTACTTTTAAAGATGGAAAAAGAAGTATTGAAATGTTGATTTTATTTACTAATGATTGATGGTTTGAAGTACTGTTTTAATTTGTAATATGAAGCATAGCCTTGTACTCTTGTGGTGTATCACTTTATGGCACAACTTGTGCTTTAAACTGGTTTTTAGTTTCTAATATTGGCATTCGAGCTCCATCTGTAAATTAAGTTACCTGTGTCTATGTTACTACAACAATGATCAAGGCCGGTTAGTAAAAATTGTGCAAACAAATGTTTGAATACTCTGCGACTTTTAGTTCTAATACAATGCTTTAATTTAAAGTGGATAGTGGATTAGAAATAGGAAAATGAATAAAATTGAAAAGTATATAGAATATGCATACATATTACTCAATAGGTATGTATATGTTTGACTTCTCGTTGAGTCCGCAGAATGACATTTCATAAGAATTAGGGACATATTTTTCGTCTTTGTTCATGGATTATTTTGAAAACATGTGTTACCGTAAAATCAACGACAACTCAAATATGTCCTATATTTACACTAGATTGGTATCACCCTGCTCAACATAATTTTTAAGAAATAGTTATTACATTTTTTAAAATAATTAATATCCTCCAAATTATAGAAATTTTTATTATTTGCTTACATATTTTTTTGTGGTAGAAATTGTTATTACGTTATTTTATGATTTGAAACAAAAAATTATTTTTCCTTTTAAAAAAATATATTTTAGTATTAGTGTATATACAAGTGAAGAACAGGACAATTAATTTTTATCGTGTACATTTCTTTGCCCCAAAAATAATAAAAGCAACATATTTATTGAATTTGGAATAAAATAGTGACATTTATAATTTTATCTAATCCAAGTGTCTTCAATAAATTCGATTGAATTTTATTAAAATCAGAATTTTTTTATTAACCATGCAATTCTAAAATTATTTCATGCTACCTCTTTATATAAGTTGCCAATATTGCCAACTCCATTTAACAAGCTCAGCTGCCAACAAAAAAATCTTCAGACAAGAAGTGACTTGGAAAATGAACCCAATAATGGCAACTTTGTTTTTCTTTCTTGTCTGGTAAGGATAATTAATTGCAAACGGCACACGGCGAAGAAAAATATAGAAAAAAAAAAAAAAAGACTGGCACCTTAGGACGTGGTTTACTTTGACTTGGCTTCACTATCTTACACTTTTTTTCTGTGGCTAAGCCGTCTCTCTCACTCAACTTTTCTTCTGCATATAATTGTGAGTTGAGTTATTCTTAACATGTGTCCAAATGCAGGTGCACCTCTCACCGTTGGAATGTAATAAAAACACATAGATATTGTATTTAATTGTATTTTTAACCCTTTTTTCAATTTTACAAATTTTACCCTCAATTTTTATTGTGGTGTTATTATTTTTGTTAAATATTAGATATAATTTAATTATTAGATCAAAATTACATAATTAAAATAGCGGAGGGATTAAATTTGAAAACAGAAAATAGGGGTACAAAATTTGTGAAATTGAGAAAGTAGGAGACCCAAAAGTTCAAAGTTTATTTTGTTTATATCCAACGGTCACACATATAAGTCGCAAAATGCTGCTAGCTTAGAAATAGCATTGTAGAATCACTTTTGATGACATTTCCTTGCCAAATTGCATTGTAACATAAACACTGGAAAACAAAGGGTCTATAGCCCATCATTAGCCTGTTCCCTTCTTCAGCCTATGCTGTTTTGGTTCATTGCGTCTCTCTCTCATAGAGTCCAATGAGAAATCCCCATGTTTCATTCTTTTCCATCATATTCTGCTACTGCTTCTGGATATACCACAGTGTTTACTTCACCGGGGTTTCTGCCCATATTGTTGAGGATCAACAACAATCACTGCTCAAACTGAAGAACAGCCTCAAATTCAAGAATGAAAATTCTACCAAACTTGTGTCCTGGAATTCAAGCATAGATTGCAGTGAGTGGAGGGGTGTAACCTGTGATAAGGAGGGACGTGTTATTGGCCTTGACCTGAGTGGAGAATCAATCAATGGTGGACTTGACAATTCAAGTACTCTTTTCAAACTGCAAAATCTCCAGCAATTGAATTTGGCTGCTAATAACTTGGGTTCTGAGATACCATCCGGATTCAACAAGTTGAAGAGATTAACATATCTGAATTTGTCGCATGCAGGCTTTGTGGGGTTCCTACCTGACAAGGTTGGTAACTCTTGATATCTCTTCTGTTTCCTATTTATATGGTCAGCCACTGAAACTTGAAAAATTAGATCTACATATGCTTGTCCAAAATCTTACCATGATTAGTATATGGATGGTGTAAGTGTATCAGCTCAGGGAAATGAATGGTGCAATGCTTTGTTGCAGCTGCATAGCCTGCAGGAGCTAGGCATGTCAAACTGCAATCTTTCTGGGCCCCTTGATCCTTTGCTGACAAGACTTGAGAATCTATCAGTCATTCGTCTTGATCAGAACAATTTATCATCCTCAGTGCCAGAAACCTTTGCTGATTTTCAAAATTTGACAACCCTTCACCTTAGTTCTTGTGAATTGACAGGAATATTTCCAGATAAGATCTTTAAGGTAGCAACGTTGTCTGATATAGACTTATCATTCAATTATCATCTATATGGATCTTTGCCTGAATTCTCAGTTAATGGTCCTCTTCGGACATTGATTGTAAGGGACACAGAGTTCTCAGGGTCAATACCAGCTTCTATAAATAATCTTAGGCAGTTATTCGTCATAGATACTTCTAATTGCTATTTCAATGGAACACTGTCGAGTTCAATGTCAAGACTCAGGGAACTCACTTATCTGGATTTGTCATTTAATGACTTCATTGGTCCAATTCCGTCCTTGAATATGTCCAGGAATCTCGTGTATTTAGACCTCTCACACAATGATTTCACAGGTTCAATCACTTCTGTTCACTTGGAAGGCTTACCAAAACTGGTCCAATTTGATTTGCAGGACAACTTCCTCAATGGAAACCTTCCTTCGTCAATTTTCTCTCTCTCATTGCTACAAAGTATACAACTTTCCAACAACAACTTTCAGGGTCAGTTGAATAAATTTTTAAATATCTCTTCCTCCGTGTTAGAGATCCTTGATTTAAGTAGTAACGATTTAGAAGGGCCCATTCCTACAGATATCTTTAGTCTCAGATCACTTAATGTCCTCAGACTATCTTCAAACAGGTTAAATGGCACATTGAAGCTAGATGTGATTCAGCAACTTGAAAATCTAACTACATTATCTCTTTCACACAACGAATTGTCAATAGACATGAATGTTACAGATGTAGGCATAATATCTTCCTTTCCCAATATGAGCAGTGTAGAGTTGGCTTCCTGTAATCTGATAGAGTTCCCTAGTTTCTAGAGAAATCAGACACAAATAACAACTTTAGACCTCTCAAGCAACTATATTCAAGGATCTATACCAACATGGATTTGGCAACTTGACTCTCTTGTTCAACTAAATCTTTCTCACAATTTGCTCATAAATTTAGAAGGAGCTGCGCAGAACACTAGTTCCAATTTGAGGCTCCTTGACCTCAAATCTAACCAACTCCAAGGGAAGCTTCCTATATTTCCAAAGAATATAATTTATTTGGACTATTCAAGCAATAACATTTGTTTCACTATTCCATCAAATGTTGGTACTTATCTGTCTTCCATAATTTTCCTGTCTCTTTCCAATAACAGTTTATCTGGGAATATTCCTCATTCCTTGTGCAATAATTCAAATCTGCTAGTTCTGGATGTTTCCTATAATCAGTTCAATGGGAAAATTCCGGAGTGCTTAACACAGAGTGACACACTTGTGGTATTAAATCTGCAACATAACCAGTTCAATGGCAGCATTCCAGATAAATTTCCACTATCTTGTGCTTTAAAGACTCTGGATCTCAATAGTAATCTATTGAGGGGCCCAATTCCCAAATCTCTAGCAAATTGCACATCATTAGAGGTGTTGGATCTTGGAAACAATCAGGTAGATGATGGATTTCCATGCTTCTTAAAAACAATATCCACACTGTGTGTCATGGTTTTGAGGGGAAACAAATTTCATGGGCACATTGGATGCTCTCATACTAATAGTACTTGGCATATGCTTCAAATTGTTGATGTGGCTTTCAACAATTTCAGTGGTTTACTTCCAGCAAAATGCTTCAAAACTTGGAAGGCAATGATGCTTGACGAATATCATGATGGATCAAAGCTCATTCGCATTGGATCTCAAGTCCTTATATATAGTGGTATATATTATCAGGATTCTGTGATACTTACAAGCAAAGGTTTACAGATGGAGTTTGTTAAAATCCTAAGTATCTTCACATCTGTTGACTTCTCATCCAATAATTTTGAAGGAACGATACCAGAAGAGCTTATGAATTTTACAAGACTTATTTTTCTCAACTTGTCACATAATGCTTTAGCAGGCCAAATCCCTTCATCTATAGGGAATTTAATACAGCTTGAATCATTGGACCTGTCTAGAAACCGTTTTGATGGAGAAATTCCCTCGCAGCTTGCAAGTTTAAACTTCCTCTCATACCTAAACCTTTCCTATAATCGTCTGGTTGGAAAAATCCCTGTAGGTACACAGCTTCAATCATTTGATGCATCTTCCTATGCTGGAAATGCAGAATTATGTGGAGTTCCTTTGCCTAAAAATTGCTCTGATATGAGCAATGCAGAAGAAAAAGTGCCTGAAGTACATACAGATTTTGGAGTTAAGTTTGACTGGACTTATGTATCAATAGGAGTGGGTTTTGGCGTTGGAGCAGGATTGGTTGTAGCTCCATCATTGTTTTTGGAGATTCTGAAAAAATGGAGCAACCATAAAATTGATAAAGTTCTCCTTGTCGTTCTTCCAATGTTTGGTTTAACTTGGATACCCATTGATGATGATGAAGCAGAGGAAGATACTGAAGAAAATAACTCGGACATGGAAGAGGAGTGTGACTACAATGAGGAACAAACTATTTTGTGCCATCAAAGGTTTCAAGGGCGGTATTGTGTCTTGTGTTCCAAGCTTGATATCCGTAAGAAGAAGGTAATTCACGACCCAAGGTGTACATGTTACCCCTCACCACCCATTTCAACATCAACTTATCCAGATTCATATTCTTCTCATTCACACGCATGATGAAAACATGATCATCTGTTTCTTTTGTTTTTCCCTTCATTCTTTGTTCAGATTACATATATGTACCTCTCTGATTGTTCCCTTTATTCTTTGTTTTCCCTTTATTTTATTTTATTTTTCTATTTTGCATGCACCTACACATAGAAAATAAACCCAAGGGTGGCAAAATACAATGAGAGAAAGCAACCATGTACCTTTGATTTTTTAGATGGTTTTTTGTGGGTATTCTATGATTAGAAAACTCATTGAATAATGGAATGTCAATGCTCTCAGTCAGGATTATCATCGAACATTTGAGACTCAATAGTTCACTGACTGAACTGCTGCAACGCTTATGATTTTGCACAATTGCACGCACCTGTACCAGCCTTTTCTCTGGTAGGAAAATGGCTAAATAATTAAAGAGTGCAAAAATTACGTACATGAAAGTATTGATGGAGCAAAAGTCGTGGTTAGATTTTAAAGATCGTAGAGGTTTTAGAGTAGAGGGAAAAAGTGAGTGGTGTGGGTAGTTAAGCAAACATGGGGTGGTATCCTGAAAACTATTACTAGAATCCAATAAATAAAGGGGTTTGGGCATTGTGAAGATTAGGTTCATAATTGGAGATTAGTGCGTCACAACTCACAACCAGGTAAGCTACGCAATTACATCCTTGTTTTTGTTTCCTAAATTAAATGCACTACTAGTTTTTTCCTTGCCCCAAACCGAAGTATAAAAAATGCAAATCAGCTGATATAGATAGATGTGTTTGTGCAACCAAAAAAAGCAGATGTATGTTTCTAATTAGGAACACATCTTTAACATACAAATCTAAATCTATAACGGTTAAGAGGAGAAATTACCTAATACCAATAAAATTATTATTTAAAAAAGTCACATAATTTTGTCATTTGATCCTAATTATTCATGAGTGTTTGTATGGTTTAGATTTGTTTTCTCACCCTTTTATTATAATATGTTATATGTTAAAGTGTAATTTTTATTTTCTTATTTTTTTTAAATCCACGATTTTACTTTCTTATTTTTTAATTTAGACATTTTGTGATTCACTTTTTAAAAAATATGTAATTTTTGTTCTATTTTTCAATTTTAGGCTAGACTATGTATCTTTTTAATTCTTTTTTTAATAAATTAAATTTGTTAGCAATTTAATAATTCTTAAAATTTTTTATGATAGTACATGGATTAATAATTGAAATTGGTTACCAGAATCAAAATTATGAATTTTTAAAAAAATGGGGGACAAAACATCTCAATTAAAAAATAGAAAATTAAAATTACAATTTTTTTAAATTTAGAGATGAAATGTCTCAATTAAAAAATAAAAAAACTAAAATTACAAATTTGAGAAAATAAGAAAACAAAAATTGCATTTTAACCATATATATACATATATGAAGTTAAGATAATCTAATTTATTTGGTTAAGTAGTGTATATGAATTATTATAAATATTCTCTTCATATGTATAAAAGGAGCATATTAAATTAAATGATAATATTTCTTATTGTGAGAAACAATAGATAATATAAAACAATTTTATAATAATATCTAATTATAAAAATCATATATATAAATTTATTAATTTTTATAATAATTAAAAAAATATTTTTTATTGCTGGACAGTTACACGGATAATTACATAACAATTAAACTCCAAGAATTACGTGTGTAATGTCGGTGAGAATTAAGTTATTCCGGAGGTAATTTTTTATAAAATTATTTCGTTCCATAAGTCTCTGTGCATATTAAATTTCAATAATTAAATATTTTGATAGTATTTTAAAAAAATGATCAGGGGTGAGCGTGGTGCGGGTTCGGATGAGCTTTTCCTTGATTTTTCACCCAAAAAATAAAAAAAATATATTTATCTAAATAATACATCCTAAAAATTATTTATACCAATAATACAAATTATTCTTCATAATGAGAAATCGTCCCCTTTAAATTAATTTCTCACCTGCAGTTTTTTTTTTTGTTTTATGTAATTTAGACATCAGTTTATGAGAAACCGATTTCTAAACTACATTTTTTTATTTTCTTTCACAGGTTTAAAAGAAATCAATTCAGGGAGAACCAATTTCTAAACATGATTTTTTTTTTGTATTTCTTTTATTTTTTTAAATTATTTTTTCTTTTTAATTATCTATATGCTAGTATAAAAAAAGAAACTCTCATAAGTTATTAAATGAAATTTTGTATAACTTTTACACTTTTTCTTAAAACTACATTGTTATTTTATTACCTTGGATAATTCAAATCACTTTTTTTTTATTTTCACTAAATAACTCTAATTATTTTTACTAAATCATTTTTTATATTTTACTGCATTCTAATTATTCATGTGTAAAAAATGTAATTATTCATTATATATGAAATTTAATTAATTCTCTTTTTGTTTGTTTTATCTTGATCTTTTTATTATTTTTAGGTTCACTTAATTTTAATATCATAGATATATTTAATTATAAAAGGTCAATAAAAATAGAAGCATAAGTTAAAACAATATCATTCATTAAGTTTCTTTAAGGTAAAAAGTACAAGATTTATAAATTAAAAATATTAATTTCATTGTTATATTCATTTTATATAAAATAATATGACTAAAGTTATAATATGCATACATATAAAAAAAATGGTTAGAATATGCTTGTTATACTAAAAAATTATTTTATGTAATTAATTAAATATAAAATAAAACACACACACAATCTTTTTATATAAATAAAAAATTATGATTATTTATTTTAAATATAAAGTAAGGATATAAAATAATAGGTAAACTATTAGGAACACTTACACACATTCTGAACATTTACACACATTTTGTTGAACACATCCCTTCATATATTTAATTTAAAAATATTTTACTAAAATGAAATAAAGTTGATTTAAAAAAATTATTTAAAAATAGCAATATTTAGTATTCAATTACTTTTACATTAAAAAAAAGATTGAACAATAGTTCATCCTAACATACATTTCAATTCCTTTGTATATTCATTTTATTTTATTATTAAAATATATATTTGAAATTAAAACAAAAATATATATAATTAACAAGTTAAATTGAACTAAAATATTTAAATTACAAAATATATATAAAATTACCAGCAATTGAACAAAATATTTAAATTTGAAACAATACAACAAAATGTTTAAATTACAAAAAATATGACATAAATTTAACGTTGTTGGCTTAAGTCTATATGATGGGGATAATTTTTCTTTGAATAGTCTGGGATGCAACTTACGGAACATCATTCGGTTGACCCGATTCTCAAATTTCCATTTTGGTGTGGATACGAGAGGAGACAAGACAATTCTTAGAATTTCTTTTCTTGTTTGGTCAAGGCGAATCATTGGCTCGTGATACGATGATCAACATGCTTTGTTGTGCATTCTCTAAATAATTCTCTGTATACGTTGGAGACACTTTCCAACTTATACACATGATGTATGTAGTTTATGTACTTATGTTCATGGTTAGCATGCTTACAAGCAACAACATGAGAATATGGCATGTGCAATTTCTAGAATTTGGCACATTCACACTGTCTTTCATTCAGCCTGATCGTGAAATCTCCAATGGACCGAACCTCTCTTGGGTTTATTGTGATGCAATCCTCCCAAGGAGGGGACCCATCACTAGAGTCATGGCTAGGGGACTCCAAGAAAATTGGATCAGAGATGTAGGAGAAGGCTTTAGGATTCTTATGAATCTTAGGGTAGATTTTGGGTTCATGGGCTAAGTATGAGCCTACTTATCTTTGTATATATTAGATTAAGATTTCATTATTTTTGGATTTTGTATTTAGGACTCCATAGTGTAGGGAGGGTACCCTAGTAATATAAGATTTATCAGTCCTTGTATTTTAGGACACCTAGACTAGTTTTTGTATTATGAGTAATTTTGTAATTTCATATGCATTAAGTACACTATTTGATGTGTGTGTGTTGGGAAATAAATTTAATTGAATTGGGAGAAGCTCAATCCAATTAAATTTTGGACCATCCTAAGGGGGAGCTGAACAATATTTACTTGCTACACCCCATTGTGACACACTTTGTGTATGTCCTTCATACTTTAAATGTCTCATGACACCTAAACACACTTAGTGAAGAACCTTGGACTTGATCTTGGATTAGTGGGCTGAACCATAACTAAAATTTACTAATCATAATTAGTGGAGTGATAAAAAATTTGAGTTTAAGCCTTTTGGTTTCACTTTGTAATTAATCAATACTAGGATTAACGACGTCTTAAAGAAAAAAAAAAGTCATTGGACAAGATTACTGCTGAGAAATCTGTCTTCGAAGAGAACATTAGTAAGTATCGAACTTCAAATTGAGTTTTTAAGATGGAAAAATCTGCCATATGCATAACTGATGAACCATATATGGAACATAGTTAACTAAGTAGAACTGCTATATATATGCACGTACATATATAAAGGTGGCCGGTATAAACATCTAAAATGCAATTGTATAAGTACTAAGTAGAACTGTTCGGGTGGAATTTGATGAGATTAAGAACTCCCCATTGCATCTAATTTCTCCTAGTAAGGCTCAAGTTATTCTTTAAATTAACATGTGTCATGTATGTGTGTGGCATGTAAGACATAGTAATAATCCAAGATTAGAGAAGAATATGACGACAAATAAAGTGGCCCTTTCGAACTTTTTGGCCTTCTACGAATTCTCTTATACATGTCATGTCTTTTTCAAAAGCTTAGCAGAACGCAAATAAGCATGACTGAGCAAGACCATATTGCGTAATTTCTGTTTGGATAATTTTATTTCATAAATAATTATAGTATAATAAAAATAAAAAATAAAATACATTAACTTTTTTATAAATTAAAATTAATTTATACACTTAACTTTTATAGAAACATTCTTATATAACTTCTTCAAAAACTATAGTGGATAAGTTAATTAATTTTAACATATAAGAAAAACTTAATTCATTTTAATTTTTTATTTTTTTTCCTGTAAATATTTATGGAAAAATTTACTTAAACATGACCTAAGAATAGCGAGTACTTGTGAAAATAGAGAAAGACACTAACATGCAAGAACTAAATCACATGCATGATCTACACATTAATACTGCTAAGTGACTCACATAAGATGTAGCAGTTTAACCATTACAAGTTCACAGCTAATACTATATTAACACTACATTACTAAATAAAGAACTGAACATCACATTCACATAAGTCATGTAAACAAGACAATACACTAAGCTGGCCAAAATATTTCATGGTGGCATGATGGCATCAAAGGTGTTAAAATCTTCTTCACCTTGAAAGTAGCACTGTGACAGTGGTAGCTGTGGTAAACTCTGCTGATGATGATGAGAATGCACCGAAACTGAAGAAGGGTTTTGCTGAAGGGAAATATTGGAGTGTTCATCAGGGAAATTATTATACTCTGCGGGGAGGAACAGTGGAGACTCATGATGATCAACATCTACAAAGTCTATCAATGCTTGGTGGAGCAAAATCTCTGTCTGGAGGAACTTGACGTAGTGAATGGCACACTCCAACATGGAAACAGTGTCCATCTTGCTCCCACCAGGGACCATGCTCTGAAGGATCTTGAACCTGTCACTGATTCTGTGCCTTCTTTCTCTGGCTGCCACGCTTTGTGGATCAGTGGAAAGCCTCACTCCTCCTCCTCCTCCTTTGTTACTTTTCCTCACACCTTTTTTCTCCCTATTGCTCTTGTTGGGGTGCTTGGAAGATGATGATGACCCTTCACAAGAGGTAGGGTTATTGATGCACTCCATGTAATGCTGCTAACTTTTGCAAAAAAGTACTGTTGTAAAAGAGGGTAGTGAAAGGTCTCTAACTGGCTTTGAACTAGGTAGGGGATGTAGTTCCTTTTATGTTGTAACACATGTTTATATAGCATGAAAGATGTGAGTGATGAGTGAGTGACATTGGAAATCAATGTTATATATATATATATATATATATATATATATATATATATATATATATATATATAAAGTTAAGATGAATTGGATTTTAGAAGTTAAACCTTAATTAAGACTTAATCAGCATTAAATGGGATATTTATAAATTATTCACTAATAAATTTTTTATATCAAAGTAAACTTATTTTCTCTTGAGATATGAATTCATTCTTTATTGATTGAACTAACATTTGGTGGATATCACTTATTTTGAATGAGGAATGGAAAAGGTGTCAGTCATGTGAATCAGTCCATAAAAAAAATATGTGAATCAGCCATCTTTGGCGCAGGATACGGCAGATTTAGGTAGGGACCCGGGGGCTAATTAAGGCCCAGTATCAGCTCATTTTCTTTTTGCTTTTCTCTTTGTGCTCTTTTGGTTGTGTTGGTTCTCTTCAGTCACTGCCTTGTATCATTTCTTTACACTGATTTGGGTGATAAACCTAATTAAAATGTACTTCTGTTATAATATTTAGGTTATGTTTGTGTTTTTGGTTGGGAGGCTTCCAGCAATCATTAAAAATAAAATCCAACTATTTGAGAGTTCTGTCTTAAAACTTAGTTCAAAGTAAAAGAAACTAAAGGGAGGATTTGCTTTTACAAACTCAATGTAAAATTCAGTTTGTAAAATAAAGTCCATTCAAATTTAAATTTATAAATTTTAATCTAAACATATGCCTAATATTTTTGTGGTCAAAATAACTTACAGTTACAAATTTTACTGAGGGATTTTTTATATTAATTCATTTTAAATATCATCTAAGTGAAACATGCATTGATTGAAAATATTATATAGTTTAATGATTATGTTAAAACTAAATATTTGAGTTAAATTAATCAATAATTCCGTGAATTATTTAAGAATTTTTAATTAGAGTCTCAAACTTAAACAAATATTGTAACTAAGTCATTGATCTTGTAATTCTTTTAATTGAGTTTCTACAAATTTTAAAATCGCTACAATTTATTTTATTTTGTAATTTTAAGCCTTCCTAAATTAATTCAAGAAATCTAATTATAATAAACTTACAAGATTTATTAAAATTTTTTAATTTAAATATCTAATTTAAAATTCTCAAATAATTTAAAGACTTACTAACAACTTAACCTAATATAACCTAATATGTATAAAGATTTTTCGAATTTTGTGTATGTCAAGTCTTATACTTTCATTAATTTGAGTATTAGACACACTTCTACCACCCTAGCTAATGTTTAACTGAATGGTTAAAGGGGTATCCTCATTTCTTCGACTATTAATTAGTGGGACAGATTAAATCTATTGTGACATTATAACCCGGCCCACCACAGAAAGAGGGCAACAACATTAACCAATTGACAACTGACAAGTGACAGAGATTAATTAGGCCATCTGTTTGTCTTTGATTACAGTGGTCAGTGATCATCAAAGAGAGAAAGCAAGGAATTGTTGGGGGGTCCTTCCTCTGAAATCGAAGCAAATGTTTTACAATAGCAAGGGTGTCTAAATCCAAGGACGAAATAAACCATTAGTTGCCTGGCTTTATTATGTACGGTTTGTGCTTTTCATCCAAAGGTTATACACTGTTCGTTAAAAAAGAGAATAACTATGCATGTTATTTGTTTTTTCTCTCCCTTCATTTCATTTGGATGTTTCTTTCAAAGGGAAAAAAAGAGCTCAAGGTCCAATCAAGCATTTAGCTCTTCTTTTCAAGAAAAAAAAAATTGTTAAACCAAAGTTTATTTGAACCACTACCTTGTATCAAAGTTTTGTTTAAAAAACAATAAAGAGGCTAAGCAAATATTACTTTACCTATTAAAAAGCTATGTTCAATATTGAATCTATACAGGAATTTACATATAAATAAGTAATCTTACATATTTAGGATCACCTCTAAATGGCTTTCACACTACAAAGGCTATACTTTTAAATTTTCTTTTGCGGGGTCTTTGTTGGGGCTATCCTACCCAAAAAGCAGTGTTTTTATGTTACAAATTAAATTTTTTTGAAACCCTTTTACAATCACAAAGGGACCCTCCATGCATGGTAGATTTGGACAAATTGACAACATCTAAAATTGCTTTTTATTTTTTTTTTCAAATTGATTGAAACCCTCTCTATCTGTTGGGTCACACGGGCAAACTTGAAGAATCTGTATAGTAGCTTGCTGTAAAGTGGTTTAGTAGTTCCATCCTTGTGGTGGTAGACATTACAATGCTGCAGGATCAGTATTTGTTCTGCTCCACAAAGGGTGATTGATGGCAGAAAAAATATCCCAGAAATACAAGCAAGATTTAAAAAGAAAAAAACTCAGCTACCTCTTTTTTTTTATTATTTTATAAAATTAACTCAAGTAGCTAGTCTCATCAAAAGTTAAAGTCTAATTTCTCTCGAGATAATGATCTGTTTAAGAGACTGATACTGATTCTTTTTAATAAATATTTTCTTATATATACAAACTTAAAGATTAAATTTCCAACCATATATTTAAAAGACAACAATTTACTAATCATATCACAAAATATTGGTTTGGAAAAAACAAGTTACAAGCTGAAAATAATGCTTATGACTTGCAGGAAATTGTGAACATGTTTTTAGTAAGGGACAGAGACACAAAGATAGAGCAGAAGCACATGTAGCTCCGGCATTTCAGTGGGGGTAGATAGAACTCTAGTTATGCTTACTTGTGCATATGATCAAAATCCCCAGCTTTACTTGTCCACTCGGATTTGTTGCTCATCTTGTCAAACACATATCAAGTTATCAATTTCTGCACCAAAATATATGTTATAAAATCTAATAGACATGTATAAAGGAGTAAATTAAGAAATCAATTACCCTACCAATACCATTTCTTGATTAAATGTTACTTCTTTCTTCTCTCTCTTTTTCTGACTAAGAGTACATTCGATTGAAGAAAAAGATAATAGAAAAGAAGAAAAATAAACAGTAAAAAGATGTAAAATCACACTTTTACCTTCTACTTTAATTTAAATTTTTTATCCGAATTCGTTTTTTTCATTTCTACCAAATGGACCGTAAGTGTTAAATAGGTTACAATTATATTCTCTCTTAGCTGTTTAGCTAGGGTCCCTCAATTATTTTTGTAGATTTTTTCTCTCTTAATTATCTTTAAGAAAACAGTATGATCCTCTAATTTTCTATGTAGTGATGATGTTTCCTATTTCCATTTTCCACACATGCAAATGCCTCGTGAGTGGGGGTTAGCTATTGACTGGACTTGATAACGAATCCAAATGAAAAAAAGGTGAAAATATAAATCAAGTAGGTGAGCTAGGTAGCCATTGGATTTGGGTCCCACGCATGGAGGGTGGTAATAAAACTGTGTGTGTGTGTGTGGTTGCCATTTGCTTTATATATGTTGGTGAAACATGGCTCTAACAAGGATCTGGGAAGGGGGGAAAGAGGCCCTGTTCGGGACAGACACAGATTGTCTTCAACTATTTATGGTGAGTGGGGGGAGGCTGCTTCATACTTATGACTAGTGACAGTCTTTTGAGTAACAGAAACGTTACCAAAAGGACCATGGAACGTTATGCACTTCTTCCTAATGGACTAGATGTGTGTCTTATAGAGAAAACTAGCACTGCACTCCCTTTATGGACAGTGACCCTTTTGACAAAGCTTGGGTGAAAAAACAAGAAAAAGAATTAGGTCAACCCTCTTATTGATTCATACCACATAAGTAGAGCCCATAAAAATAGAATAGTTATAATTTGAGAAAAGATAAATAAAGTTGAATGTTGGGTTATCTGATATAAGAGAAATAAAGTATAAATAATATCATTAAGTTGTTTGGTTTAGATGAATGAAAAAATAGAGTTACATAATTGTGTAAATTTATTATTCTACCTTTATTATACTTGTGCAGGCAAATTGTAAATAGTCGATTAAATTGATGAATTTACATAACTCAACAATCAATTATAGTTAAAGCAAATGAATTTAGCACCAGTTTCACACAACAACAATGGCATTGAAATAGGACGACACAAGCTTCAGACAACAACACATGACCACTAAATAAGAAATAACAATATTTATTTAGCCATAAGCGGCCCTTTATTCTAATACATCCTAACTAGCCTAAAATTAAACTAAATAAATTAGATAATAAATCTTCAAGCATCCTTAGTTTCAATAATTTTGTCTTCGTGCTATAAAAACAACTAATCCCAATGAATAAAACATGTCACAATTATAAAATATTTCTAGCAACTTAGTTATCTAAATAAGATAATTAAGATAAGATGAAGCCAAATAATTGAAGGACCGGAGCAAAGGTGTAATTTTGGTGACTATGGTTATGACTCTTGAGGGATTTTGTTAGGTTTTCAAGTAATTATCTTCATACTCGTTGTCATTGCTTGAAGGAGCACGGCAAAAAGCGATACCCCACACAAAAAAGTAAAGACTGTTTTATATTATTTATTCGTATATCTCTAATAAAACATTTTTTGAATAGTAATTATAAAATATAAAGTATTTTTTATTATTAAAATTTATTTTTAAAATTTTTATGTATCTAAATCTAATATAAATTTTATACAAATACAAATATATTTATAAAGATAGTATTTTGAAAATAAATATTTATATAAATCAAAACAATATAAGATATATATTAATACTTTTAACTATGTTTATATATCTTTTAAATATTTTTTTCACTGCATATCTTTCAAATATTTATATGCATATATACTAATGGGAGCATCAATGGTGAAAGAACCGATTGCTCTGTTACGACAATGTAAGCTTCATCTATAACTAATGTATATATTTATAAATACAATTTAAAATGGTTGAAAAATAATTAAAATATAAATTATAAACTTAACACAGCGGAAAATCAGTTATTACACTAATTGTTAATAAATTATAAAGTCAACAAATTAAATTTATATCACAACCTTTCACCAAATTACAACATTGTTAATACAATTTAATTGAATTCTAATAAATATATTTTTCTATTAATGAAATAATGAAATTCTATTATAAAAGTAAAAAAATATAATTACAACCTATGACTAAATCACAACCCTGTTAAAATATTTTAATTAAATTCTAATAAAATACTGCATATTTTCTATTCACAAAATAACTTAAGATTAAATCTTATCTATAAATTTAAATCTTATATTCATAAAAAATAACTTAAGATAATAGTACTACATTATTAAATGTATATATAAAAAATTATTAAATGTAGGTATAATATTTGAGTCACATTTATCGCCAAATAATTGGTGGGTGTTTCCGAGAAGAGGAAGACAATTGAAATTGAAATTGAAAGTGGATGACATTGCCAGTAGCAGCCACCGTTCTTTAAGAAAAAGTGATTTTTTTTTTTTTCATTACAATTACAAGGCTGAATTTGTGATTCCAATTTCCACATATTATTAGATCTCTCCATGGAGTGGGAGATGAGGCCCGGCGGCATGTTCGTTCAGAGACGCGAGGCAGCGGCGGATAACGGCGGCGGCGGCAACGGCAACATGACGACGACGGTGTTGATCACTGTCGTCCACGCTTCCTCCCACTACGACCTCCACCTCCCTACCAACTCCACTTTCTGTTAGTCTCTGCTCTCTATCATCTGATTTGGTGAATTGAAGATTGACTTATGCCATATGGTCAACCATATTTCACTTTTTTCTTCTTAATTTTATTTCCATGGATCAACATTTTCATTCTCACTCACTTTATGTATATGTTTAGATGGGAAGTGATTGATTGATGAGATTAGAAATAGAATTAACATAAAATAAAATTAAAAAATTGCCCTAAAATAAAGACGAACCATAATTTGGGAATATTTGTGTGCCAACAGAATTTTCTCTTATTTTTGTTTAATTTTTTCATGCTTTTAAATTGTGGTAGTGTTTGCAATTGCTGTTTTGTCGCGATTCTTGATACTGTGAAAAAATGCGGCTGACGCAGTCAGTTTTGTGATTACGATGCGGGCACGGTGAGTAAAAAAACCTTGATGTTTCGGTCGCAATTGCGTTTGCAGACCATATTTTAGGCCAAGGGTTTTTGTCGGGGGGTCCTTGACATTGTAGGACAATGTGGATGTGGAACTGCTAGTGAGTAAAAAAACCACTGTTGCATTTCTATTCATACTATGTTCATAACATATAGTTTTGCCCTATATCAAACATAGTATGTTTATTTTGTTGCGGTCCTTGACATCTCAGCCAAATTTGTGGCTGCAGACCCTTTTTAAAACTATGAATTATTTATTTGTTATCTTGGGTTCTTATAGACGAGAAATTGTTAGAGGGTTTGTGGTCATCATGGTCCCTGAGTAATCTGCATATGACATGTAATTGAGTGTTATGAATTGAAAATCTTAAATGCATGTTAGTATGTTACATAGAGATTGGTTGGGACCATGGACACATGATGGTCCGGGACTACCTAAATTTTTCCTTATACACACACTTGATATCCACAGCAACTAAACTGTATTTTCTGAGAAAATAAGAGGAATATGTTAATAAACTTGAGAGTTCAGGGACCTGAAGCAAATTGCATGATTTCTATCCATACTAAGTTCATAACATATAGTTTTGCCCTACATCATGGCATTGGTTGTTCCTTCATCTAGAATATGTTTGAGGAACTTGTCTTAGAAGTTACAGCAATTCCTAGTAGCTTATACTTTAGAAATTAGAAGATGTTTATGGATAAATAACTTAATGAAACATTTATAAAGTGAGCTTATTACATGGGAGCTTCCATCATAAACTTGAAGGTTACTGAAATAAGTTAGAAAATGTTTATGGGAAGTTTATAAGCCATTTTGATAAGCCAAATAAGCTCTGCATAATAATTTATGTTATAAGCTTTCAATAAGATTATGTTCTGTTGTTATTGGTATGTGTCTTTGTGTTAACTTGGTCTTAAATGGCAGGGGATGTTAAGAGTCTGCTTGTACATAGAACTGGTTTACAGCCTGAAGAGCAACAACTCTTCTTTGGAGGAAAAGAAAAGGACAATGAAGATAATTTGCATGAGGAAGGTGTGAGGGACAAGTCAAAGCTTTTGCTTTTGGAGGATGCTTCTAGTGAAGAGAGGAAACGCGAGGAAATTAGAAAACACAATGAAATGTTAAAGGCTTCTGAAGCTGTTGCTGAAGTCAGAGCAGAGGTGGATAAGCTCGCTGAGAGGGTGAGCCTGCTTCTCATATTATCTTTGGTTATTGAAACATAATAACTGGAGCTGAGAATGAGGATATGAGTGATTTTGATTTGCAGGTATCTGTCTTGGAAGTGGCTGTGGATGGAGGGACCAGGGTTTCTGACAAAGAGTTTTTGATGTCCACAGAGTTGCTTATGAGGCAATTGCTGAAACTGGATAGTATTGAGGCTGAAGGTGAAGTAAAGCTGCAGAGAAAAGCTGAGGTAGTGTTTATGGTGTTAGAATTTATAACTTAAATTCTAACTAATTGTGTATTAGTTATTGTGTTTATTTTGGTATTTACAAAATCCCACCTATTAGTAAGTCATGGACACTGACTTCTCTTAGCATTATTATATTATATTATATTATATTATATTATATTATATTATATTATATTATACACACAGGGATTGCTTGCTATGATTTTTCTGAAGTGGTATTTACCATGATATATTTCAGCATTTTTCTATAAATCAGTTGTCATTGATGCAATGAGGCTCAATATGTTGTGCCAGCAAGCCTTGTTTCCTAACCTAATAGTATCAATGTATATGAGATTTTTGTTTACTGGATGTGATCCTCTGGATTAGAGAGCTAGAAGTGGATGGTGATATTTGGAAGAGTAGTTACCTTAGAAAATAATGTGAGACTTGTATCAGCAAACATTTTAAATAAGATTTTCATAATATACATTAGATATTCCAGGAAAATTCAGCATTAATGAACCCCTATTGCATGAATTTCTTTAAAAATGTTCTCTTGTGCATTTTTTTAAGATGACTTCTGATATATTTTCTACCCCCTGTGAGTGAATTTTCTTAGCAAGCATTTTTCTAACATCAGTTCCACTAGAAAATTATGTTTGTTTGGTATAGTCTTAGTTCCTGACATGGTCATGGAAATTTATTAAGAAAATGCCAATGGTTATTGCTGGTCAAGTAATGAGACTTTTCTCATCAAGAACAGATGCATTTGAAGTAGCCTAGGGATGAAAATTATATGTGGTGATGTTAAAGGATTATTATAGGAATGAGTGTAGTTTTCTTGCATTTAGGTTATAAGTCTTATAACCCAAATTTTGATGTTGATAGAAATATTATATTGGCTTTAGTTTAACCTTCTCCCCCTTTCCTTTCAAGCTTATCTCTATAGGTCACGGTTATTGTCTATTACCATGAGAAAGTTTGAGTTCTATGCCTCGGCTATTTAAAATTATTATTTTTCATTTTTGAATTCTTGCTATGTCATCACAATTTACTGATTTTATCCTTGTTAAGTATGTGGATCATCTAATCATGTCTTCTTGTCTTACACTTCTCTGTTGTCATCATTGTTTTTCTGTAAACTAGATCCTGCTACATCATCAATATGACCATAAATCATGTCTAGTTAGCCATATTGATGTGCATTGGGAGTTGAAACTTGAAATTATGAAATATAATTTTTGCTTAATTTTGCATGGAGTGAAATAATTTTATTTTTTTTGCTTAATTTTGTGCATGGTGGTGAGTGATGAACATACCATTTTGATAATCATTCATAGTTGTATTATCTTTTCAAATTATCTTTGAAGGCCTGAACATCAGCTTTTTCACCCGTCAACAGGTGCGTCGAGTGCAGAACTTTGTAGATACACTAGATTCTCTGAAGGCAAAGAACTCCAATCCTTTTACCCCCATTGGTAAAGCTGTCTCTGTAGCAACCCAATGGGAGACCTTTGACTCTGGAATGGGAAGCTTGAATGCCCCTACCTCAATGTCATCTTCTAGAAATGTAAGTCAAGATTGGGAGCGGCTTGATTAGCTAAGAAATTTCTATGTAACATAAAACGACAAAGCATATAGAACACCATATTTTTAGACCTTGATTCCTCAATCAAGGTTGAATTTTTTGTAGTTTGCTGAAGACAAAATATCTGTAAACCATTTGACTGCCTTAGGGGGCATACTTTGAAGTTAGAATTTGGAATGAAGAAGAAAATGGAGGAGCATAATCTGGTTATTCCTTTACATAAATCCTTCCATGAAATTTGGAGAGTGTATCCATTGTCAGTTCTGATATGCACTGAAAAGATTGTTGATAGCAAGTACACTACAACCATTGTTTGATAAAAGTCAGAACTTAGTCCATTTCATTCACTCTTGAATTTAAGGCTGGATATATGGTAAAAGACTTAGAGTTTATTTTAATATTTTCTTGTCAAATTAATCCAAGAACAAGATACTCAAGATGAAGACACTGCAAACTTTTGCACTATATGATCCTACATACATTTATGATAGATGATGTAATTAAAAGGTAAGTAATCTCATAAGAAATATATCAGATATGATTGCTTTCTTGCTTCTACCATGATAATCATAAAGAAAAACTCTAACATCCAGGTCCAAAGAGACTGCTCCAATTAATGGAAGACTTTTCAAAATAAACATGACTAATAAATAAATAAAAGAGCTACTAATTATCAATAAGTGAAACGACAAATGGCCACATTCCAACTCAAAAGGTAAGTGAGGACGGGTGTTGTCTCACGAGCGAACAAATGAAATTGCATCCTCATTCAATTTCCGTATAAAACAAAACCACTTAACGTGATGGATTTTTCCAACTTCTTAATTTTCATCCTATCCTATGATTCTTCTAACCTACCAATTGTCACTTTTCCACATGGATTACTTAAATTTTTCATAGAAGGTTCCTCTATACGTATAAATTGTGAAAAAGACCAATTTTATCGTCAAAAAATAAAAACATTTTTTTTTATATTAAAACACCAATTTAGCATACTTTGGCCGCAAACATTGAAATCTCTCCATTCCACATTATAATTTATACTCGAAGTCGCTCCATTCCACATTATAATTTACACTCGAAGTCGCTCCATTCCAGAGTCAATAGCTTTGGACAGAAGTACATCTGTCGTACCATCAATTTGGAAAACTTGTGCTCAGTTTATGAGAAACTTATCTATTTTTCTGTCAAATAATCTAGATTTTTTCTTTTGAAGAATTTATATTTGACCTGCTCTGAAAGTATTTCGAACCAAACTTCGTTCAGAAATGCATAACTAAAAATAATGTACAAACTTTTACCCTTTAAGTGAGCCAAAATAATGCAGTAAAAACAACATGAGTCAAAATAAAATCTGTTTGAGAAGAACTAGGTGAATATTTTGGAGTTGAAATCATTCTTTTAAACATAAATCTCCTAAGAGTGTGTTTGGATAAGAAAACTTAAAATTATGAGAAATTTTAAATTCTAAGAATTTCAAATACTTCAATTGAAATTCTTTTATTTTTAAAATTATGTTTGAATAAAAAAAACTAAAATTGTGAGGATGAAAGAAAATGAATGCAAAGAAAAAAGAAGATATGATTAGTTTACTTCTAAAGAGAATAATACTATGCGATATGTGGAGTTCGCAGGGAACTAGGATAGGGTAATGTACACCACCACATCCGACCACAACTGTGCCGGCGAGCACCTCCGTCGCATGATGGACGGCGACGACTACTCCCTTGTTTGACGGGTGCAATTCTACATGTCCCCCTACGCCTGCACCCGACGCTCCGCGAGCTTGGGCGGTACTTCTCGAATAAGAGTATCATCGACATGAGGGAAGAATCGCGAGTTTGAGAACATGATTTTGAGAACTTTCAGATGGGAAAGAGGATGAAGGTGATAAAAAAAACACACAAACGTTTTGGAAAGTTCTTCTATCAAGAAAAGAATTTCAATTTCTCACCTTTTAGAAAAAAAATAAAATTTCACATTTTTGGTTATTTAAAATTCTGTTTTATAATTCCAAAAATTTAAATTTTTCACAAAAAACATACAAACAATGAATTTTAAATTAAAAAAATTTAAATTCTCTAATAAATTACTTTTCTCAATTGAAATTCTCTATCCAAACACATTTTAGTATAAATTACTCGTTAATAAAACTAATAAATATTTCGTACTTATAACATTTGGACAAATTTTTTAACAAATACGTATTAAGCATTTCATAAAAAGAAAATTTGATCTTCTTCTAAGTGAAAAAAACTAATCATAAGTTCCTTTAAAATTTGACAAATCTAAATTTTATACACATGCCAAGACATTCTGTGCCAGAAATATATGACCAGGTCTTCGAATGCAAGATGACCAGAGGAACATCAGATCTCAAAATTTGGAAATTTTCTTTCATGACAAAATCAAATATCTACTTATACCACTCACGGATTCATCACATTTGTTAATCATATAAATTTATACACATGCATGTGTGAGCAAGGCACAGCCTAATTTCTTGACTCATAAGTTTATAGTCACCCCTCTTGCACCATTAACATAAGGTGAGACAGTAGTGTTGCCACTTTGCAAGGAACCATGCCTAGTTGGGTCATATTTTTCTCCATCACCCCAAAGGGCATAAGCTTCCTCACCGTGGACGGCGTCGTCACCGATTTCCAGCTGCTCGTCCGGCATCCTCAAGGGTATGAACAATTTTATGACAAGGAGAATAATGGTGGTGGACACCAAGTTCCATCCAATAACAAACATGGCCGCCACCAATTGCTTGAAGAACTGCACACCACCACCTCCACCATAGAATGCACCCCTTGAATTTGTTACTGGCAATAGAAGTCTACAAAGGGCTGGTTCTGCTAATAGACCTGTGAGGAGACCACCCAAAAGGCCAGCCACAGCATGTGTGTGAAACACACCAAGGGTGTCATCTACCTGAACATAATATTTTTCACAAAATTATGGTAAGTACAAATTATACTAAGTAAAAAATCAAGAGTTTAATACATATACACATTTCAGTCTAACGGTCAACTAATAAAAAAATATGACTAATATGATTTTTAATTATTATAAAAATCAATAAATTTACTACACATCACAAAATTAAATAAAGTGATAATATAAAAATTTCTTTAAAGTCTAAGTATAGCTGATAAAAAAATTCTAAATGTACATATTTTTTGCTAAAAAAAGAATTTAAATATATATATATATATTAATAATTTTATATAATCAACTAATCATTAAGTCAGGTTAGACTTTTAATTATCATAAAAGTCGACAAGAAAATTATATACGATGATATCTTGTTATTATTTGATAGTATAATTTTTTTTACACCAATAAGTATTAATTCTTGTTACATTCCGTATGTGATCAGTTATGCACATTTCAAATTAATTTTCATCTAAAAATTCAAGTCGGTTAATGAAATACGATCAAATTTATATAACTAAAGGTGGATAAATAGACAAATGGAAGGTGACCGAACTAGCTAAATATGCATGATTGATCCACGAAATGTGTTTTTTGGAACGAAAAATAAGATTCAAAATGTTATTATTAATGTGTAGTTGAAGTTTGGTGGTATGATAGTGATCTTTGAGGAGTAATTAGGCAAGCGCAGATAATGCTTAGACGAAAATGTCATTACGCCATTATGGTAAACAGAAGGATTCAAGGAATCTATTAAGCAATGAAGAGAAAAATCGAAGAACAAGATAAAATGGGTAGTGTTTATCGTCATTTTATTAGGTCAATTACTTCTGCTCTTTAAATATTAATTTAATTAAAAAATATTTTTTTTTTAAAAATGATGAATTAAATTTTTTAAGAAAATTAGGTGACATCAGGCACTCCCATCTACTTTCCAAGAAAAAGAGGATGACTTTCATCTTGCATCATCTTTTTTTTTTTATATATATAAGAAATTAATAAATAACACGTAAGTGGGCAAAAAGAAATGAAAGTTGTTGGAATCAACGGATGACCTGGAGTTTTAGTCTTTTTTTCCCTAATATTAAATGAAAATTCACAAAAACGTGCACAGAAAAAGTGAAGCTACACCTAAATTCTATACTTACATTAAATGATAAACGTAGGATAGATTTAACAAATGATATGATAAAAATGAAAAAAAAAGAGATGAAAAAAAAAGATAAAATGAAAGTGAAATGAAAGAGAAAGATAAAATGAGTACTATAAGTTATTTTGGGTGGAAAAATTTGTGTGACTTGAGTAAAGAAACCCTGACCTTCTGTAGCAAAGTTGACTTTTTATGCAAAATCATCATAGTCACCCATGGAATGCTCCCAGATAATATTCCCATCACTATAGCAGCCCATGATTGCACAAGCCCTGCACGTTATAGTCACACCCCTTGCATTAATTAATTGTCAACAAAAACTGCATCCACACATGCTCGATCATCAATGAATAGATTTAGTCATTTTCATTATTTATAATACTTTTTTGGATAAAATTAAGAGTTTAGTTTATATACATAATTGTAATCAGGTGACTGATGCACATGTTAAAATTTGGCCTCTCTGTGGAAAGGAAGGATAGGATTTTTAGTTTTATGCCGAATTTTAATTTTTTAATTGTCTTACCTGGTGTAGCTTCTATTTTATTCCCTCGTAGTTTTTAGTAGTATTATTTTTCTGGGACTACACGCTATATCATGTGATCTTGCCAACGAATTTAAACTCTGGTATACTAATTCTAAAACATTTCACAATACTACTTAATCCAAGGAAAATTTATTCAATATATAACCCGGGTTGCAAAGTCAAAAACAAAATAAGTATTATTTAATCCAAAAAAAAAAATATTTTTCTTTTCAAATTAAGCATTAATGCTAAGAGTAACTTGTATTTTATCTCATTGCATAGTCATATAAAATGTGATCATTGATTAAGAACGACAATTCTCTCTCTATATATACCTGCCCCTGGGGTGATGCATACAAGTCCAGTCATCATGCCCTGCACAGCTCCAATCACCGAAGGTTTCCCAAAAAAAATGACATCCAAAGTTGTCCACACAAGGAGGCTAGTGGCTGCACAAATGTTTGTGTTCAACACCGCAATTGAAGATGCAATGTTTGCAGCATATGGTGCTCCACCGTTGAACCCTGACCACCCCATCCACAACAACCCAGCACCAGCAAGCATGAGAAGCACATTGTTTGGTGGGAACCTCTCCCTATCACTCTTCAACCTTGGTCCAACCTGCACAACATATTTAATGCACACACAATCAAAAACCAAATTGGCATTCAATAAATGAATAATCAGCATGTGGGTTTCCTTTGGTGCCCAAAATTAATGATCAAATATTAATAGGTTGATTTTTATACCAACATTAACATGTTTGGAAATTGTTACTTTAGGAAAATAACATTAATTTTATATAAAAAAAAACTATTATCAAAATTGATAAAAAGAAGAAAAAAAAGGTTATTTCTTCTAAAATGAAAATAACTGAATTTAGTATTTGTGCTGAAAACCAAAAACCAACAACCAAAGACAGTTTAAATATGGCCTTAACATCAAAGTTTTTGGCCTCTCCATAACCCCACATGGGATCCCAATTGCGGATACATGGACGACTTTGTTTTGCAATTTCTCACAATATGAAAGATTGTAACAAAACCACAGCCGCATCTTCTTTCCATAATTTATCACAATATTAAAAACTTTGGCTAGGGAGCTAGCCTTTAGACTTTTGAAGCAAATTTGACTAGAGTTTGTGTTTATGAAGAAAATGAAAGTAAAATATACGTACCCAGTAAGCAGCAGTGAAGCCAGCGATTCCAGAAGAAAGGTGTATGACATAGCCGCCAGAATAATCAATAACGCCCCATTGGTAGAGAAAGCCACCACCCCAAAGACTAAAAGCCCCGACTGTGTAGGAAAAGATCAACCAAAGAGGCACAAAAGCCATCCAAGCCTTGATGTTCATTCGGCCAAGGACAGAGCCAGCCAACAAAATAAGAGTAATAGCAGCAAAAGTGAATTGGAAATACACAAGCGAGGCCATAGGGTAAAAGGGTTCCTCAGGAGGTGATTCAACAGTGCCATTATCAAAGTGGTGGATGGTTTCAATGACTATGGCTCTTTTCGTGAGGAACTTCTGGCCTAGTGCTGGAGCACCCTTTCCCCAGAAGGGGAAAAGTTCTTCTCCAAAGGCCATTCGGTAACACACAAGCACCCAACATATTAGAACCGCCGCAAAGGCGTAGAGAGCCATGAAAGCTGAGTTCACTGCCCATTTTTTCTTCACTATGCTGGCGTAGAGGATCACGAGACCCGGCATGCTTTGAAGACCGACGAGGGTGGCTGCTGTTAGCTGCCATGCGTTGTCACCTTTGTTCAGCCATTCGGGTGCCGCCGGAAGGTGCTCTTGGTAGGCCAAGGGTGTAGCCATGGCTGAAGATCAATATGCTTCAATTCTTGATCAAGCTTTTTCACCCTTCAAAGAATTGTGATGCTGTATATGTATGTGCCACTGATGAACAACGTTGCGTTTATTAGAGGGAATTAGTCTCTCACAAGGTGACAAAACAAAAGTGTGAGGCGAACTAAGTTCAAATTTTTGATAGAGAAGTGTTTACATTTAATGTCTGATCGTGATTAGAATTGGATAAGAGGAAAAGAGGAAAAGAAATTACGTGTATGAGCTGATGAATTGTTTGTGGCAATTTTACTGTTTTTTTTTGGGGGGCGATGGTATGAGTATATATATAGCTTCATAGTAATTTGAAAACTCGGATACTCGGTTTGATTGAATCTTTGGAAGCTACGTGTAAACTGTCGTTGGTTTTTCGTAACTGGCTGCAGCAACTCACTAAAGTTATAAGGAAAAGTCAAAGTTTCGTAGGCCAACTTTGACTTTTAGTTGAAAATGATGGGTGTGGTTTTGGAATGCAAGAGGACCGGAGAATGTTAATTGCCACCACGTGGTGTGAATGGATGGGGAGTACTTTGATTGGTGGGTCTCAAGACACACTGGAGTAGATGAAAATTGGAAAATGAAACTTTAAAGAAATTAGTTTCTTATTGATGGTTGTTACAAAGCATTAATTAGAATTTAATTAAAATAGTACTTAATGTGTAAGAAAATTTTCACTGACAATTTAATTACAATAATCAATGTATAGTAATTTTATTGAAATAAACTTTTACTCATTCAAGTAAATGACTCACTTTATTTAAACTCATAATTTTTCTATCTTTCTTTTCTAGCTATACATTATCAATCATATTAATCAATTATTTTTTATCACACTTTTGGTGTATACTTTGTCCAAATATCTTTTTTGCTATGATATTACTTGATTAACCATTTATAATGAATGAGAGAAAAATTATGGAAGAGGGTAGAAAAAAATAAGGGTATGTTTACTTTTGTTTTTACAACTTCTTTCTCATGAAGCTGCTGTGCAAGAAAGGTTCTATTTTCACTTTTAATTTACAAAACGATGACCATGTCTTCAAAAAAAAAAATATTATTTTCAAAGTTTTCAAAACAAAAAAAAAGAGAAAAAAAAGAATTTTGTTTTTAATGTTTTTTTTTTGTATAAATATATGAAAACAGAGAATAGAATGAAAACAAAGTAGTAAATTTATAAATTAAAAGTGAAAACAGAACTAAACGAGTCCCAAAATTCATGGTCCTTCTCCTGTCAGGCAATACTCCATGAAGGATGAATGATAAAAAAAGAAGCTAAATTATAGTCTTGATCTTCCAATTTTTCTGTAATTTTGATCTTCTAATTTTAAAATTTTGTAATTTCAAATTCTTAATTTTGTATATATTTATTTTTTAAGATACTCTAAAAAATAATCTAGCTAATTAAATATAAAAATAAAAAATAATTATTCGTGAAATTAAAAATTGAATAAAAATTACAAATTTTATAAAATAGAGAGATTGAAATGGTGAGGAAAAAAAATAAAAAGACTAAATTCTTGAATTAAGATTAACGGGAGACCAAAGTTAGGCTTTTTTACCAATAGGGATAAAAAAATTCACAATTTTCTATTTGGGGGTATATTTTAAAAAATTACCAAAAATGGGATAAGTCATAACAATTGTTACGACTTCTGAAGTGAGAAGTCGTAACACCTGTTACGACTTTTTAATTTTTTATTTTTTAACTGAAGTCGTAAAAATATTTACGACTTCAGTGTAAATATAATTTTTTTTACGACTTTAAAGTTATATTTTTTTTAAAGAAAAAAACCAAAGTCGTATTTTGTTTTACAACTTTAAAGTCGTTAAATTGTCTTATTTTTTTTAAATTTTTTTTTTGAGGCATAGGACTTTGAAGTCGTAATCTTCCTTTTTTTTTAAACGTTATTTTACTATTTGCAGCCTATTTTTAATTTGTTAATCTTTTTTTTCGTAAATTTGTTTTTTTTTAATTTAATAATGTTTATGATTTTATTTTTTTAAAATAAAAAAGTTAAAAAAATATATTTAAATATATAATAAATAATATTAAATTGATTTTATTAGTATATTTTTTGTGATAATATTAAGTTAATATAATTTACTTTAAATGTTTTTTATTTAAAGTCTCTTCTACCTCAAATGTTTTTTACGGCTCCTCACAAATGTTTGCCACCACTTTCAACACTCCATCATCTGCATATAATCTTGCACCATCGAGTTCTTGTTATCGTCCATCATTACCTACTCAAATACGTGACATGAGTCACGAAGATGAGGACGAGGGTGAAAATAACAACAATAACAACGATGACGATGATGATGGTGATGGTGTTGATGATGATGACAACAGTGGTCATCATGTTCCTCAACAACAACGGACAATTACACATCATTATCCTAGAACAAGAGGAGGTAGAGGCCGCAGACCGAGAGGACAACAAACACAGACAAATTCAATCCAACAAGATGAGAGATCCAGACGCATATCTAGAAGAACTCGCTGTGGGACATCGTCTCATTATTAGTTTAACAAATATGTAATTTTTATTTAAATATAGTCAATTTTTAATTTAAAGTCTTTCAAAAAATTTTAATGTATTTTTATTGATAGATTATTTAAAACATCTGTGAGGAGCCATAAAAAACATTTGAGGTAGAAGAGACAACAGTGGTCATCATGTTCCTCAATAACAACAGACAATTACACACGTCACTATCCTATAACAAGAGAAGGTAGAGGTTGCAGACCGAGAGGACAACAAACACAGACAAATCCAATCCAACAAGATGAGAGATCCAGACGCATATCTAGAAGAACTTGCTGTGAGACATCGTCTCATTATTAGTCTAACAAATATGTAATTTTTATTTAAATATAATCAATTTTTAATTTAAAGTCTTTCAAATTTTTTTAATGTATTTTTATTGATAGATTATTTAAACTTTAAATAAAAAACATTTAAAGTAAATTATATTAACTTAATATTTTCACAAAAAATATACTAATAAAATCAACTTAATATTATTTATTATATATTTAAATATATTTTTTTAACTTTTTTATTTTAAAAAAATAAAATCATAAACATTATTAAATTAAAAAAAAAACAAATTTATGAAAATAAATGTTAACAAATTAAAAACAGGCTACAAATAGTAAAGCAACGTTTTTTTTTTTAAAAAAGAGAGGTTACATGCCTCAAAAAAATTTATTAAAAAAAGATAGTTTTATGACTTTAAAGTCTTAAAACAAAATACGACTTTGGTTTTTTTTTTTTAAAATATGACTTTAAAGTCGTAAAAAAAATATATTTACACTGAAATCGTAAATATTTTTACGACTTCAGTTAAGAAAATAAAAAAAATAAGTCGTAACAAGTATTACGACTTCTGACTTCATAAGTCGTAACAACTATTATAACTTATCCCGTTTTGAGTAATTTTTTGAAATATACCCCCAAATGAAAATTTCTTGAATTTTTTTACCCCCAATTGTTAAAAAAGCCCCAAAGTTACTAGGTACAACAGAATGAGGCCTGCATCATTTACCTTCCAATTTTTAGAGAAAAAGGGACAAAAGTAACAACTCCAGTTTGTTTTGTACCCCTTTTTTTTACTAAACTTGATCACTACTTGTGTAAGTTTATTTTGTTGATGAAATGATTTAGCTATTAAAAAACTCAATATTTAATTATTCAACATGTGTATTTTTAAAAAATATTTATAATTTTTTTCTTTCACTTCTTATATAATTATATGAAATGAAAGAAAAAAAATCAATCAAATAATTTACAAAATTATCTGTATTTGTTTATTTCTTTTCCCTTTATTCCTTTCCATTTTTTCCTTAACAAGATACTAGTATGTTCTAAAAGTTATCCTACCAATGATTTTTAGTTAGTTGAGACAGTGATAGTATAGTGGCAAATTGCCCAAAAGGGGTCCCTTTTATAAACTAATTCCCGAAATAGGGCCCTTTTAGAACTAATTCCGGCATGGTGCTCTTTTTCACGTAAGCTGAATGCATAAACAATGCAAACCGCCATTGGCAATGGCGAGTTCGCTGCGGATTGGACACGTGGAATGCAAACCGCCAGCGGTGCTGGCGACTTCACTGAACGTGGCATATCGCCACTTCCACTGGCGACACAGCCAGTGGTTCTGAAATTGCTGGTTTGACTGGCGACTTGCGGAGCAGGACAGCAGGAAGGGTGCAGGCTACGGGGGTGCAGGACATGCAGGTGCAGGCTGCAGCCTTTGACTTCTTGGGCTTAGGGGAGTTGCCACTAGCTTTGGCGAGTTACACTAAAGGGGACTCACTAGTAGCTTTGGCGATTTGGGCAAAATAAAAGGGGACTCCCCACTTGCTTTGGCGGTTTAGGCTGGGCCTTTAAATACGTATCCCGGCTTCAGTGTTTTGAAAACTTGCAGTTTCAGTGTTCTTGAGAAGTTACCAAAATCCTCCAAATTTGTCTCCTTGTTTAAATTTGTCAGTCTTGAAAGTTCCATTGAAGGTTCGAAAGTCCCAATCAAGCAACTGCGACATCAAATCTTTTTTTGAATTAATTTTTCTATAAATTAATTTTATATCTCATATGCTTGTTCGTTTGTGTTAAAAATTTATGTATGGGTTGAAGTAAAAGTGTACTGTGTGTAAAATAAAATTTTTTTTGTCATCATCTTTATTTCAAGAAAATATTTTGAGTGCGGAAAAAATATTTTGACTTTTAACTGAATATTGTACTTTTTAATTAGGTTGGTGTTGATGCTTTGTTAGTGTGTTAAAAATTAATGAATATTGTACTTTTAACTGTGTTTAAAATAAATAAATAAAATTGTAGCATCATATTTATTTGAAGTAAGTATTTTGAGCGTGAATTTTTTTTTTAATATGAAGTTGTAGTAATTTTTTAATTAGATTAGGTTGATGTTCATAGTTTGTTGGTGTGTGTTAAAAATTTATAAGCGTTCGACTTGAATGGTGTTTAAAATAAAAATTTTTTGGCATTATATTTATTTGTAGTAAGTAAGTTAGTATGGAAAAAAATTTCAATATGAAGTGTGCAGTATTTTTTTAATTAGATTAGGTTGGTGTTGATGGTCTGTGCCTTTATAATAATAACTTCGTTGATGCTTTGTAATGTAATTAAAATGTGTACTTTGAAAGTGTTCTTTGATGGTTTGTTCTGCCTTTTTAAATTTATACTTTTAAGTTTCTGGGTGACATCATATTTATTTTAATGTATTTGTAGTAATTTTTAATTACCTTTTTTATTTTGAAGTTATGATTGTTAAGATTAATTATTTATAATACTAACTTCGTTTATGGTTTATTTTGCCTTTAAAATTACTACTTTGAAATTGTTCATGTTTTTTAAGTGTCTACCATTATATTTATTTGAAGTTAATAATTTTTTTAGAATAAAGTTTTAATGTGAAGTTCCAGTAAAGGGACTTTTTATGATTACATTTTATTATTTTGAATTTATTATGATTAATTATTTAAAATATTGTTTTTGTAGTTATAACAGTATTGTATTTCAATGGAAGGGTATATGAAGAGAATGATGGTGTAATATTGGAAGACAGTAAAAAAGCAATTCAAATTAAACGTGAAATTAGTTTCAATGCTTTGAAGAAAAAAATTGGAGATAAGGTAAAGTTAGAAAATAATAAAATTATTTCTGCTATCAGTTGTAGATTTTTAGTGTTTGGAAAATATGTTGCGTTGCAAATTTGTGATGACGAAGATGTTGAAACCATGCTTGAAAGTTTTCAACAACAAGATCAAATGTCAGTTCTGGAATTGCACATAGAAAAGGATGTGGCCGGTGGTTTTATGTTTCGTTCGGCAAATTCTCTTACATCATGTGAAAATAATTTATCTAAGAATGAGGCGCAACCGCCAAGAAATGTGAGCAATTTACATGATGATGAAGATGATGATGATGATGATTATCTTGTGTCTAACTCATACGTGGAAGAGTCTTTAGAAGAAGATGATAGTATTGACGGTATATCTGATACAGACGATGAAGTCACCGACATGATTCAACCAGTAAGAATTGTTCACCCAACACAAGGTATAATTTCCTCTAAAAAAATACGTGAATACATTTATCATTTGATGACAATTGTATTTAATGCTAAATAAGTATGATTTGAATTTTTTTTGGACTATTAGGTGTACAAGGAATTCAAAATCCATTTTGGAATGATTTTTTGCATTATAATAATATCAACTGGAGTCATCCTGATGAGGAGGACATTTGTAGTTTGGAGATGCCATCAAGTTTTAATGTTGGCCAAGAATTATATGTTGGCATGGATTTTGATAGTAAAGATGCGATCAAGAATGCAGTCAAACAATATGTTATGAAGGTGCATCAAAGTTTCAAAGTGGTTGAAAGCAAATCGAACAAGTATGTCGTTTGTTGCTTAAATAAAAGCGTAGAGTGTCCTTGCCCTTTCTATATGAGGGCAATTTTATCTAAAAAAACTTATTCATGGAAAGTCACACAATGGGGTGGACCACACACATGTCTCAATATGACCATGACACAAGATCACGAGAAGCTTGATTCAGATTTAATTGCCACTTATGTAGTAGGTACGTATTTTATATTCATATTATCCTACTTTTGCGTTAATTGTCATATAAATTTTGTTATTTTATTGAAAGGCATGATCAGGGAAGATCCACCAATAAAAGTTTCTTTGATTCAAGAGAGGATTAACAGTGAATTTTCCTACAAGGTGTCATACAAAAAAACTTGGTTGGCGAAACAAAAAGCCATTGCAATAGAATATGGCGATTGGGAAGAGTCATATGCAAAACTTTCATCGTGGTTAACACACATGCAAAATCATTCTCTTGGATCATATTTTCAAATACTACATGACGATTTTATTATTGGGAATACGGTTAGTCGTGAACACCGCCAATTTCATAGAGTGTTTTGGACTTTTGGTCAATGTAAAGAGGCTTTCAAGTATTGTAAGCCAATCATACAAGTTGACGGCACACATTTGTACGGTAAATACCATGGGACCCTCTTAATGGTCACATCACAAGATGGAAATGGTGGTGTCCTTCCTTTAGAATTCGCTGTGGTCGAAGGTGAGACGTTAACAGCGTGGTCATGGTTTTTGGCACACTTGCGTGAACACGTCACAAATAAAAATGGTATTTGTCTCATATCTGATCGTCACGCGAGTATAAAGTCTGTTGTGGCTAACGAAGCACTTGGTTGGCAACCTCCCCACGGTTATCATGTTTACTGCGTCCTACACATAGCAAGAAATTTCAATCGCAAATTCAATAATGTCAAACAAAAAGAAATGTTAAAGAAATTGGGTAAGATTTCATTTATGATGGTCACGTTAATTTAAGTTTCATATATACTTAAAATTGTTGAACTAATTTTATGCAGGCTACACTCCTTGCAAGCACATTTTCGATCAAAATTTAGAAAAATTTTGTCAACTGAGTCCAGCCATAGCAACATGGATTGATCGCATTTCAAAGGAAAAATGGACGATGGCTTACGATAGAGAAGGGCGTCGATATGGCCACATGATAACCAACCTCTCAGAATGTATCAGTAAGGTTTTGAAGGATTGTCGCAACATACCCATAACAGTGTTGGTCAAATCAACATACAATAGGTGTCGAAAGTACTTTGTTGATCGTGGCCGCCAAGCCCAAAGACAGTTAAATGAAGGACAAGTATATTGTTCTAAGCTCATTAAAGAACTTAGAAAAAATCAAGAACAAGCTTGTTCGCACATCGTTCGCATGTATGATATCCACTCCACAAGGTTTGAAGTAGAAGAGACCTTCAACCCTATAACGCAACGTGGCAGACAAAAGTGGGCAGTTAACTTGAATGGTCATCATTGTCAATGCGGAAGGTATTCTGCACTTCACTATCCATGTTCACACATTATTGTAGCTTGTGGTTACGTGAGCATGAACTACTACCAATATATAGATGTTCTTTACACAAATGAGCACATCTTAAAAGCTTACTCCACACAATGGTGACCTCTTGGGAATGAAGCGGCTATTCCTCCTTCTGATGATGCATGGACACATATCCCTGACCCAATTACAATTCATGCGAAAAGTCGGCCAAAATCAACAAGGATAAGGAATGAGATGGATTGGCTCGAACCATCTGAGCACTGACAAAAATGTAGTAGATGTGGAGCAGAATGGCACAACAAGCGTCGATGTCCAATGCAATCTGACCGTGGGAGTTGTTCATTTAATTGATTTATGTATGCTACACGAGTGACTTGTATTGGTTTAAGTTGTCTTGAATGTATTTACTTTGTGGTCTTCAATGAACTCGTTAGTTAGAAACATTACTTATTTTGGTTTGTGTAGTTTAGTTATTTTTTTAACATTACTTATTTTGGAATGTAGCAGTCTCTTAATGGCTTCTCTAGTTTAACCCTAAGCCCTACGCAGAAAACCCTAAAGCCTAAACCTAAGTCGTAACCCATAAACTTTAAACCCTAACACCTAAACCAAACCATAACCCTAAACCATAACCCTTCCATTAAACCCTAAACCATAAATTCTACATCCTAAACCCTACACCATAAACCCTAAAACCTAAACCATAAACCCTAAACCCTAACCCTAACCATAAACCCTAAAGTGTTGAACGGAGTATCTAGATCATAGTGGACATATGACATTGGTGTTCATCATTAGTTAGTACCATTACTTATTTTCGTTTGTCTACTTTATTTTTTTTAAACTTTGTTTATTATTATAGTTTGATGCGCAACATAAACTGTATCCATGAGTAAGACTTAATAAATGAGATACGATAGATTAAGTGTCAAATTCAAATGAGAAACATACAACAAAAAATTTAAACAGAGACATGAAAATCATTCATTATGGTGTCCGTGATGATGTGAGGATGTGCCACATGGTCGATCCTATCTTCGCGCTTGACGATCAGGATTTCTTCTGCTGCGATGTCTCCCCGCTTCTACTTGCTCAGCCTCAGTAGAAAACTCGTGACGTAAATCAACACCTAATAAGTCACCCATATCAGGTATAGTTCTGGGTACATTCCATTGTGGAGCCAATGGGGCGTTAGGTGTTGCCATTGGGGCATCATGTTGCTGTGAAGGGGTCATAGTCGGCCATGAAAAATGAGGATGTGTTTTTGCAACACCACCAAACGAATGTTCGCTTGCAGATATATCAGTGTCATGACCTTCGAAAGGATACTGATACATCTGTGAAGGATACTGAGAAAATGTTGGTGGCGTGTAATACATTCCATGGCCATGCTGCTCCATTTGTTGGGAAAATTCTTCCGCTTCAACAACCTCCCTTCGTCTGCCAAAACCCCGAGTTTCAACACTTGATTGAAGCATATGAAACTCTTGTGGTGGAAATTGACGCTCTGATGTTGGACCATGTGCCACAGGCTCAGTGATTCTCTCTTGCTCTTCGGATAAAATCGTTATCTTCTCCACATAAGGCACGAGATCATCAACTGTCCATGTGTTCCTCCCTTGTGGTGACACCATATACTGTAATGTCTTCGCAACTTCAGCTTGCAATTATTAAGGTCAGGAAATTAATGCCGATGCTTTAAAAAATAATTTGAAGTTAAATATTCAAAAAGAAATAAATACCAATGTAGTTGTGTTTGCATTCTTTGGGTCGACAAACATCTTCATTTTTCGTCTATACCAAACCATGTAGTCGGAGTTAAAACTCAATAGGCCCTCCTGTCGAGGATAAACGTCGACCCTAAACTCAGCTTGATTGTTCAATTGACTGATCATTGGGGCCAACAGCTAGAACCAATTTTCATCTTGTTTGCCTTTCAGCGTTAGGCCATGGATATTCAGTGGTTGCGAAGGACACTCGGGAATAGGTTGTTGCATGTCAAATTGTCGCAACACTCTATCAGGTTGGTGCCACTCAACAATATGGAAACAAATGAGTGGCACCACCGCACACCACGCTACACTACCAACCAAACAAATTGGAGGCAACGTTGACATAACAGTTGTTGTGTAAGGCTCCCACAGAAACTGCATACAACAAAACAGTTGTTAATTTTCACTCAAGCATGACATTTTATTTATTATTTAACGAATACATTACGATCTTCTTACCTCATGTCGCTTCATGATATCCAATTTGCGAGTAAAAACTAGCATATCATCATTGCTAATATGCTAATTTCCACGTCGCAGCCACCTACAAAAAAATATGAAATCATCAGTGGCGACGCGTTACATTATTAATTATTTTCAAATGAAATCTTATTTTTTAAACAATTAACCTGTGTCCGAGTGGTTTATTTTCTATTACGGGAGGAGTCCTCTTTAGAGCCAAAGTCATGCATCTTTCCCATGCCCACATTTGGATTAAGATGCACATACATTCGATCGATTTAATTTTGTAATCGGTGGCGCTGCACATCTCTCTATATAAAAAAGCAAGCACAACAGGTCCCCATGCATACGTGCTGCACTGTTCAAAGTCACGTAAAAATTACAGGTACCTTAGGGAAACTTTGTTGCTGTTTTTGTCAACAAAAAGGACACCTCCTATGAATCTAAGAATCCATGCACGGGCAAACCTTTGTAGTTGTTCTACGTTATCGTCATGGTTATTTATTTGTGAAAAATGGTGAGCCAGTCAACTTAATTTAACCACACTGCCTTAAAGTTCACCTTCCTGTGGTCTGACTCTCAACAATTCTTCACATGATTCAACTCAATCAATATTAGTTTGACCAATTAATGGTACCCCATCAACACGCAGACCTAATAATACAGAGACATCTTGAAGAGTAATCGTACACTCCCCGCAACTCATGTGAAATGTATGTGTTTCGGGCCTCCATCTTTCAATCAAGGCAGTAATTAATAACGCATTTATTTTTAGGTAGACCATCTTCATTATCCAATAAAAATCAGATTGGAGAAGCAGATGAATAATATTTTCCTTTGGTAATTCTTGTTGTCCTTGATAAATGGGGACAACTCGTCCGATGTGTAATTTTCTGTCTGATTTCCCATTCCAAACATGTTCTGAAACATGCTTAGGTTGCATCCATAAAACGTCTCCATCTATTGGACCAGACTTAATTTGAATACTTGATGAACATGACGACGAAGATGTCATTGATATTATAAAATAAAATATAATGCGAAAAATTGACAACAAAAATTTAACATTAAAAAATTTAATACACTTACAACAAATTAATTAAATATACATACCAAATAATTAAAATATGAATAAATAACAATATACATCAATTTGAACAACAAAATATATGATACAAATAATAAAATTTAAATATACTATCCAAATAAATTAAAATACATGCAAAACTTAAAATACTAACTAAAATACTCTACAAATAACAAAATTAAAAATTAAAATACATACATAAATTTAAATAAATGACCAAATTTTTTTTCCTATTAATAAAATTTAAATTAAATAACATATATTATACAAATAAATTATAATAAATCCAAAAATTACTATGGAAACATAAATTTAAGCAATATATATAACATCAATAATACCATACAAACATTCTAACTAAAAATAAGTACCATACCCATAATAACGTTCTAACGTAATATATAAAATTTAAACTAAACTTGAACTATACAATAACTAAAACTAATTAATATTAACATTCAAACTAAATAATTTAACATTCTAACTAATTAACATACTAATAACTTACAACAACTAAAACTAACGTAATATATAAAATTTAAATATACTATCCAAATAAATTAAAATACATACAAAACTTAAAATACTAACTAAAATACTCTACAAATAACAAAATTAAAAATTAAAATATATACATAAATTTAAATAAATGACCAATTTTTTTCCAATTAATAAAATTTAAATTAAATAACATATATTATACAAATAAATTATAATAAATCCAAAAATTACTATGGAAACAAAAATTTAAGCAATATATATAACATCAATAATACCATACAAACTAAATAAATACCATACAAACATTCTAACTAAAAATAAATACCATACCCGCTCTAACGTAATATATAAAATTTAAACTAAACCTAAACTATACAATAACTAAAACTAATTAATATTAACATTCAAACTAAATAATATTAACATTCTAACTAATTAACATACCAATAACTTACAATAACTAAAACTAACGTAATATATAAAATTTAAACTAAACCTAAACTATACAATAACTAAAACTAATTAGTATTAACATTCTAACTAATTAACATACTAATAACTTACAATAACTAAAACTAACGTAATATATAAAATTTAAACTAAACCTAAACTATACAATAACTAAAACTAATTAATAAGAACTAAAACTAAACTATACAAAATTAATAAGTTACAGTATCTAAAACTATTTCATTATACATAAGAACTAAAACTAAACTATACAAAATTAATTTAACAGAAAAATCTAAATAAATAAAAGACACAACATATCAAATAAATAACTTACTAAGATTTTTAGAAATTTGGAAGAACACGAAGCAAAAAAAGATGAAGCCTCTCCTTCTTGCCAGAAAGTTTTCTCCGTCAAAATTCAAAGCTCACTTTTTTACCAAGTACCAATTTTCTCCAGCGCCTTCGTTGAAGTGGATTTTATAATCCACCACTGGAGCTTAATTCGCCAGCAGTAATGGTGATAACCGAAGCCCAAGAAGTCAAAGCTGCAGCTCCTAGTCTGCACTGCACCCCTACCACTGGAGCTCCTGCTCCTGTACCGTAGCCCTGCGCGCCTGCTCCGCAAGTTGCCGGTCAAACCAGCGGTTTCAGAACCACTGGTTGTGTCCCCAGTGGAAGTGGCGAGATGCCACGTTCAGAGAAGTTGCCAACACCGCTGGCAGTTTGCGTTCCACGTGTCCAATCCGCAACGAACTCGCCATTGCCAATGACGGTTTGCATGGTTTATGCATGTAGTTTATGTGAAAAAGAGCACCATGTCGGAATTACTTTTAAAAGGGTCCTATTTCAGGAATAAGTTTATAAAATGGGTCCATTTTGAGCAATTTGCCATAGTATAGTACACAACAACTAAATTCTACTACTGTTAACTATTTAAGAAGATAAATATATTGTACTATCAACTAAATGTAGAGTATAGTTTTGTACTTTTAATAAATATTTTTTTATTTTCTATCTTAATACAACAATGAATATCGTGATCATTGTACAAAGATGTAAACCGAATCTAGTGCGATGTTGGGACGAATATTCATTGGTCGTGGTTTTCCTTAGTAGGTAGTGAACGAAATTAACGGGGGAAACAATGGAAAGGGGTAATTTTTTTTCAAAATTATTAAAGGGGAATAAAATTTAGATTAATATCTAAAATGAGATAAGATTCATTGTATAACCTACAACTTCTGAAGTTGTAAATTATGTTTCTACTTTGTTTTTCTTTTTTTTCTATTGAAATAGTAAAAAAAATTTAGTATTTCAATCTTTAATTTTTTTTTTCACAGAACTTTAAAATTATAAGGGAGTTTTTTTATTATTTTTAAGTTGTAAACTATTTAGGACTTCAAAGTTGTAAATAGTTTTTTATTTTAATTATTTAACTAATGTATGTTTTTTCTAATTTTATTTAATATTTTTATATTTTTTTTATTAATGTTAAAGATTATTATTTATTTTGTAAATTAGAAAAATATAAAAAATATTAAATAAAACTAAAATAGAAAACATATACTAATTAAATAATTAAAATAAAAAATATTATGACTTGAAGTCGTAAATAGTTTAAAAATTAAGAAAAATTCTTACAAATTTAAAGTTTGTGAAAAAAAATAAAAAATTGAAATCATAAATTTTTTTATGACTTTAATAAAAAAGAATCATAACACGGTTTATAATTTTTTATTCAAAAGTGATATGTTATTTTATTTTCTCTTTTTAAATATTAATTTAAATTTTATTTTCATTTAATAATTTTGAAAAGCATTATCTTCTTTCCGTCATTTTGCCAAATTAATGTTATCACCTTTGTAGGTCACGATATAAAATGTAAGATAAAGTTGGATGGTACTAATTAGTCGAGTACGAAAACTGGCAAAGCATCCTTTTCTTGTTTTATAGGGTGTCAAAGCAACATAAATATAATTATTTTTTATTTTAAATTTTTTTTAACTTATTATTCAACCAATGAAAGTATTAACATATTTTTTTTCGCCAAATTTTTGTACCATTTTTTTAACTATTTGGCAATACTCATAATTGTATGTGATACTCACCCAGGACAAGGATAGCAACTTATACTGATAGTTAGGTCTCGTAAATGCAGTTGAGAGATTATGAACTTCGTACGGATACTTGCTAATTTATCAGTGCATCAAATTACTGGAAACAAATTCTATCTCATCATTGATTTGGTTTGGTTGAAGTAATAGGTTATTGGGTCAGTGGTCTAATTGATAGACCAATAATTAATTTAATTTGTTTCAATATATATTAAAAAATTCAAAATTATTTCTTATTGAATAATGATTGACAAACAAGAAAAGAAGATAAAATCTCCCAGAACTCCTCCTTCACAAGGGGTTGCCTCTTTTTCTACAAAATAACAAATGCTCAGATCACAAATGCTTAACAAATTAGAATGTCTTTCCTCTACTAACCGTCCTATAATTTCACCTAAGCTTCTGGCCTTCCAACTATAACTATTTAACTTTTAATATAACTAAAAGACTAACTACTAACTCTGTAATTTCTTGACCTCTCAACTCTTATCAAAATTATAAATTGCTTAGGATTTTAAGCTCAGACGTTCAGGCATACAAAAAGTACAACACAATAGAAATGAGAAAAAGTGATACATAACAACCGAATGTATCACCAGTTCAAAATTGTGACTACATTTTAGTACATTTTCTTTATGTTATCTCACTATTCACAGTGTTGAAATTGTTAAGCAGGAAATGTAGATATTATCTACAACATAGAAATGAAAAAGTCTTTATTTTCATCTACTTTCCTCACACAACAATTTTCTTTGAAATATAGCTCGTGTAGTACATAAGAATTTGGATAAAGGAGAACAATGAATATTATCGTGTAATGCATTTTCCTTACACAACAATGGATTTTTTTATAGGTGGATCCTCCCCAAATTCAATTCCCTCAAATCCCATGTGCATAAGAACTAGACCTCAAGTTTAATTATATCTTACTTAACCACTAATGTATTTTAGTTATGTTTACAATGTTGAGATTTTATTTTTCTTTTATTTTCTACCAAGTGCACAAGAATTGATTTGTATGAATCATTTTTGAAGCAAATAGACAAGGGACTTTTGTTGGGTTTTAAGATTGAAGCATGAAAATTGTCTCTGTTAGGGTTCTTTCTTGAACCATTTGATCTTCTCAAGAATTGTTCAATTCTTGTTGCGATCTTCAAGGCTTATCAAACATCATTCTTTGTGGCGCCTATCTTGTTCTTCCTTTCATATTTTTTTTGTTTTGTAGTTTAATTTCCGCAATATTAATTATGTAATTATGTTCAAATTTCATATTTTCATATCTCTCATTTTTATTAACCTTTTTTTTTGGTGTTTTTTGTGCCTAAATTACATTTCAGAATGTCCTCTTTCACCTCATTTTGTGTCATACCCTAATTTCGTCCGGGGATTATTACTAGATGACATGCAATAAATGAAGTCCCGAGACGTCTCAGAAATCCAAAAGGAAGCAGGCTTGCGCGATCCGTGAAATTCCGCAATGTGGCGAAAGTCGAAAAGAGGTGTTTTTGCGCAATCCGTAAGTTTCCGTGACTTCTTCGAAAGGTAAAAAAGGAGTAAATACATAATCCTTAAGGATTCGTAACCTTACGAAAGGAAAATAAGTATCGTTACGAAATTCGTAAAGTTTCGTAACATTACGGAAAAAGAATTACAAAAAAATAGAAAAGGGGGGTGCATTTAGTAAAAAGGGGGGTGTAAATAGCAATCTGGCCCACTTGGGCCTTCTAGATGGTTCCTCCAGAAGGCTGTTGCTTCTGGAGGAAGCAACCTGGCTCGCCTGGGCGAGCTGAGCTCGCCTGGGCGAGCTGGGCGGCAAGCATCTCCCCTATTTTGCTATAAATAGGGGAGGAAGTGAAGAAGAAAAGGGTTCAGCCCCTTAGGCACTTCCCTCTCATTCGAATTTGCTTGGAAAAATTGTTTCCGTGAAGAAAATCTAAGCCGAGGCGCTTCCAAAACGTTTCCGTAACGTTTCCGTGAAGAATTTCGCAAAAGGTTTCAACCGTTCTTCGACGTTCTTCATTCGTTCTTCATTGTTCTTCGATCTTCAACGGGTAAGTACCTCAAACCAAGCTTTTCAATTCATTATATGTACCCGTGGTGGTCCACATTGTGTTTCATGTATTTATATTCTCGTTTTCATTTACTTTTTATACCCCCTTTTGACGTTCTTAAGCCATTTATTTAAGTCATTTCTCGCCTAATCTAAAAATAAAATAAATTTCCACCGATCGTTTGAATTGTATCATCCGTTACTTTCGTTTGAAATGAATTCCGACCGTTCGTTCGTGCCGTAACCACGTTGGAAATAAAAAAGAGGTAAAATAATAATATAATAACCAAAAAAAATATTTTTAGTAAAGTAAAGCGGAAAATCAATCGGACGTTTTCTCTTTGGGATTTCTCATTCTTAATTGAATTGACTAATAACTAAAGTGAAACTAAGGCTAAAATCAAACTCGCCTAGTCAAGCTCGTCCACAAAAATAGGTTTTTGAAAGTTTATCATTTCAGTTTCTTACTGAGTAAAAAAGGATCATTTGTAAGGTCCAACGCCTTAAAATGATCACTCTTCAAGTAAAAAGAATCACTTGATTCACGCATAAGGAAGAACTACGTAGGTCTGATTTCCTCTCCAAAGGAGGGTACGTAGGAGCAAAAGCCCCGCTTTTGTCGACCTCAAAAAATAAAAAGAAATAAAAGTTAAGATAACACAATTCCACAATTCTAGAAATAAGGCTGTTGTCTTTCGAGATAAACGTAAGAGGTGCTAATACCTTCCTCAAGCGTAAATACAACTCCCGAACTTAGAATTTTCATTTTTGACCGGTTTCCTTCGGTTTTCCCGACGTTTTCCACAAATAAACGTTGTTGGCGACTCCATGCATCTTTCCTCCTTTGGAAAGCGCACCCGCGAGCCTCACCCTCGCTTGCCCGCGAAGGGCATGTTGCGACAGTTGGCGACTCCACTGGGGACTATTTTTGTGAGTTAGGCCTATTTTAGGAATTGTGGAATTGTGAACTTTATGTGTGCATTTGTTGAACTGTGTAAAATGTAAATAACTGTTGTCTATTTTGCATTCTTTACACTGCATTCTAAGCACCCACGGGTTTGAGTAAAAAAAAAAAAAGAGGGGGCCCTACACCCGGGTTCATGGGAATTTAAGGAGTGGAGGTGAATCTATCATCATGCTAGGTCTCCGACTTGCTTGATAATAGTGAAACCTCGTTTAGAGCTTTCTCTCTTTATAATGTGTTGTCGCTGGTATTCCATACCGCCACAATATTATTATCTTGAGTGATGATACCTCTAGAGAACTGCCGTGTGAGTTATAAATGGTTGGGAAGTAGTTACTAGAGACCCATAGATATTATCCCATAGGTTTCCAAATAGGGGCAAAGAGCAAACACGCTCCTGTGCCATTCTTTCTCATGCACGTTTTGGTTTATAGTTTTTGCTAGTAATGTTTGGTTTCTTTAGAGTAATACGTAACCCTTTTAATGCTACGTTGAGGCGCCGTCATGCCCAAAACGTAGCATTAAAATTGGATCCAGGCGGTCTCGTATGTGTGAATTACCCCTTTGTGTTGTTTTCTTTTCCGTTTCATGCATACGCATTGCATCATTCATGTCGGAGTCTTGATCCACCCCTTTTTAGGTAAAATGATGGGGACAAATCAAAACGGCAAAAGGTTTTATCAAGTCAAGATTAAAAGTCTAGATGTCACCAGCCTCATGGAATTGGGACGATTGATGGGGCCCCTCCAAAGGCAAGCCTTCCGCAAAGTTTACGGGAAGATTCTAGATTTGACCGTAGCGGAGGTATTTACGGAAGCCGTCGTATCCCTCGCCCGATACTACGACCAGCCGGTGAGGTGTTTCACGTTTGGGGATTTCCAAATGGTGCCAACTATTGAGAAGTTTGAAGAGATATTAGGATGCCCTCTCGGGGGGAGAAAACCGTATCTTTTCTCCGGCTTTCTTCCTTCCTTGAGCAAGGTTGCAGCTGTGATTGGAGATTCAGCAAAAGAGTTGGATCGCATGAAGCAAACTCGGAACGGCGTAGTGGGCCTGCCTCGGAAGTACTTGGAAGACAAAGCAAGGGATATGGCAAGCCAAGAAAAGTGGGGGCCGTTTGCAGATATTTTAGCTTTGCTGATTTTTGGGGTTGTCCTCTTTCCGAACGTTGACGGCTTGGTAGACTTAGCCGCCATTGATGCTTTCCTCGCATATCACCATAGCAAGGAAAGTCCAGTGGTGGCTATCTTGGCAGATTTATTTGACACCTTTGACCGGAGGTGTGGAAAAAACAACGTGCAAATTGTCTGTTGTTTACCCGCTCTCTGTGTATGGTTGATTTCACACCTATTCCGACAAGACGCGAGACACCCGTGTCCACTTCAAAGCTATCGCTCGTGCGCCGAAAAAGGAAGAGTCGTTTGGGACCAACATTTGGCTGGGATAGGGGGCAGCGCGATCAATTGGTTTCCTCGTTGGAAGGAAGGCAAGGAAGGAGTTCTTTCTCGTGTGGGGACTATCCTAATGTTCCGTTGATAGGGACTAGGGGTTGTATTAATTATAATCCCGCACTCGCCATAAGACAGCTAGGATATCCCATGAGGGGAGCGCCGACCGAAGAAAGTCTCTCGCCTTTCCTTATGAGAGATCTAGGTGCGCAAGGTCTCAAGGTTATACAAAGAATCCACAAGGCGTGGAGGAGTCCGTTGAGGAAAGACAAGGAGCTTAGAGGCATCCGAAACGGCGTCATCGGAGGTTATCATGGATGGCTAAGAATTCACACGCGAGGCTTAGATTGGCTCTCCAAATTGAAAGTTATCGATGAGGAGAACTTCGAAGCTCCGGAGGAAGATGAAGAAGTCCGAGCTCTAAAGTTGGAGCTAGGGAAGGCGAGACTCGCCAAGGAGAAGTTCAAATCAGCTGCTACACACATCCGGAAGGAGTGCACCGAGTTACAAGAAGAAAACGCGGCCACTGCAAAAGCCCTTGAACAAGAAACCAAAAGGGCTCGCAAGGAGGAATACGGACGAGAGAAGTTCCGAGGAGCATTGTGGGGTAGCAACAATGAGCTCAAGCTCCGAAGAGAGGAAAGAGATCGGTCACGGGTGCATGGCATGATCTTAAAAGAAGAGTTAGTTGCTTGCGCAAGGTCCAAAAGGAGTTTGGCTCAACACTTGGAAGCCACGGAGCAAAGCATGCTAGCCATCATAGGGCAATACAAGGAAGAATTGAACCAGTCCACGGCCCATGAACAAAAGCTAGTGGAGGATTTTGCACAAGTGTATGCTGAAAAAGAAGCAAGAGGGAGGGTGATTGATGCGCTGCATCAAGAAGCGACTATGTGGATGGATAGGTTCGCCTTGACCTTAAATGGAAGTCAAGACCTCCCGCGTCTCTTAGCCAAAGCAAAAGCCATGGCCGAAGTGTGTACTGCCCCCGAGGAGATTCGTGGGCTAATCAATTACTGTCAGCACATGATAGATTTGATGACACATATAATTAGGAATCGTTAGGTTCTTTTGTAACACCTTTGTATAATCTTGGCTAGATGAAAGCTTTTGTTCTTTTTATAAAACGAGAAGTTCTGGACTCATTACGTTACCTAAAAAACCTTGGGATGGATCCAAGTGCTCCGATCATCCATTTGCATACTCATGTTTTGGTGGCATATTCACCGTTGTTTATTTCTTTAGGAATTTCATCATAACTAAGAAAACACCAAGGCACCCCTATAACACTCGATCCAGAAAAATGGATAATGAAGAGGGCGTGCAGGAATAGATGAAGGCCGATCTATCGGCCTTAAAAGATCAAATGACTTCCATCTCGGAGGTCATGTTAAAACTCCAGAAAACCATAGAGGATAAAGCCACCGCAACCGCCTCCAGTACAGTTAGGGAAGCGGAGCCGGTGCTGCAACCCGCCTTGAATCCGGGCCTAGACAGAAACACGGCCGTGTTCGGTCAAAGGTATAGTCTGCAAGCTTATCCTTATGGCCTGCCTCCGGACTTCACCCCCCGAGCCACCCCGGAAGATTTGAGCCAAGCCCCTACTTTTGAGGGGCAACTCCCACCTTATGAAGACTATCCCGGGCAAGACGATGGGGAAGGAGATACCCATCTTGGCCCCCTGCTCCATCTCAAAGATCCATCCCCGCATGAACTACCCCAGCCGAACATAGTCCGCCATATCCCGGCCTCACCCGCACCCGTAAAAGAATCTGTTCCCTTTGCGGAAGATAAGGGAAAGATTGAAGCGCTTGAAGAGAGGTTAAGAGCAGTCGAGGGCCTCGGTAATTACCCATTCTCAGATTTGGCAGATTTATGTCTTGTGCCCAACATCGTCATCCCTCCCAAATTCAAAGTACCAGACTTTGATAAATACAAAGGGACAACATGTCCAAAAGGGCATCTCCGGATGTATTGCCGGAAGATGGGCGCGTATTCTGCGGACGAAAAGTTGTTGGTCCATTTCTTTCAAGACAGCTTGGCCGGGGCAGCTGTAGCATGGTATACTAATCTGGAAGCTTCCCAGATCCGCTCGTGGAAGGACTTGGCAACTGCCTTCATTAGGCAATACCAGTACAATACGGACATGGCTCCCGATCGGAACCAGCTTCAGGGTATGACTAAACGAGAGCATGAGTCCATTAAGGAGTATGCCCAGAGATGGAGAGATCTCGCAGCCCAAGTCGTGCCGCCCATGACGGAAAGGGAGATGATCACAATTATGGTAAATACGTTACCCACATTCTACTATGAAAAGCTGATAGGCTACATGCCAGCTAACTTTGCGGATCTCGTCTTCGCCGGAGAAAGGATTGAATCCGGGCTACGAAAAGGCAAGTTTGAATATGCTGCCAATATGGCCCCCAACAACAACAGAAGAGCCGCAGCAGTGGGCACAAGGAAAAAGAAAGGAGGCGCCCACGCGGTCACCACCGCCCCAACATGGATGAAAGCACCCCAAAATATCCAAAGCTCATACCAGCCCAATCCCCCAAATTTTTTGATCCGAGCCGGGAATTCCCTCCCGACTCAAGTAAAAGGCCCACCCGCGGCAGAAAGAGCGCCGACCCAACGCACAGCTCCAGTCGCACCCTGGCCAGTTACTAATGCAGCCCCCGGCGCGACTTATAAGTATGCACAGCACCCGAAAGACAACTTCCCTCCTATCCCCATGGCATACTCCGAGTTATGGCCTTCACTATTAGAGAATCACTTGGTGGTGGCCATACCCGGGAAAGTTCTCCAGCCACCCTACCCCAAGTGGTATGATCCGGGTGCCAAGTGTGTGTATCACAGTGGAGTTCCCGGACACAATATTGACTCCTGCATCCCGTTCAAGTATAAGGTGCAGCATCTAATTAGTGCCGGCTGGCTGGCATTTCAGGAAGAAGGCCCAAATGTTAAAACCAACCCACTAGCTAGTCATGGGGGTGCTAGCGTGAACGCCGTCGAAGAGAATGGGCCATCACGGACAAAGAGGTTAGGAGACGTGGCTACTTCTAGACACTTCATCTATCAATCACTGCAAGCGGCGTGCATGGTCCCCCGAGGTGGGGATGAAAGGGATGAATGTTTGTTTCACCTCGGGGAGTCGCATGACATGGAAACCTGTCCCGTGGTGGAAGAATTGCTTCAGCGGCTCATGGATTGCGGGCAACTTGAAGTGTTCATAGGAGGGAAGGAAGAACCACAAATTTGCATGCAGTCGGAAGAGAAGAAGGTTCCTCTAACCCCCAAGGCCCTAGTGATATGTTTTACTAGGAAAGGGACCGGCTCCACACCCATATACCCCCGGACGACACCCAAGCCAACGCCATTTGCATATCAAAGCAATAAGGCCGTTCCGTGGAAGTATACCCCTCCCGCGTCTAGTGAAAGAGTTACAACCGAAGTTGACTCCCTATCAGCTAAGGTAACCAACATCACCGGCGTCAGTGGCGTAACCCGCAGTGGTCGGGTGTTCGCTTCCCCTCACCCGGCGGAATTGCCTTCTAAAGGGAAGGCACCCATGGTCCAAGAGCCCACAGACATAGCCACCCCCTCAAAGGAAGTAGAGCCTCCCATGGCAAGAGGAGCCGAAAAGAAAGAAGGTCTTCAAGGAAAAACCGTGACTTTGGAAGAGGCCCATGAGTTCCTCCGCCTCATCCAACAAAGTGAGTTTAAGGTAGTCGAGCAACTGAATAAAACTCCAGCAAGGATCTCTTTGCTTGAACTACTCATAAACTCCGAGCCTCATCGTGCGCTGTTGATAAAGGTTCTTAACGATGCCCATGTAGCACATGATATCTCGGTGGAGGGTTTCGAAGGCATCGTTAATCATATAACCACCAACAACTACATCGCGTTTGCGGAAGAAGAAATTCCCGTTGAGGGGAGAGGACACAACAAGGCTCTACATGTGTCGGTAAGATGTATGGACCACGTTGTCGCAAAGGTACTTATCGACAATGGATCGAGTTTAAATGTGATGCCGAAGACCACTTTGGAAAAGCTTCCTTTTAGTGCGTCACATTTAAAGCCGAGCTCGATTGTGGTACGAGCCTTTGATGGTACCCGGCGGGAAGTAATGGGGGAAATCGACATTCCCATTCAGATAGGCCCCCACACTTGCAATGTGGTGTTTCAAGTAATGGATATAAATCCTGCCTATAGCTGCCTCTTGGGAAGACCGTGGATTCATGCCCTGGGAGTGGTCCCCTCAACGCTTCACCAAAAACTAAAGTTCGCAGTGGGAGGACTTTTAGTGATAGTGTCGGGTGAAGAGGATATGTTAGTAAGCTGCCCTTCCCCCGCACCGTATGTAGAAGCGGCGGAAGAATCGTTGGAAACGGCTTTTCAATCCTTTGAGGTTGTGAGCTGCGCCTCTGTGGAACCAAGTCCGTTGCTACCTTCTCTCTCCAACGCGGCCATAATGGTGGCACGTGTTATGCTCAGGAACGGATTTGAGCCCGAAATAGGTCTAGGCAAAGACTGCCTCGGGAATGCCGACGTGGTCGATATCAAAGGAAATCCATACAAGTATGGATTAGGGTACGAACCCGGGATGCCGGGGAGGAGGAACATGCCGTCAAGATTTCGGGCAGATAGGGTATGGCCTGGCCGTATTAGCCAATGTTTCACCAATGCTGGAATGTTGTCCGAGGAGGAGGTGGCCGCAATAGAAGAGGAGTTCCCTCAAGACCCACCAAGTTTTGTGCAACCTTGCCACCCCGATTCCCAAGTGGGGAACTGGCACGTGGTAAGCCAGTCAGAAGTCTATACCACGGACTTAATGTAATTAGAGCCTATAGATTTCCTTTCTCTTTCGTTTTGTGAAACCTACCTTATTAAATAAACAAAGAGATCTTGTTCATCTGTTCTTGCAGTACCACCCTTTCTCATATCATTTTGCATGTTCTTTCTTTTATCTTGTTTAGATGTGAGGGTCGATTCTTTGAGGAACCTAACAACGAGGGTTTCTCAATCGATTTCGATCGAGATATAAGCCAAACGATAAACGAGGAAGAGGAAGAGGACGCCCTGTCACCAGAGTTGGAGAGGTTGGTCGCTCAAGAAGAACGTGAAATGAAGCCTCACCAAGAAGAAACTGAATTGGTAAACTTGGGAACCACGGAGGAAAAGAAAGAAGTAAAGGTAGGAACCGGTATGACCGCGCCTATCCGCCAAGGCTTGATAACCCTTCTTAAAGAGTATCAAGATGTCTTTGCATGGTCATATCAAGACATGCCCGGTCTGGATTCCAACTTTGTGCAGCATAAGCTGCCTTTGAATCCCGGGTCTTCTTCGGTTAAGCAAAAGTTACGAAGAATGAAACCCGAGATGTCTTTAAAAATTAAAGAAGAAGTAAGGAAGCAGTTTGACGCGGGTTTCTTGGCCGTGGCACGGTACCCAGAGTGGGTGGCCAACATTGTCCCAGTCCCGAAAAAGGACGGCAAGGTTCGAATGTGTGTGGACTACCAGGACTTGAACCGAGCCAGTCCTAAAGACAACTTTCCCCTGCCACACATTGACATATTGGTAGATAATACAGCCAAGTTCGCCCTTTTCTCGTTTATGGATGGGTTCTCGGGATATAATCAAATAAAGATGGCACCCGAAGATATAGAGAAGACCACTTTCGTCACTCTCTGGGGGACTTTCTGCTATAAAGTGATGGCCTTCGGATTGAAAAACGCTGGGGCAACCTATCAACGTGCCATGGTGGCGTTGTTCCACGACATGATGCATAAGGAAATAGAGGTCTACGTAGATGACATGATTGCCAAGTCTCGGACTGAGGACGAACACCTTGTCAATCTGCGTAAGCTGTTTGGAAGATTGCGGAAATACCAATTAAAACTGAACCCAACCAAGTGCACCTTTGGGGTGAAGTCAGGCAAGCTGCTAGGATTTATCGTAAGTCAGAAAGGGATAGAGATAGATCCCGAGAAAGTGAAGGCCATCCTTGAAATGCCGGAACCGCGCACAGAGAAGCAGGTTCGGGGGTTTTTAGGCAGGTTGAATTATATCGCAAGATTCATCTCGCAGCTCACCCCTACTTGTGAGCCCATGTTTAAGCTGTTACGTAAGAACCAAGCAGTCCTATGGAACAGTGACTGCCAAGAGGCTTTCGAGAAGATCAAACAGAGTCTCGCGAATCCCCCGGTACTCATGCCACCTGTAATAGGAAGACCCCTTTTTCCTGTACATGACCGTGTTGGACGAGTCTATGGGGTGCGTGTTGGGTCAACATGATGATTCTGGGAAGAAGGAGCAAGCCATCTACTATCTGAGCAAGAAGTTTACCGCATGTGAGATGAACTACTCAATGTTGGAAAGGACGTGTTGTGCTCTGGTATGGGCATCACATCGGCTTAGGCAGTACATGCTCAGCCATACCACGTGGCTTATTTCCAAAATGGATCCCGTGAAATACATCTTTGAAAAACCAGCCCTCACGGGACGAATCGCCAGGTGGCAGGTACTATTGTCTAAATTCGATATCGTTTACGTCACCCAAAAGGCGGTAAAGGGAAGTGCCTTAGCGGATTATTTGGCCCAGCAACCCCTCCAGGATTATCGGCCGATGCACCCCGAGTTCCCAGATGAAGATATCATGGCCCTGTTTGAAGAGAAGCGGACGCATGAGGACCTAGACAAATGGATTGTTTGCTTCGATGGGGCATCAAATGCTTTGGGCCACGGAGTAGGGGCAGTCCTTGTATCCCCGGATGATCAGTGTATTCCTTTCAATGCTAGGCTAGGTTTTGATTGTACCAACAATATGGCCGAGTACGAAGCGTGCGCCCTCGGGGTTCAGGCGGCCATTGATTTTGATGTAAAACTACTCAAGGTGTATGGAGACTCAGCTTTGGTTATACACCCTCGAGGTTCACATCTTGAGGTTAGCCAAGTACTTTGACGACATTTCCTTCCACCACATACCTCGGGAAGAGAATCAGATGGCTGACGCACTAGCCACCCTGGCATCCATGTTTCAACTTGCCCCACACGGGGATCTGCCATACATCGAATTCAAATCTCAAGGCAGGCCGGCATATTGTTATGCAATAAAGGAAGAGCGGGATGGGAAACCGTGGTATTTCGACATCAAGCAGTATGTCGAGAACAAGGAATACCCACCAGGGATTTCTGACAATGACAAAAGGACGTTGAGGAGATTGGCTACTGGTTTCTTTGTAAGTGGTACCATCCTGTACAAACGAAACCACGACATGACCCTCCTACGATGCGTAGATGCCAAAGAGGCGAATTTCATGATTGAGGAGATCCACGAGGGTTCCTTTGGGACACATGCCAGTGGGCATGCTATGGCCAGAAAAATCCTTAGGGCCGGTTATTATTGGCTCACCATGGAAAGTGATTGCTGCGCTCATGTAAGGAAGTGTCATAAATGTCAGGCATACATGGACAACGTCAATGTTCCGCCTCATCCTCTGAATGTTATGTCCGCCCCTTGGCCTTTTTCTATGTGGGGAATAGATGTCATTGGGGCCATAGAACCCAAAGCGTCAAATGGTCACCGATTCATTCTTGTGGCGATAGATTACTTCACCAAATGGGTCGAAGCAGCCGCCTATACTAACGTCACAAGGAATGTGGTAGTTAGATTCATAAAGAAGGAGTTGATTTGTCGATACGGACTCCCCAGGAAGATCATTACTGACAATGACACCAATCTGAACAATAAGATGATGCAGGAGATGTGCGAAGACTTCAAGATCCAGCATCATAACTCTACCCCTTATCGGCCAAAGATGAATGGGGCTGTAGAGGCTGCGAATAAGAATATTAAGAAGATTGTTCAAAAGATGACGGTGTCATACAAGGATTGGCATGAGATGTTGCCTTTCGCCCTACACGGATACAGAACCTCGGTGCGAACTTCTACTGGGGCAACGCCGTATTCCTTGGTTTATGGGATGGAGGCGGTACTCCCATTTGAGGTAGAGGTTCCTTCTCAGAGGATAATGGCGGAGTCAGGCCTAGAAGAGTCAGAGTGGGCTCAAGCACGCTACGACCAACTTAACCTTATTGAAGGTAAGCGTTTGGTCGCCATGAGCCATGGGCGTTTGTATCAACGAAGGATAAAGAACGCATTCGACAAGAAGGTACGCCCGCGCAAGTTCAACGAGGGGGACCTCGTGTTGAAGAAGATGTCCCACGCTGTTAAAGATAACCGAGGCAAGTGGGCCCCGAATTATGAAGGACCTTTCGTGGTGAAAAGAGCCTTTTCTGGGGGTGCTCTGATACTCACCCATATGGATGGCGAGGAATTGCCTTCGCCTGTGAACTCCGATGTAGTTAAACGATATTACGCTTGAAGTCTGGGGCAATCTGAGGACCGTTGCACGTTTTTTATTTTTAAGTTTTCTCGTTCCTCTTGGTTTCCCCTAGGGATTCCCATTCACTGTATTTGTCTCGTTTCTTTGAAGAGAAAAGATGGGCGGGGTTTTAGTCCCCCCTTTTGATGTTTCAAACTTTGTGTTTTAGATTTTTTTATAAGCATGAGCCCTCTTCGCTCAGTGTATGGGGTGCCCCAAACGCCTATTTTAAAATTGAACCTAACCAGCCTTCACTAAAATAAAATCATTGCATTAGAAACATTCATACATGCACATGCACATGCATATCTTGTGATAGCAAAGAGTAGAATCGTCTCAGGCCACAGTCAGAAATCAAGACGAATCAATGGCAAAAATCAACCAAGGTAAGACGATGACCGATCACGATTGGCCGCATAGTTTTGTTTCTTATTTGCAGGTACATAGGGACGGATGCAAGTGGGACTAGGGTCACGACCGATTGACCGTTGCCCCTCCCCGGCGCTAAACAAGCAGAGAACGTCGCTGCAAGGCAGCCCAGTATCCTTTGTGTTCGCAGTTTCTTTTACTATTTGTTTGTTTTAAATAAGTAATCGACGCCTAATTCTAACTTAAGTAAGTTCAAGTTAGGCAAGACGCTAATCCATGAGAAAGGAGGGGACATGGTTAATGTTCCCCTCAAAAAAAAAAATGCAGGTTAGCTCGCCTGGGCGAGCCACCCCTGCACCAAAATATAAAAGTGACGAAAGGGGGGACGTTTTTGCATTCAAAAACTTCTTTTCCCCCCTTTCAACAGCCATACCCACGGGATTTACGAATTTGCAGCCCTAGGGTCATCATTTTTCGCATTTTTTGATTCCGTTTTGCGCTTTTGTTCATCACCAACAAGTAAGTATTCCATCCCTAAGCTTTCTAGCTTTTCATTGGTGTATTTTGATCTCCTTTCGGTGCTCTAAAATATGGGAATATGCTCAAATATGTGGGGGAAATTTTGGTTTGTTTTCTTGCTTGATTGGGTTGAATTGGGGGTTTGTATGGGATGGCCCTAGTCCTATAAAGCATTTTGAAGCAATGGGACATGCCACATTGTCCCCGTTCTCTTGCTATTGATGCCTAAATGCGCGCCCACCAAGTGTTCGTTGAAATGCCTCAATGGCATTAGCGCGTGATTTTTGTAAGGAAACAACCCATGGGGCAATTTGGTTTGCACATATTTTTTGGGACATGCATTCAGTTTCGAAAGGGCTAGAGTAATTGCCCCACATATATCCTAGGCCTAGGAACCAAAGTTTTATGCAAAAGAACACAAGAGGAGGTGCATATTGGGTAAAGTTACCCTTTTTTGGCCAGCAATCAGCTATGGGCCACGCTACAATAATTTCCCTACGCCTAGATGTTTAGGAATTTTGCTCATCATAAATGTATAGGTTTAGAATAGGTAGCAAAATACCTTTGGCAATTTACACTTTGGGTGTGGTAGCAAAATACTTGGATGTATGTACATGTAATTCTTGGTAGTCAAAATGTCTCACAAAAAATATATATATGTTGCATGTTATGTAAAGAAAATACCTTACAAAAATACCTTTTAATCTGAATACAATTTTAGTCAGCAAAAGAAAATATACTTGAATTTGCATGCGGCTTTAGGTAGCAAAAACACTTGAAAAAAGCATGAAATGTATCACCTTATTGTGTAGATAGCCAAGATTCATCACAAAGTTTGTATATGCATAAGTATTAGAAATACCGGAATGTGCACATGTGAAATTTTTTGTACCCCAAATGCTTTGAGTACGCATGTATGTAAATTTAGCCAAGGAAGTGCATGAGATGTAGGTAACAAATACACCTTGGAAGTACATATAAATAATCTAGGTAACGAAGGTGCCTTGATTGTACATGGGTGCATTTTTTAGTTATAAGACTGTCTTGTGCAAGTGAACGTTCGTAAAGAAGTATGTGCATAAGCTTGCTCTAAATTTACATTAATGTTTGTGTTTATTGGAGGAGGTTGTATGCCATTTTTGTTTTAAGAGTAGCATTCCTTGGTAAAACTAACTTTCCAAATGTTTGCCTTCGCAGGAAATGGCCCCGAGGAAGCTTGCCTCAAAGAGGTCCAGGAAGGATAAGGCGGCCGAAGGGACTAGTTCCGCTCCTGAGTATGACAGTCACCGCTTTAGGAGCGCTGTACACTAGCAGCGCTTCGAGGCCATCAAGGGATGGTCGTTTCTCCGGGAGCGACGCGTCCAGCTCAGGGACGACGAGTATACTGATTTCTAGGAGGAGATAGGGCGCCGGCGGTGGACATCACTGGTTACCCCCATGGCCAAGTTCGATCCAGAAATAGTCCTTGAGTTTTATGCCAATGCTTGGCCAACAGAGGAATGTGTGCGTGACATGAGGTCCTGGGTAAGGGGTCAGTGGATCTCGTTTGATGCCGACGCTATCGGCCAGCTCCTGGGATATCCGTTGGTGTTGGAAGAGGGCCAGGAGTGCGAGTATGGCCAGAGGAGGAACCGGTCTGATGGGTTCGATGAGGAGGCCATCGCCCAGTTGCTATGTATACCGGGGCAGGATTTTGCCCGGACTGCTGCCGGAAGACGGGTGCGGATCATGCGCACCAACATGACCACCCTGACTCAGATATGGATGACTCTGCTGCTCAGCAACATCCTGCCCACCGATCATAATTCCGACCTCCCCATGCCGAAGTGTCAGCTGGTGTACGCCATCCTGACGCGGATGAGCATCCATGTGGCTCAGTTAATCGCTGATGCCATCTATATTTTTGCAGGTATGGCGCCTACCAGGCACCCTTTGGACCCAGATAAGTCCAACAGGGCCCTAGGATTTCCTGCACTGATCACAGGACTCTGCCAGTCGTTCGGAGTCCCCGTTGCACCTACCAAGGTAATTCGGCCGCCCATCACCCGGGCTTTTATTGAGAAGTACTGTACCCAGAGACAGGCTCAGGGTGATGCTCCACAGGCCGCGGACGCGCCGCCACCTCATCAGGCTGGCCCAGCCGGATTGTTTGATACAGAGCAGTATTTGTGGCACTTGGTTCGCCAGCAGGCGGCCAACCACCGGGCACATGTACAGACTCATGATTGTCTGTATCAGATGAGTCTCAGCCTGCAGAGTCAAGGCTTTACTTCTTTTTCGTGCCCTACCCCGGACCAGTTTAGGGCAGAGGTCGCGTGGCCTGGGGATTGGCCTCAGGCCCAGGCAGCAGAGGCACCAGCAGGGGCACCAGCAGAGGCTCCCGATGAGGCCCGCAAGGACGAAGAGATGATAGATTTACTTGATTTCTTAGGAGGGAGCGGAGCCGCATGATTGGGAGATTCTTTGATCCATATTTCTCTTTGTTTACATTTTTTCTTGGTATATATCATCTTGTTTTATTTGACTAAGGGACTAACGTTTGTTTCATGTGTTGACTTTTGTTTTGCACATACATATCATTTGAACTGTTACGTTAGTACTTGTTTCGTTGTTGTCAATAATGTTTGTTAAAATTCCGGAATCACGTAGAATTTTTCATTTAGGAACGTCGTCCTAAAAAATAAAATGAAATGAACCAAAAATAAAAAGAAAAAAGAAGCGTTGTGAATAAAAGTCATGTTCATAAAGAAAAGAAAAAGGTTTTTATCTATACATGTATGTAGAAGGAAAATGTGTACAGAAGGATTCCTGTGTGTAAATGATGCGTGGAAAGGAATTCTTGTGCGTGTGAGCAACGAGTGTACTTTTGTGTATAAGTGTGTGTTGTGAGAAATAAAAATCTTTGAATGTAAATAGGGATTGTATATAGACCGTGTGACGTGAAAAGGAAGAATTCTAATGTGTGTACAGAAACAGTTTGTCATATAGATGTACAAAGGAAAGTTTTCCTCATAAAGGACCACGGGTATATAGTGTTAATGAACATATAAAACAAAAAGAAAAAGAAAGAAAGACCGCAAAGGTCGACATGTCATAGTTGAGAAGTATAAATCATTCGTAAAGAGCAAACGCATCTTCTGGAAACAAGGGACTGATGCCAAGAGTTTATTTTCCGGAAGGAATCGAGATAAAGATGGATGAATGCATTGAGCTGATGAAAGAACATAATTTGGAAGCGTTGGGTTTGTCTGTGTAAATTCCCAACCGTAGAATCACAATGCCATAAACAGGATGCTTGAGTGCCCACTTGGCTGTAGCCATGACTGATTTTGCACGTTGTTTTCAAATCATCATTGTCACGCGTGCCTTATGGAATAATACGGAAGTTCGGGCCGAGAGCGACACCTTGACCCCTAAATTTGTCTCGCCCCAGATATCAAGATTGGGGTTCCCACGATAAAAGACCCCATTAAAACACAACCTTGGATTTTTTTTGAACCTTGGCCTATCAAAAGAAACCTCCTCCTTTCCCCGAAGCAAAGGACAGTGAAATCTCCTCAAGGGAGAGCAAATAGAATGCTAAACCTGATTTCCCAAAGAAAGGGATGGGGAAGGAAAAGTGAAAAGAAAGAGAAGGAAGAAATGGAAAGAAAGAAAGAAAAAGAGAAAAAATGAAGATCAAGAAAAGAACAAAAGAAAGGAAAGAAGGATTCCCGATCAAAGATTGAAAGGAAGTGAAAAGGGAAAATAAGCAACTCTCGATCAACGAAAGAAAGAGAATAGAAAGTCTCCAAAGCCAGATTGCCACTCAGAATCATTCTTGACTGGCAATATTCCACCCCACATGAACAAAGAGGAAAAGACCGAAACACCCAGCTTCCTCTCCAAAAAACGTTGACCTCAAGAAAATCCTATTGGTCCGTGATCGTACGTTTGATCTATGATTCGATAGGAAGTCGCGTGCAAAATAGAGTCATGGTGCAATTATTAGTTTGGGAATAGGTTAAGACACTTGCCTTGTCAGTTTATACACCATGAGTGATTTATTTTCAGATTAGCCCCATGTTTCCCCTGCGTGTTCGTTTGAAAGCTAGAAGTTGACATCCTACCCTTCATTCTCGGTTACAAGGAAGATTACCCTTGGCACAAGTATATTGTTTCTCTAAGATGTGGTGCTCTCGCGAATGATTTATTTTTCTTTGCAAAAAGCATGTTATCCTTTAGGTGGAAAAACCCGGTGGACCGTTCGGTCCCGCCAACATCCTTTTCCGGAGCCACGTGAGTGAATTGCGTTGTCATTCACGTGTCCTCCATTTTCAAGTTTGGAGCTGTATTCCATGATTGCCTAAGAGAGGACCCTCAAGGCAATCCTCCATTCTCATCCTTTTCCGGAGCCACATGAATGTTATTGCTTAGGGCTGTTCATGTGTTCTCCACTTTTGAGTTTGGAGCTGTATTCCATGATTGCCTAAGAGAGGACCCTCAAGGCAATCCTCCATTCTCATCCTTTTCCGGAGCCACATGAATGTTATTGCTTAGGGCTGTTCATGTGTTCTCCACTTTTGAGTTTGGAGCTGTATTCCATGATTGCCTAAGAGAGGACCCTCAAGGCAATCCTCCATTCTCATCCTTTTCCGGAGCCACGTGAGTGAATTGCGTTGTCATTCACGTGTCCCCCATTTTTGAGTTTGGAGTTGTATTCCATGATTGCCTAAGAGAGGACCCTCAAGGCAATCCTCCATTCTCATCCTTTTCCGGAGCCACATGGATGAATTGCGTTGTCATTCATGTGTTTCTCCATTTTCGAGTCTGGAGCCGTGTTCCATGATTGCCTAAGAGAGGACCCTCAAGGCAATCCTCCATTCTCGTCCTTTTCCGGAGCCACATGGATGAATTGCGTTGTCATTCATGTGTCCTCCACTTTTGAGTCTGGAGCTGTGTTCCATGATTGCCTAAGAGAGGACCCTCAAGGCAATCCTCCATTCTCATCCTTTTCCGGAGCCACATGGATGAATTGCATTGTCATTCATGTGTTTCTCCACTTTTGAGTCTGGAGCTGTGTTCCATGATTTCCTAAGAGAGGACCCTCAAGGCAATCCTCCATTCTCATCCTTTTTCGGAGCCACATGGATGAATTGCGTTGTCATTCATGTGTTTCTCCATTTTCGAGTCTGGAGCTGTGTTCCATGATTGCCTAAGAGAGGACCCTCAAGGCAATCCTCCATTCTCGTCCTTTTCCGGAGCCACATGGATGAATTGCGTTGTCATTCATGTGTTTCTCCATTTTCGAGTCTGGAGCTGTGTTCCAAGATTGCCTAAGAGAGGACTCTCAAGGCAATCCTCCATTCTCGTCCTTTTCCGGAGCCACATGAATGTTATTGCTTAGGGCTGTTCATGTGTCCTCCACTTTTGAGTCTGGAGCTGTGTTCCATGATTGCCTAAGAGAGGACCCTCAAGGCAATCCTCCATTCTCATCCTTTTCCGGAGCCACATGGATGAATTGCGTTGTCATTCATATGTTTCTCCACTTTTGAGTCTGGAGCTGTGTTCCATGATTGCCTAAGAGAGGACCCTCAAGGCAACCCTCCATCCTGATCCTTTTCCGGAGCCACATGGATGAATTGCGTTGTCATTCATGTGTTTCTCCATTTTCGAGTCTGGAGCTGTGTTCCATGATTGCCTAAGAGAGGACCCTCAAGGCAATCCTCCATTCTCATCCTGTTCCGGAGCCACATGAATGTTCTTGTTTAGGGCTGTTCATGTGTCCTCCACTTTCGAGTTTGGAGCTGAGTTTCATGATTGCCTAAGTGCGGACCCTCAAGACAATCCTCCATACTCCACCTTTGTTCGGAGCACCATGAATGTCATTGCCTAGCGCTGTTCATGTGTTCTCCATTATCAAGTGCGAAGCTTCTGGTGACTGGGAAGCACGTTATTCTGTTGTTTTCCAGATCGGTTTCTTCGCCAAGTATGTGTATATGTGTATGTGTGTATTATATTCATTTGTTCTGGTTGTTGCTTGTATTTTGTTTTGTGCAGAAGAAAAAAAGAAGGAGTAGAGACGAGAGTCGTCATCACGGAAAGGCAAGGCGGACGAAATCAGTGTCTTATCTTTGCTTTCCTCTTATCTTCGATGAGAGGTAAGTAAAGAGGGGCAACTGTCATACCCTAATTTCGTCCGGGGATTATTACTAGATGACATGCAATAAATGAAGTCCCGAGACGTCTCAGAAATCCAAAAGGAAGCAAGCTTGCGCGATCCGTGAAATTCCGCAATGTGGCGAAAGTCGAAAAGAGGAGTTTTTGCGCAATCCGTAAGTTTCCGTGACTTCTTCGAAATGTAAAAAAGGAGTAAATACATAATCCTTAAGGATTCGTAACCTTACGGAAGGAAAATAAGTATCGTTACGAAATTCATAAAGTTTCGTAACGTTACGGAAAAAGAATTACAAAAAAATAGAAAAGGGGGCTGCATTTAGTAAAAATGGGGGTGTAAATAGCAATCTGGCCCACTTGGGCCTTCTAGATGGTTCCTCCAGAAGGCTGTTGCTTCTGGAGGAAGCAACCTGGCTCGCCTGGGCGAGCTGGGCGGCAAGCATCTCCCCTTAGGAAGAAAAGGGTTCAGCCCCTTAGGCACTTCCCTCTCTTTCGAATTTGCTTGGAAAAATTGTTTTTGTGAAGAAAATCTAAGCCGAGGCGCTTCCGAAACATTTCCGTAACGTTTCCGTGAAGAATTTCGCAAAAGGTTTCAACCGTTCTTCGACGTTCTTCATTCGTTCTTCATTGTTCTTCGATCTTCAACGGGTAAATACCTCAAACCAAGCTTTTCAATTCATTATATGTACCCGTGGTGGTCCACATTGTGTTTCATGTATTTCTATTCTCGTTTTCATTTACTTTTTATACCCCCTTTTGGCGTGCTTAAGCCATTTATTTAAGTCATTTCTCGCCTAATCTAAAAATAAAATAAATTTCCACCGATCGTTTGAATTGTATCATCCGTTACTTTCGTTTGAAATGAATTCCGACCATTCGGTCGTGCCGTAACCACGTTGGAAATAAAAAAAGAGGTAAAATAATAATATAATAACCAAAAAAAATATTTTTAGTAAAGTAAAGCGGAAAATCAATTGGACGTTTTCTCTTTGGGATTTCTCATTCTTAATTGAATTGACTAATAACTAAAGTGAAACTAAGGCTAAAATCAAACTCGCCTAGTCAAGCTCGTCCGCAAAAATAGGTTTTTGGAAGTTTATCATTTCAGTTTCTTACTAAGTAAAAAAGGATCATTTGTAAGGTCCAACGCCTTAAAATGATCACTCTTCAAGTAAAAAGAATCACTTGATTCACGCATAAGGAAGAACTACGTAGGTCTGATTTCCTCTCCAAAGGAGGGTACGTAGGAGCAAAAGCCCCGCTTTTGTCGACCTCAAAAAATAAAAAGAAATAAAAGTTAAGATAACACAATTCCACAATTCTAGAAATAAGGCTGTTGTCTTTCGAGACAAACGTAAGAGGTGCTAATACCTTCCTCAAGCGTAAATACAACTCCCGAACTTAGAATTTTCATTTTTGACCGGTTTCCTTCGGTTTTCCCGACGTTTTCCACAAATAAACGTTGGTGGCGACTCCGCGCATCTTTCCTCCTTTGGAAAGCGCACCCGCGAGCCTCGCCCTCGCTCGCCCGCGAAGGGCATGTTGCGACATTTTGGAATCATTCCAATTCGAGTTCTATGGGTTGACAAACGTATAAAAGTTAACTATACATTTCTGGCTCAAATTCTTGTGCAAATTTCATCCTAGAATTGATTTGAATTGAAGCAAGGCAAAGGGGATTCACATCATTTGGTATTCAGAGCAAGGTTCTAGGGTTGCAAATAAGGTTGAGTTCATCCATCATGTTTTGTATTTTTGGGTAATCCTAAACCCCTAAATTTTGATTGCTCAATTTGAATTGTGCAATTTTGTTACAACATGTGTTTGGTCATAATTTATTCTTTCAATTTCCCAATGTGTCTTTTTCTTCAATTCTTGTTTAGTTGATATAGTTTTTCATTTGTGTTCTTCGAGTTCATCCCATGTTCATCATTGTTCATAAACTTTAATCCTTTCAATCCATGTGATTTGGACTAAGTTGTCGTTGAGTGTTAAATATTTACTTATTTTGTTGGGAATTTTAGTCCAGTTTCATTCTTAGTTGCTGAACCTTCAAAGCTTCATTCCAAAATTATATATTTCATTATTATAAGCATTTTGAGTACAAAAAAAGAGAAAGAAAGAAAAAATTTTGTAGCAAAAGAAGTTAAAAAAAAGTACATCAGTTGTGTTCATTAAATTTATTACACCCCACTTGTTTGATTAAATTCCTAAGTGTCAAGTGTCTTCTCTAATCATTGTTTTTTTCATAAAATTAATGTTTGTCTTGCTTGTTTGTTGGTAGTAAAATTGTTCTTTACTACTTCTGTGCATTTGTTGGTGCTATAATTTTTTAAACTCTATGATTGCTACCTTTATAAGTGCTTCTTGATTATAGATTGTTGGTTCAAGTAAGAAATTTAAGTGAGGGAAAGAGTGGTAAAAGGAAAAGAGTGAAACATTAGAGAAAAAACCATAAAAGATAGCACTATACACGAGTGGTACATCTTTGAGTATAAACACGCGAGAAGAGTGGTGAGGTTCTATTACTTCATTTTTTTTTGTCCTTTACTGGAAATATGGCAAGTATAGGTCGTGATGGTATCCCTCCTCCAAGAGGGAACAATAGATTGTTGATTGATGTCATTACAATCCAAATGCAATGAATGTTGACAAAACATACCGAGGAGCTGTATGGGAGAATTGAACAACTAGAAAATCAAGGAAATGGTGATGATGGTGGAGGTAGAAGGAGGAGATGGAGAAATAATGAGGGTGATGCTAGAGAGGACAAAATTGAAGGAGTAAATTTAAACATACCCCCTTTTCAAGGAAAGAGTGATCCAAAAGCATTGGAGTGGGAAATAAAAATTGAGCAACTATTTGCATGCCACAATCACACTAAGGATAAGAAGATGAAGGTAGCAGCCATGGAATTCACTGACTATGCTCCCATCTGGTGGAACCAATTACAAAGGGAAAGGGCAACATACGAAGAACCCTTGGTGGATAGTTGGGAAGAAACGAAGAAGTTGACGAGAAGAGAATTCTTTCATTCTCATTATCAAGGAGACCTTCATAACAAGCTACAAAGACTCACATAAGGTAGTAGAAGTGGTGATAAGTATTACAAGGAGATGGAGGTTTTCATGATTAGAGCTAATGTTATGGAGGATCGAGAGGCTACTATGGCTCATTTCCTACATGGGCTAAATAGTGATATAAGGGATGTTGTGGAGTTGCAAAATTATGTGGAGTTGGAGGACTTAGTACATCAAGCTTCTAAGGTGGAACAACAATTGCATAGAAACAGTCATGAGGAGGAGTTCATCTAATTTTCACTCGCTTGGTTGGAAGGACACAAATAAGAAGAAGGGAGGATCATCAACAATCAATCTCAATGTTACAACTCAAAGAACTCAAAATAAGTTCGATGAGGAGCTTAAGAAAGCAAGGAGTGATGAGATTAAGTGCTTCAAGTGTTTGGGAAGAGGTCACATAGTTTCTCAATGTTCAACTAAGAAGACTATGTTACTTAAGGAGGATAGAGAAATAATTAGTGAATCTTCTTCAAAATCTTTCCCATCTAGCGATGAAGAGGAGCATCAAGAGGAAAGAGAGTTAGAAGGAGATTTGTTCACGATTAGAAGGATGTTGGGTAGCCAAGCAGTTGAATTGGATGATAGTCAAAGAGAAAAGATTTTTCATGCGAGGTGCCTCATCCAAGGGAAGTTATGCTCTTTGATCATTGATGGTGGGAGTTTCACTAATGTGGCTAGTTTAAGGTTGGTTTCAAAAATGAATTTGGAGATTAAGCCACACCCACGACCAAACAAACTTCAATGTTGAGATTTTATCTTTCTTTCGCTTCAAAAATTGTTGTAACTGGTTTTGAGACCCAAACCTCAAGCTTGATTATGTCTCATTTAACCACTAAGGCATTTTAGTTATGCTTACAATGTTGAGATTTTATTTTTCTTTTATTTTTTACCAAGTGCATAAGAATTGATTTGTATAAATCATTTTTTAAGCGAATAGACAAGGGACTTTTATTGGGTTTTATGATTGAAGCGTAAGAATTGTCTTTGCTAGGGTTCTTCCTTGAATCATTTGATCTTATCAAGAATTGCTCAATTCTAGTGGCGATCCTTAAGGCTTATCAAACATCATTGTTTATGGCACCTATCTTGTTCTTCCTTTCACATTTTTTGTTTCCTTGTTTAATTTCCACAATGTTAATTCTGTAATTATGTCTGAATTTCTTATTTGCATATCTCTTGTTTTTCTTAACCTTTTTTTGGTGTTTTTTGTGCCTAAATTGCATTTCAAAACATCTTCTTTCGCCTTTTTTTGTAATCATTCCAATTTGAGTTCTATAGGTTGAGAAACGTATAAAAGTTAATGTTTCTGGCTCAAATTGGTGTGTGAATTTAATCCTAGAATTGATCCGAATTGAAGCAAGGCAAAGGGGATTCACATGAGAAGGGTCAAGAGTGAAGATGAGTGTAAAGATGAGAAGTGACTGAAGTTTTTTAGGGTTGATTCAAAACGACATCGTTTTCGAGCGTTACTTTTTTTTAATGTGAAAAACCTAGTTCGAGTTTTAAAAATCGATTGGGTTGTCGGGTTTACTCAAAATCAATCAGGTTTGGCCAACTCATCCTGGGCCAGATGTATGGACGATCCAATAGCCAAATTGGCCTAGTTATGTCACCGGGTCCTGGTTGAACCGATTCGATCAATTGGGACAAACTAGGTTTTTCAACTATGCATCAAACTACGGTCACATAACATTTTTGTTTAAACATAATATTTTTGTTGGAATCTGTACAAATAATCAACAAAATAAAGCGGGGACTGAACATGTTTTCCAAATCAACATTCTATTTAAATACAATTATTTTGAATTGACCAAATGGGAAGAATATAAAAGTTGGCCCTAAAGGAGACATCAAAAATAAAACAATGAAATTGTTTAATATTTTTCCTTCGTTTACTTTTAATGAAGTTGGCCCTAAAGGAGACATCAACGTGATTATGAGTAATGAATTGTGTGAATGTGAGATGTTGTGTTGTACTTGAGATGTGTTATTCTGAATATGTGATTAATGTAAAGGTGTGAAATGTGATTTTGTTATTAAATCCTTGGGACAAGTGATGTTACGCAATGAGTGATAAAATGACGTGAATTATGCTAAGTTGAGCTTATTATACTTATTATGTGTGTGTGCTTTCATTTATCTCTACCTGTTTAGAAATGTGATAACTCACTCCTTGTGTGCTCTTTGTGTTTGGATCCTATGATGATCTTGAACCTTGTGTTCATGGGAGGTGGATGACTTTAAAGAACCTCGTACTAGAGGATGCTGAGACACAATGCTCTGATATGATATAACATTAGGACATGAGTTTCTATATTATGTGTATAATATTCTGAACATGTTACTTTATGTTATGTCACTACTTAACTTGTTTCCTTTCATAAAAAAACAAAATTTGCGGTCTTGTTTTGGGCTAAAAATGTTTTCATACCCTTATTTGATAAGTTTTTAATTTGATTATTAACACGAATGTGAATCTTTTTACCCACGTGAACTCTTTTATGTTTATTGAATAAATTTTTTTTAATAAATTTTATATTTTCTTATATGATATTATATAAATACGTATATCGAAATAGAGAATGTCACAAAATATCAACTATTAATAATTGGGAAATGAGAAAAATATTTCCAATTACTGTTAAATTAGTTTTCATGATGATGTGACACAACTCATAGTTGCCAAAAACTAAATATATTACGTGGTAATGAATGCATATCAGGGCAAGAAACAATTATTTAAAATAAATACTTGAACAAACTTAAATTGTGACAAATAATTACAGTTTTTAATTTTTTTAAGAAACCGTTAAAATATTAAATATTAATAATCTTTTAATCATGTAATTGATTATTTTCTTTTTATAAGTTTTGTATAGAGTTATTTTGATTTAACCAATAATATTATTTCAGTGAGTTCTCAGTATCTAATTACATTGTTAGATAAAGACTTTTTTATGCATAATAATCTTATCCAATTTAAATATGATTGTCTCTGTTAGAATTTGTGATCTAAGTTCCTTTGTTCCACATTGTTTGGTTTGTAAAAACTTGTGTCTCATTAGTGTTATATATAGAGACATCTTGTAAGCTTTTATATGTGCAAGTAATAAAAAAATTCTCTTAGTGTAGCCATAAACATAGACACATACATTGTGTGCTGAACCATGTTAAACTTTGTGTTTTCTCTCTTCTCCTTATTCCTTTCTCTTCTTATTGTTCTATACTAACAACTGGTATCAAGAGCCTTAAGGTTTTGGATTAGAGTATAGTGTCAAACTTCCTTATATGGTGGCTCGTGGTCCACAGGTGTATCCCTCGAATCTCTCCAACAATTGGTATCAGAGCCGATGGTTCGACTTGGTGACCGACCCAGATGAGTAAGATAACGGCAAAACATGTCCCGCAGATGGAGTGGTGGTGCATGTACCGCAGGTGGCCATAATGGCTATACTCGTGGATGATAAAGACTTCCGCTCAAGGGGGAGACTACCATGTGGAAGAGACTCACACTTAAGGGGGAGATGTGTTGGGTTACAAGTGTGAGGTGAAATCTCACATCAGGTAGAAGTGGAAAGGGTGAGCACCATATAAGTGAGGAGAAAACCCATAAACCTGATCCTTAAGGTTTTGGGTTAGAGTGTGGTGTCAGGTCTCCTTATGTGGTGACTCGTGGTCCACAAGTGTACCCCTCGAATCTCCCTAACAATTGGTATTAGAGTCGATGATTCGACTTGGTGACCGGCTCAGACGAGTAAGATGACGATGCAGCGTGTCGGCCATAATGACTATACTCATGGATGATAATGACTTCCGCTCAAGGGGGAGGCTACCATGTGAAACAGACTCACACTTGAGGGGTTACAAGTGTGAGGTGAAGTCTCACATCGGGTAGAAGTGGAAAGGTTGATCACCATATAAGTGAGGAGTAAGCCCATAAACCCGAGCCTTAAAATTTTGGGTTAGAGCCTGGTGTCAGACTTTCTTATGTGGTGTCTCGTGGTTCATAGGTGTACTCCTCGAATCTCCCTAACAATCTCTAATAAAAGAAACATATGATTTATATAAAAAAAATCTCACTTAGTCCTTTTATACTTTTCAAATGCAATTGGAACATTTAAAACAACAAGATATTAAAGCATGTATTAAAGCAAGTAATGTATAAAATTAAAATGTCGGAAACTATTAAGACAAGAAATAAAACTAGCTTTCACCATTTTAAAGCAAGTATTTATAGTTTTATTTAATAGTTTCTTCCCAATATTTTTAAAGGCTACAAGTATTTTTGGTGAGAGTCAATTCTGTTTGAATCCAATAAAATAAGTATACGTGATAAAAAAAATTCTTCAAATATTTAACAGGTTTATAATGCAATTCCTGCTTTAAAAAGGTGAAAACTAATTTTATTCTAGGCAGTAAATGAGAACTCATTCAACAAAAAGTCGTTGGTAATTCTAATAAAATCCATAAATTAGTGGAATAAAAAACAGATGTAGTGTATGTTTGACTTCATGTTGAAGCCATTAAATGCAAATAGGGGTGGGAATAGGCTAGAGCAGGCCAGGCTTTGAAAGGCCTGAGCCTAGCCTACTATGAATCTTTGAGGCCTGAGCCTGACCTATAGCCTATCAAAGGCTTTTATTTTGGCTCGGCCTGACCTTTTTAAAAGTCTGGTCTGGCCTGAGCCTTTTTAAAAGCCTATTTATTGTGAAGAAAAAGGAAAGTCAATCAAAATAATGAGAAATATAATAGGGCACATGACTCACACCTAAATTGTAATTAAAGTCCTTGATTATAGGAATAGAAGTTATGGAGCAGTAATGTGTAATCAAAGTCTGATAGTTTAAAAAAAAATTAATTGTATCCAAAAAATAATATTATATATTGGTACTCAAAAAGTAATATATATATATATATATATATATATATATATATATATATATATATATATATATATATATATATATAGGTCGACCTATTAGGCTTATAAGGCTTTTTAATAAGCCTAAGCCTGGTCTATTTAATTTAATAGACTTTTAAAAAAGTCTGAGCCTAACCTTTTAATTAAATAGATCAGTTCAGGTCAGACTTTATATAGGTCAGGTCGTAGGTCCTTGTAGGCTGGCCTGACCTATTCCCACTCCCGAATACAAATGAGTTCTTTCAAAAATTAATGTGAAAAAGTCTATCGATTTTTTCTTAAAACACGACAAATCCAAACATACCGATAACTTTTACCCAAAAGAAAACCTCACTTCTTTTTAAATGACAAAAAGTGTCGACCTTAATCTAAATTCCTCATTTCTAGCTCAATTAGCTAATGAAAGAAAGATTCAGAATTAATTAATTTGAATAAATTTCTTAACAACCACTCATAGAAAAGAATAAATTAATGAGATAAAATGAATTATTTTTTATATAAATTAAAATTAATTTATGCTCCTTAATATTTTCAGAAATTCTATTATCTAACTTCTCTCTGAAAACCTATGAACTTAATGGTGCTTGACATTTCCCCCTTAAAAATATATAGGCTTTATAAGTGAAAATTAATCTCTCACAAGTAAGAAGCTAATCTAAACTGGGTCTTAATTTTATTAAAACAAAATGTCATATACTGAGAGATTTTATATCATGACGAAAATTTGCAACAAAAGTACAGTTTGCAAGTGAATAAATAAATTGTTTTGCTTGATAACTTATCAGTGCTCAATCAATAAAAAAAAATATCAGTGTATCACAACATTTTTTTTAACTTTTTTATTCAAATTACTTGTTTTTGCCAGGTTATCCATATTACTAGCTGAACAACAATTTCAAAAGAATTACGGGAGATGCCCTTTTATTTAAGGCCTAAGTTGTAAAAGTTATGGCCCAAATATTGCAGTGGCCCTTATTGATTTCATTGTGGATGTTGCTTCCGGCTCCCGCATAGAAAGGCTGAAACATCCGATTGGACAAACCCTAGTAAAAGGGAAGTGCAGGAAGTAAGAGCTTTTCATTAAGCTTGATACGGCCCATATATGACCCATACTAACTGGCCACAACATCACATCACATGATACAATTATCAGCGACTAATGTCAATATTCGTTATTAATCATTTCTACCTTTTTAGTCTGTGGTTGTGGGATTAGTCTCCTCTACTGAGAAGAAGGACATCTATAAAGCTTAGGAGTAGTGGTTCTATACAATGAGAACTCATCCTTGTCTACACCAAACTTCCAGTAAATGCTGCCATCATCACAATTTCTAAATTCCTTCACAATGGATGTTGTTTATTCACTTTGTTTGGTTCAACAATTAAAGTTTATTGCTTACTTATGGGTTAAAAATAATGCATCTTAATTGGGTAACAAGAGGCGTTCACAAGTGGAATTGTGCCTCAAATAGGATTGTTTTCTATTGACATTTATGGGGACATAAAAAAAGGACACTAATAAGAAGTTTTTAAGCGTATGGATCTTATTTGAATCAGGTTTTTGCTTCACAAAAATTAGTTTCATTTTCCATTACTAAATCTATGGTGTACTAAGCACATTTTCTATGACAGTAACAAACAGACTTTTATTTAATAGGTGGATAATTTTTTTCCTTCCTTTAGTGATATACTAGCTATCCACCTGTGCGGCACAGGATTCTTACTCTGATTTTTTACATGACCCAAAAAATTGTTTTAATAAATAAAAATTTATGTTTTAGATAATTTTCATATATTAAAGAATATGATTAATACTTACATTTTAAAATGACAACACACTTTTAATTCGAACCTTGTGAAGAAAGATTGTCAGGGAAAAAATTTAAAGAACTATGAATAAAAAGTGTCTACCAACTTACCAAACTTTGTAATGATCTTTTTTTATGGTTTCAACGCTGTGTTATAAGAACCAACTGGAGATATTACATATTCATAGAGATAATAGAAAAGAAAGATTTATCATGTAGGTAGAGATATTAGTTTCATAAGCATCCAAAATGTAATATAGTAAAGATGAAAAATGTCATTACTAAAAGCTGTGTGCTATATTTGACACTATTAAGTAGCAATCATTAATTTAAATAAATGAGATTTAATGCCAGATAATAATTTATTGTCATTTAAACTTAATGCTCATAAAAAGCAATTCTTCCTTAATTTGGTTGATTTTTTTTTTTATACAAAGATGCTCAATATCGAAAATTTCTTGAGCATCCAACATTTTTACCGAGACATTTAACAATTTTTTTAAAATGTCAAAAATACTCTTGCTATAAATAATAGATTACGTTTTTCATTTCTGCTACACCTATTTTTTTTTTTCTTCATAAAATCTCACTACCTTAATATAACTTGCTTCCGTTAGTCTTTTTTTTCGAACGTTTTTTTTTTATCTCTGTTGGTGTATGTGCATTGTTCACGAATATAATGTGAAGTTGGGTATTTTTTTTAAATTGTAAATATAATTTTTTGATTTATTTATTTAATTTGTTTTGTACTGTAATTTTTTTTAATAGTCTTAACAATTTTATAGATATTGATTTAGTGATATTATTTTATAGTGGTATAAAAAAATAAAAATAAAATTAATTTAGTAATTAGATTTGTAAAAAATGATAATATATATAAACCTTTAAAAATTGCTAAAACTAAGATTGCTAAAAAAATAATTTAGTAATTAATTGAAAATAATTTAGTAATTAGATTGGTAAAAGTAACACTAGATTGCTAAAACAATTTTTTGTATACATTTAAAATATTTACTAAAGTTGATAATTAAACAATTTTAATATTTAAGTTAATGTTGTATTTAGATGTTTATTACAGTAATTAATAGTTAAAATAATTTGGTATTTAATTGAATGATGTATTTAGATGTTTATTACAATGATTGAAAATTAAATAAATATGATATTTTAAGTGAATGATTTATTTAGATGTTTATTACAACAATTGATAATTAAATAAATTTAGTATTTTATTGAATGATGTATTTATTAGAATTTATATGATATTTATTAGTCATTTGTTAAATTATAATATTATTTTTTATTTGTTATAGTTAAATATTTTAATGAAGATATGTAGTGAAAATGTATTCTATGGCTATATGATGTATGATACATTTTTTTTTATAATTTTGTATAGAGCTATATTTGTGTCAATAACAAATGAGGTGATTGTATAATTTTTTTAAAATTGTTTTTTGTTTATCATTGAATTTGTTAAATGTTTTATTAAGATAGACGAAGAACAGTGGATGTATGATAGTATCATGTCTGAAGAAGTTGACATGAATGTTGAAAAAGAGGAAGATGCTGATGTGAAAGTAGAACACGTTGATTGCTCTGATGCTTTTAATACTTCTCAGGTATTTATCTAATTTGTTGTTGGTACAGTAATTATATTACATAAATGTTCATTGATCTCAAACTTTCTTTGAATTGTGTTATAGTTGTTTGCTACCCGTGATGAAGTTTTACATTGGGTTCGAGCGGTGGCTCATGAAATTAGATTTGTTGCCGTGATAATGAGGTCAGACAAAAATACTAGTTTTAGAGGAAGAGTCTCATTTCTGTTAATATCTTGCGAAAGGAGTTGTAAGTATAAGCCTAAGAAGAATGATTTTAATAGAACATGCACTGGCAATAGAAAATATGGATGCTCGTTTAAGTTGCGTGCGAAGCTAGTTTTGGGAGGAGAAAGATGGATGGTGAAGTTAATTTGTGGGACTCACAATCATGAAATGGCAAAGTCATTTGTTGGGCATTCATATGTTGGTCGACTGACTAAAGATGGGAAGATTGTTGTTGCTGATATGACGAAGTCCATGGTGAAGCCAAGAAATATTCTTTTGATGTTGAAGTAGCACAATGCTAATAGTTATACAACAATCAAACAAATTTACAATGCCATAAATGCTCACCATTCTTTCATAAGAGGGAGTAACACCACAATGCAACAGGTCATGATGCTGTTTGATCGAGATCAATATATTCACTAGCATAGGATGAAGGATGAAAATGTTGTATGTGACTTGTTCAAGAGTCATCCTGATGTAGTCAAATTAACCAATTCTTGTAATTTGGTTTTTTTATTGACAGTACCTACAAAACAAATAGGTACAAACTTCTGTTGCTTGATATTTTTGGTGTTACACCAACAAGAATGACATTCTCCATTGCTTTTGCTTACTTGGAAGGAGAACATCTTAATAATGTTGTTTGGGCTCTACAGCGGTTTCATGGTCTTTTTGTGAAAGTTGATACACTCCCTAGGTTATTGTTACCGATAAATTTTGATGAATGTAATGAAAATAGTATTCCCGAATACTACGAAATTGTTGTGTCGGTTTTACATTGACAAGCATGTGAAGGCAAAGTGTAAAACCCGGGTTGCTCAAAAGAATCCATGGGATTATGTGATGGAGGCGTGGGGGAGTTTGGTTAACTGTCCATGTGAGAGATATTTCGATAAGTACCTTAAAAACTTTGAAATGGCTTGCTCTCTACGGCCTATGTCTGTGGACTATGTGTGCCAAACATGAGTGATTCCGTACAAAGAAAAAAGTTGTGAAAGCATGGACTAACAAAGTGATGCATCTCGGAAACATAACTACTAACAAGTATGAATATTGTTTTTTGTTTGTGTTGATTTGTTTAAGTGTTTACTTAAATGAAAATGTTGCAGTTGTTTATACATTGTTGTATATTTCATTTGTAGGGTTGAGAGTGCTCATTGGTCATTAAAGAGACTTCTACAAAATTCCATTGATGACATATGCAGTGTTTGGGAAGCAATAAATAACATGATGACACTTCAACACACCCAAATTAAAGCATCTTTTGAGACAAGTACGCCCATGGTTCGACATGTGTTTAAAGTTACCTAGTACAAAAAACTATTTGACATGGTATCAAGGTACGCTTTAAATGAAATTGCTGGTGAGTTTGAGTGTGTACCTTATGCAAGCAAGAACTCTTCACGTTGTGGATGTGTCATGAGGACTACCTACGGTCTTCCATGTTCATGTGAGTTGTCTAAATATGTTGTTGGCTCCATACCACTAGAGACAATCTACATTTTTTGGTGTAGACTTAGTTTCTCAGATCAAGGGTTATGTGAGACTGAGGTGACCATAACTGAGGAGATGAAAACCATATCGAAACGATTTGAGCAACTCGATATTTGCGGCAAGGTACATTTGAAGACAAAGCTTCGAGAAATTGCTTATCCAGATCTGAACTTTATGTGTCCTCCTCCAGAAAAGGTGAAGACCAAAGATGCTCCAAAAAAACCGCCGACCAAACAAAAAAAGTCAACAAAACATGATTTGTTTTATTGGGAGTATGTTGATGTGTTACACTTTGTGCAAAATAATAATTCTTCAATGAAACATAGTGCATCATCATTTGAGCAACCAATACATAGACGAAATATTCCAATGTTCGATCAATTTCATTCGTGCATCCAGGATTCTATTGAAAAAATTATTGATGTCAAAGTCGATGGTAACTGTGGTTATCATGCAATAGCAGCCTTATTAACTATTTCTTTCAATATTTTTCAAAACTAAAAAAATAATTTATTTTAAATATTTGTTTCAATATCTTTTAAAACTAATAAAATTAAATTATTTTAAATTTTGCTTTCCATATTTTTTATAACTAACAAATTTAATATATTTTAAAATTTGGTTTCAATAATTTTTTAAAACTAACAATCTCAATATATTTTAAATTTTGGTTTCAATTATTTTTTAAATCTAACAATCTTAATTTTAATTTTGGTTTTATTATTTTTTGTAACTAATTTAATATATTTTAAAATTTGATTTCAATCATTTTTTAAAACTAACAATCTTAATATATTTTAAATTTTGGTTCATGATTTTTTGAAATTTAAAATCAATTTTCGTTTAAATTTTTGTTTCATTCAATTTTTCTAAAACTAACTAAGAATTTTAAAATCTTTTAAATTTTCAGTTCAATCATTTTTTAAAACTAATCAAAAAATTTAAAATTTTTTAAATTTTAGTTTCAATAACTTTTTATAACTAACAAATTTGTTATACAATTAAAATATTTTTTCAATATTTTTTATAACAAATTTAAATTATTTAAAATTTTAATTTTAATATTTTTTATAACTAACAAATTTAAATTATTTTAGATAATGATTTCAATATTTTTCATAAGTAACAAATTCAATATCTTTTAAATAGTTGTTTCAATTTTTTTTAAAAGTTAAACAAATAAAATATTACAGTATTTTATATTAATTTTTTTGTAATCTAATCTAGTATAATCTTAGTCTTTGCAATCTAATCTAATCTAAGTAGTAACCAAAATATTTTTTTTTTGTTTTTATAAAAAAAATCAATACTTAACAAGTAAATCATAAAAAATTATCAAATTACACTAACTATTACAAAACAAAATTACACTACAAAACAATTTAAAAAATAATTCACAAATATATATTTAGAATTAAAAAAAATTCAAAAAAAAACTCATACGGATTAACAATCCGTATAGTCCATACAGATTGTTGATTTGTATGGTTCATACGGATTGGTAATCCGTATGGGTTTTTTTTCTAGAAAAATACCATTTTTTCTTTGCCAAAGCTTCACACAAAAACATCAAATCAACATCAACAACAACAAAAGCAATACAATCATTCAAACCAAGAGCAACAACAACAACGAATCAACCAAAAGAGGAACAAAGAATAAGTTACCTGGAAGAAGATGAACCACAGAGAAGAAGCTTGAACTAGGAAGAAGAACATGAACCACCAAGAAGAAGAAGAACCAGAAAGAAAAAGCAGTGTGCCAATGGAGGAAGAAGAAGCGTGAAAAAAGAAGTAGAGGAAGCATGAGAGTGACTCATATGGATGAGTCACTGTTTCTTTTTATAGTGAACAGGTGAAGGGCATTTTAGCCCTTTCACCTTGGTTGTTGGGTGTCCCAGCAAAAATGCTGGATGCCCAAAACAACTCCCCTAAACATCACTCATTGACTATCAGCCAAAAGATGATTCACGAGTTCTAAAGGAGACCCAGTCAACAAAGCCCAAGAAGATATTTGCCTCTAATCCATACATGAAGAGACATATCCAATCTCTTCTCATAAGATCCTTGACCCTCTTGATGGAAGGACCACAACTTATGATTCACCCATTTCACTAGTTGGGCTGAATCCTTAAAGCAACACCATCAACTCCACCAACAAGATATTTACCTCTAATCCATACATGAACACTTAAAATATAACATAACATTTTAAAAGGCAATCTTTCACTTAGCTTTGCGGATATATATGCAAAGAAAGCAATATATAACTAAGAGATTAACAATGAAAAGTAGTGATTCAATAATATTTCTAGAGGTTTAGACCGTAAGAGAGAGACACTTTTTGTTGAGCATGTTTGATTGCTGATTGATTATGTGAAGATGTTTTTCTTGTGGCTTTTGTTGGGAAAAAATCATTCTCATATTTTTATTACTCAAAAATCACACAACTAAGAACAAGAGACATCTATAAACGAAATAAAAAAAATACAAATTTATTTAACGTGGTTCAGGTCCTCATTCCTACATTCACAGCTTAACCTCAACTTGTTTGACGTGGTTCGGATTCTCATGTTTACATCCACGATCTCCTCACAACAAGTTTTTTTAGGACAAACTGAACAATATCTTAGAGATTTGAAATTACAATTTGAATTGTTTCCCAACAGCTTTGCTTACATGCCATATGTTTCCTTCTTGCAAATTCACCAAAAGACATGTCATCACCGTAAAGTAATAGAAGTTGAAGATGATATACAAATCATTTGCCACAATACAAACCAAAAAGAGTGGATGAAGAAAAGAAAACAAAAAACAAAATCCCTTCTCCCTCCCACACACGCAATGCTTCGTAGCCTCTTAGGATACAATTATATATATATATATATATATATATATATATATATATATATATAGAGAGAGAGAGAGAGAGAGAGAGAGAGAGAGAGAAAAGCTTAATAAAACCTCCATCATAATTCACAATTTCACATTATTAATAGAAAAATGGAAAACACAAAGCACATTAAAACCTCTACCCTGTTAAATTGTGATTGAGCATTCTATAATGCTCTCTAATTCCTTCTTTTTTTTTGGTTGTGAGAAGGATAAGCATAAAGAGGAGGAGGTTGAAATTTTTTAGAAAAAAGGAAAAAGAAGTAAATAGAAAAGGGAATCAGATGGCAAAATAAGGATAGTGTTTTTAATGTGTAGAAGGAGAGAACAAAGCGTCACAAATTCAAAACTTTCAAAAGCTAATGAAAATCACAAAAGAGACATTGTTACTCTCCCACATTAACGGGCTCACTACTTGTTCCCTTTTTATAGAGCAAAATCCATGGAGCAAAACTAATAAGGCATGATAATTTTGAATTTTTTAAAATTAAAATCAAATTTAAATACAACACAATAGTGATAACGAATCTGACTGTTGTCAGTATGTTTTAATGGTTTCAAGACACAACGACAAAAGCCCAAAAAAACACAGAAGGAGGCATAAGTCTACAAAAATGCTTCTTGCATCAAGCATTCTTGTATATAGAATCAATAAGGTTGCAAAGATATATGTATTTCACTGGTAGAGTCAACTTGCATTAGGTTGTAAAATTAAAAATCACAACAACTTATTGACATCACTAAAAACACTATCAACCACCAACTTCATTTGTTAATGTAACAACCGTAACTTTTAATAAATAAATAAGAAATTAATAAATTAATAAATAAGTAAAAAAATTTATAATTAGGTCATAAATTTCCACTATATAAATCAAATGTTAACCTAGAACAGCTTTTACAAAACACTTCTGTCCCTTTCTCTTCTTCTGATGCACAAGAACCCTAACAGAGCAACCGGAGGAGGAGCTCTAGAGAGCACCAGAGACGCCACAATTGCTAACGGAGAACGATTGAGGGACTACGTCGAGGTAAGGGATGAGTTATTCACGCTTGGGGATTAGAATGAACATGTATAGGGATCCCTAGAGGATCAATTTTTGGGTATTTTGGGTTGTTTCTTAACTGATTTTCCCAAATTTATGCTTGTCATGTGACTGAATTTCACTTTTTACAAATTTGATTTATTTACATATATTGCAAGTTTTGATTTCATATGAATTATTTTCTTGTTTCAATGTTTTGATTTCAATTTAAATTACATAATAATGATCATATATGTAGGCACATTATATGAATTATATGAATTGCTTACCCACGTTTGCTGGATGTGTATATGACTGATTTTGAATTATATCTAATCATATAATGAAATCAGATTTTTTTAGATACATATATTACTAAATATTAACGCGTATGATTGTTTGTTGTTTATGCTATATAAGTTAGCAATTACAATTATTCTTTTTGTTTATAAATGGCTGTACAGAAATAAATAGTTGTATAATATTTATGCTTTTCATTTTAAATATGTTGTAAATATTTCCTTCATCATTGGTTGTGCAATAGTTACGTTTTCTGCTTTAAATTACGGGTTCCACTTTACAAATTTACATATATATACATATTTGTTAATTCATGTAACTGTACTATGTATGATATATATTATTACATATAAATATATTTGTACGCTTTAAGGTTAAATATATATTTCATTGATTATAATTGTGCTTACCTATTAGTTAAATTCTTACCGGTTAATTAATCGAGACTTAGAGGTACATATCATTATTTTATCCCTAAATATTTTGATTTGGTTAGTGCGTATATACTACCTGGAATTTGTATTACTAATATATTTCAGTTTAATTTATATTTTTGTTGTGTCAAGTAAATGTTACTATTGAATAATATGTGTAGGATGCATGAGATGCGATAAATTATTTTATTATGAAAATGTGATTGAGATGATGTGTAAGTGATAATCATTTGATACGTAATGGATTGTGAATTACATGACTCTAGATGTTGTATGTTTTGAGTTGTGAGCCATGAATTATGTAATCACACAACTGTAAGACCCTTTAAGGGCGACGAGTTAATGCGCGATGAGTTGTGATGGGATCCACTGTGGGAACCCGATGAGTTAATCACTTGAGGCGCATTGAGTTAAAATATTTTTTTAAAAAAAATATATACAATCAAGATTTTGAAAACAATTGAGTAGTTGTGTGTATTGCATAATTCATAGGTAGAGTCTGTGTGTTCAGATGTTTTTTTTTCGGTTGGACCTGAATCAGGAGGGAGAGGCCTTGACAGACTTTTCGGAGTGCAGGCCTTGGGGGTCATCCGGTTTGAGTGCTCCTGTAAGCCTGTGCCGATCCCACATGGTTGGAGCATTCTCGCAAAACAGCGTGACCCTGACTGGTCTCCCTATGATTTCACTTAGTGAGAGTGACCTGACTTACCCATTGTGAGGCATGTCCAGTCATGTACTCCTAGGCGCCCGACGAGGTTTTTCACTGAAAAATGGTACCACATTGCATGTAGGCTTGAGTCTAGAGTATTTGTTACATAACACATGTGTTTGACTTTCATTGGGTTAATAATTGTGGTTTGACGTTATTTTCTGGAGTGGATGAACTTGAATGGATGTGCATAATACGTGTGATTTTGTGAAATGGTGTTAATTATATAAATTCAGGTGTAAGTATTATATGTTTCACATGCTCTAATATTTTATTATATATGAATGTGATAACTCATTCCCGGTGTGTGTTTGTGTTTGGGCTGATTGCCATTTGTTCAGGTGAGCCATCATATGATGAATTCCATGTTAGAGCCGGAGAGACTTAATCTGTGATAGAGACATGTTTTGATAAGTGTGACATTGGGGCATAGGAATTACTTTGCATGCTATATTTTCCGTAAAAGATATAGTTGTGTTATGTTTTCTGTTTTAGTTTTTTTTTATTATTATTCATTCAGTATAAACGGCCTTGTTTTGAGCCGGGATAACTTTGTTGTTTTTAGTCGAACAATTTCTACTATGTTTTCATTAAGTGAATGTGAACCCTTTTATCCTTTTGAATTGATTTAATTTAAATGTGTTTTAAAAAAAATCCCGCATGATTTTATTTCCTTGTATTCGTTATTTGTGAGGGTAGAGGGTGTCACATTTAGTGGTATCAGAGCAGGTCGAACCTTTCGGTCATGTGTGTTATGAGCTTTCTGTGTTTCCTTGTGTACTCTGATGCATTGTGTTTGTTTTGTTTGATTAGAAGTGTACTCTATTGTGTTGGTATATTTTTTTTCTTCTTTTTTCTTTTTTCAAAGTTTTGTTACTTGCATGACATAGGGAGTAATGGCTGGGAGAAATGAACGAGAACAACTCCTTACCGAGGCCTTGAACAACTTGGCGCAAGTTATGGCCAATCAGGGAGGTAGTGGAGGAGTGACTATGTACCATGGTTTAGATCGTTTTCAGAGGAACAACCCACCTACCTTCAAAGGGGGTTATGATCCTGAGGGTGCTGAGGCTTGGCTGAGGGAGATTGAGAAGATCTTCCGGGTGATGGAATGTCAGGACCATCAGAAGGTGTTATTTGCTACTCACATGCTAGCAGATGAGGCAGAGTATTGGTGGGAGAACACTCACCCACGTTTGGAGGGAGCAGGTGGTGCTGTTGTCCTATGGGGGACCTTTAGACAAACTTTTCTGGAGAAGTATTTTCCAGAAGATGTGAAGAATAGAAAGGAGATGGAGTTCCTTGAGCTTAAACAAGGGAGTATGACGGTGGCAGAGTATACAGTGAATTTTGAGAACCTTGTAAGGAATTTTCCTCATTATCAGGGGAAGCTGGGGAGAGGTCCAAATACGTGAAATTTGTCAATGGCCTTCGACCAGAAGTAAAGATGATGGTAAATTATCACGACATTCACAACTTTGCACAGTTGACCAACATGTGTAGAATCTTTGATGAAGATCAGCGGGAGAAGGCTGCTTTTTACAGGAATGCCAATGCTAGTCATGGGAAAGAGAAGAAGTCTGTGACTCACAGTCGTGCTAAGCCATATTCTGCCCCTCCCGGGAAATATGGAAACCATTCTAGGGGACAAAGGACCAGTGAAGGACATCACCTAGCTGGTGGGAGTTCTCAGCCAGTTAACAGAGTGTCTCAGCCTGCTAGTAGAGGTAATGGTGGTGCTCCTGCTACGCCAACCCGGTGTGCTAAGTGTGGTAGGATGGGTCATTTTGCTCGTGAGTGCCCAGATAATGATGTGACTTGTTTCAACTACCGGGGTAAGGGCCACCTCAGTACCAATTGCCCACATGCGAGGAGGGAGAAGATGAGTGGAAGTCTGAATAACCAGAACGGACGACCAAAGACCACAGGGAGAGTGTTTGCTCTTAGTGGTGCTGATGCCGCACAGTCTGATGATCTCATTCAAGGTATGTGTTTCATAAGTCAAGTTCCCTTGGTTGTATTGTATGATTCAGGTGTGACCCATTCATTTATTTCTCGTGTCAGTGTTGAAAAACTTGCCTTGCCTGTGTCTTCCTTGAAATTTGACTTGATTGTGAATACACCTGCTAGTGGGTCTGTTTTAACTTCTGATGTGTGTTTGCAAAGTCCTGTCTTAATTTCTAATAGACAATTTCTTATTGACTTAGTTGTTTTACCTTTGAGTCAGATTGATGTTATTCTTGGTATGGATTGGTTATCTTCCAATCATGTCTTATTAAATTGCTTTGAGAAATCTGTTGTCTTTCCTGAGTCTGGTGTGAGTGAAGGTGATATATTTTTGTCTGCTAACCAAGTTGAGGCATCTTTAAGGGAGGATGCACAGGTATACATGATCTTAGCTAGTATGAGTGTTGAGACCAAAACCCCTGTGAGTGATATACCATTGGTGAGAGAGTTTCCAGAGGTGTTTGAGGAGGTGTCAAGATTACCACCTGAGAGAGAGGTCGAGTTCTCGATAGACCTAGTGCCCGGTACTGGACCCATATCCATAGCACCTCATAGGATGTCTCCTGTAGAGTTGAGTGAACTTAAGAAACAATTATAGGAACTCTTAGAGAAACAATTTGTGAGGCCTAGTGTGTCACCTTGGGGAGCACCAGTGTTGTTAGTTAAGAAGAAGGATGGGACTATGAGGCTATGTGTAGATTATCGTCAGTTGAATAAGGTAACGATTAAGAATAGGTACCCTTTGCTTAGGATAGATGACCTGATGGACCAATTAGTAGGGGCTTGTGTGTTCAGTAAGATAGATCTTAGGTCAGGTTACCACCAGATTAGAGTGAAGCCTGAAGATGTTCCGAAGACTGCCTTTAGGACCCGTTACGGTCATTATAAGTACTTGGTTATGCCTTTTGGTGTGACCAACGCCCCTGGTGTGTTCATGGATTATATGAATAGGATCTTTCACCCCTACCTAGATAGTTTTGTAGTGGTCTTCATAGATGATATCTTGGTGTATTCTAAGACTAGAGAGGAACATGAGGAGCATTTGAGAGTTGTGTTGCAAACTCTTAAAGACAATAGACTGTATGCTAAGTTGTCCAAGTGTGATTTTTGGCTAGAGGAGGTGAGCTTCTTAGGGCACGTTATATCTAAGGGAGGGATAGCAGTAGATCCTTCCAAGGTAGAGGCGGTGATGAGTTGGGAGAGTCCTAAGTCAGTGTTTAAGATTAGGAGCTTTCTTGGCTTAGCAGGATACTACCGTAGATTCATAGAGGGTTTTTCTAAGCTAGCCTTACCTTTGACTAAGCTTACTCGTAAGGGTCAAGTTTTTGTGTGGGATGCCCAGTGTGAGAGTGGTTTCCATACCTTTAAGGAAAGGTTAACCACTGCACCAGTTTTAGTGTTACTTGACCAGAGTGAACCTTTTGTGGTGTACTGTGATGCGTCCAAGATGGGTTTGGGTGGAGTGCTTATGCAACGGGGACAGGTTTGGAGGCATTACCTTTATGGATCTAAATTTGAGGTGTTTAGTGACCATAAGAACCTTAGATATTTGTTTGATCAAAAAGAGCTTAACATGAGGTAGAGGAGATGGTTAAAGTTCCTTAAGGATTACGATTTTGAGCTTAGCTATCACCCAGGTAAAGCCAATGTAGTAGCTGATGCCTTAAGTAGAAAATCCCTTCAAATGTCTGCTTTGATGGTTAGAGAGTTGGATCTCTTAGAGCAATTTAGAGACATGAGTTTGGCATGTGAGATCACCGCTAGTGGCATTAAGTTGGGTATGTTGAGAGTCACCAACGAACTCTTGAGCGAGATCCGTGAGGGTCAGAAGTCTGACCCATTCTTGTCAGCTCAGTTAGAGTCCATAGTCGTAGGGAGAGAGAGTAGTTTTAGAGTGGGAACTGATGGAGTTTTGAGGTTTCAGGATAAGGTGTGTGTTCCTAGTGTACCCAAGCTTAGAAGAACGATCTTGGAAGAGGGCCATAGAAGTAGTTTGAGTATCCACCCGGGAGCGACTAAGATGTACCAGGACCTTAGGCAGATGTTTTGGTGGCCGAGTATGAAGAAAGAAGTTAATGAGTTTGTCCTTGCATGCCTAGTGTGTCAGAAAGCTAAGATAGAACACCAGAAGCCTTCAGGGAAGTTGCAACCTTTAGAGATACCTGAGTGGAAGTGGGATAGCATCTCCATGGATTTCGTGGTGGGGTTACCTAGAACCCCCAAAGGTTTAGATTCCATTTGGGTTATTGTAGACAGGTTGACCAAATCTGCTCACTTCATCCCAATAAACATCAGATATTCTTTAGAGAGGTTGACTAGTTTGTACGTCAGTGAGATAGTTAGATTACACGGTGTTCCTTCTAGCATAGTCTTTGATAGAGATCCCAGATTTACCTCTAAATTTTGGGAGAGTCTTCATAAAGCCTTGGGGACCAAGCTTAGGTTGAGTTCTGCTTACCACCCACAGACTGACGGTCAAATCGAGCGCACCATCCAATCCTTAGAGGACCTCTTGAGAGCCTGTGTGTTAGAACAAAGGGGTAGTTGGGATAGTTTCTTACCCTTGATAGAGTTTACATACAACAATAGTTTTCACTCCAGTATAGGTATGTCGCCTTACGAGGCATTGTATGGTAGAAGATGTAGGACACCTCTATGTTGGGTAGATTCCAGTGAGAGCATTGCCTTAGGACCTAAGGTAGTTCAGCAAACCACCGAAAAGGTCAAGTTGATCCAAGAAAGGATGAGAGCAGCCCAAAGTATGCAGAAGAGCTACTATGATAAGAGAAGAAAGGATCTTGAATTTGCTATAGGTGATCATGTATTTCTGAGAGTCACTCCATGGACTGGGGTTGGTAGAGCGTTGAAGTCCCGTAAGCTCACACCTAGATTCATTGGTCCCTTTGAAATCCTAAAGCGTGTCGGCCCAGTTGCGTATCAGGTGGCTTTGCCACCATCTCTCTCAAATCTCCATAGTGTCTTCCATATCTCTCAACTCAGAAAATATGTCCATGATCCGTCGCATGTGATCGAGTTGGACAATGTCCAAGTGAAAGAGAACTTGACATATGAAACACAACCATTGAGGATCGACGATCGTATGGTTAAGCAGCTAAGGGGGAAAGAGATTCCCTTGGTCAAAGTAGTATGGGGAAGTGCTTCGGGCGAGGATGCCACCTGGGAACTAGAGGGTCAGATGCGTGATGCATATCCTACCTTATTCGATACCGGTAAGTTTTGGGGACAAAACTTTTTTTTAGGGGGGTGGAATTGTAACAGCCGCAACTTTTAATAAATAAATAAGAAATTAATAAATTAATAAATAAATAAATAAGTAAAAAAATATATAATTAGGTCATAAATTTCCACTATATAAATCAAATGTTAACCTAGAACAGCTTTTACAAAACACTTCTGTCCCTTTCTCTTCTTCTGACGCACAAGAACCCTAATAGAGCAATCGGAGGAGGAGCTCTAGAGAGCACCAGAGACGCCACAATTGCTAACGGAGAACGATTGAGGGACTACGTTGAGGTAAGGGATGAGTTATTCACGCTTGGGAATTAGAATGAACATGTATAGGGATCCCTATAGGATCAATTTTTGGGTATTTTGGGTTGTTTCTTAACTGATTTTCCCAAATTTATGCTTGTCATGTGACTGAATTTCACTTTTTACAACTTTGATTTATTTACATATATTGCAAGTTTTGATTTCATATGAATTATTTTCTTGTTTCAATGTTTTGATTTCAATTTAAATTACATAATAATGATCATATATGTAGGCACATTATATGAATTATATGAATTGCTTACCCACGTTTGTTGGATGCGTATATGACTGATTTTGAATTATATCTAATCATATAATGAAATCAGATTTTTTTAGATACATATATTACTAAATATTAACGCGTATAATTGTTTGTTGTTTGGCGCTTGTAACATACGTACTGGGCTTTGTTGAAATATATATATTTTTTTGCTTGCAATTCACTTCACGTTGGTTTTATGGCTTTGTTGAAATATATATATTTTTGAATTGATTTAATATAAATGTGTTTTAAAAAAAAATTCCGCATGATTTTATTTCCTTGTATTCGTTATTTGTGAAGGTAGAGGGTGTCACAGTTACAACAATAAACCAATCATAGTTCAGGTGTGGTAGTCCTTGATGGAATATGGTTTGGTCAAAAGGCCACAACAGGAACGACACTGTTATATAAATAGTAAAATAAGTTTTGTATGTTACCATTGGTTGTTAAATTATAGATAGATTAGAAAGAGAAACAAAAGCATCTAGCTACAAATTTTGATCATAATACTTTGCATAAATAAAATCTATGATACAAGAATATGGAATGAAAATTATGTAAAAAATCCAGAAGGTATGATGCATATTTGTGCCTGGACTCGAGAAAGCATTTGCCATTATTACTTCTCTAACTAGCATTAGGAATATGTCACTATTGATGCAAATGAAACTATTGATGAAAATATTTAAGATGTGACTAGAGAAATAAGTTCATCTGCAAATAGTCACTAGAGTAACACTCGAGTTAGTGACGAGAATTCTAGGACTTGTAGTCTCTCCAAATTTATTGATCATCTTCGCAACTCATGTAAATAATGATGAGGTAATCTTTTTTGTAATGATTGGTTATATACTAGTGAACTATAAACTACTAAAACCTTTTGCTTTCAAGGTCACACAACCTGTTTGAGAATTTGTTATATTATGTTAATATTTATACAAAGGCTAGAGATTCATCTAAAAGATTGTTAAGTGCTAATTTTTATGATTTTTTATTATTTTTGCAATGCTGATTTTTTTCTTGGGCACAAATACAACTCGACTGATATAGTTGGAGATCCCCCCTCATGCTTGTCTCTTTGGATGAATAAAGGATACCAAGTTTGCAAGAGCCATACCTTTATTGAAAGCCTACTTTGTTAGTAAAGATAATGGGGCAAGGTTATTCTCTCTCAATATTTTTAATACATTTCTATGTAGTATATTTCTTATTGTTTCTAATTGCTTTTCTATCTATAGTATGTTGCACTTAAAATTGAGCTACTACCTGATCAAGTTGAATTATGATTGGTAGAAAGCTCATAACCCAACATTATAAGAGGTGAAATGATCGTTATCTAGACAAAGATAAATTATGTGCAGTGGGAGATAAAGAAACTTTGGTAGAACTATACACTCAGAATGTCATCCAACTGTGCTCATCTGGTAAACTCTCAAAAGACCCTTTGTTTAGAAAAAAAAATTCGATAAATATTTACAAGGAAAAAAAATAAAATAAGTTTATCTTATAAGATGGTTTGTAAGAGAAACTTATTTTATTTTCTTACTTTCTTTCCTTATAAATATCTATTTAATTAGAAGTTTTTCCAAGTAAGTTGCCCTTAAAATTTACCAAATAAACACAGTTGATGACATTTTGAGTGAACAATTTGGCCAAAGTTTCTTCATTTTCTAGATCATGCAATTTATCCTTGTCTGAAGCAACACTTATTTCACCTCTTATAGTGTTGGTTTGTGACTCCTATACCATTCATAGTTCAACTTGATCAGCCAATAGCTTAGCTTTAAGTGCAACATATTATAGATAGAAAACCAATTAGTATCAATAAGAAATATACTAAATAGAAATGTCTTTAAAATATGGAGAGAGAACAACCTTTCAACAATATTTTCACTAACAAAGTAGGCTTGCAGTAAAGGTATGACTCTTGGAAACTTGGTATCCTTTACTCATCCAAAGAGACAAGCACGAGGAGGATCACTAACAATATCATTGGCATTGTACATGTGCCCTAGAAAAGAATTATGATTGCAAAAGAATAATATCAAAAAAATTAGAACTTAACAACCTTTTAGATGAATCTCTAGCCTTAGTCTAAATTAGAACATGATAACAATTCTCAAATAGGTTGAGCGACCTTGTAAGTAAAATATTCTAGTAATCAATAGTTCACTAGTATTTAAACAATCATTACAAGAGAATAATTAAATTACCTCATCATCATTTACATTTGAGTTCCAACAAAGGTGATCAATAAATTTGGAGACGAGACAGGTCTTGAAATTCTTGTCACTAACTTTGTTGCTCTAGTGACCATTAGTAGATGAACTAATTTCTCTATTCACATCTAGAATATTTTCGTCACCAATTCCATCTGCATAATGTCATATTCCTAATGCTAGTTAGAGAAGTAAATATAAACAATGCTTGCTCGAGTCTAGGCACAAATATGCATTGTACCTCTTAGCATTATAATATCCTAGCTAGTTTTTAATTATGTACAAAGTATTGTAGTTGATCACAATATGTAGCTAGATGCTTTTTTTTCTCTTTCTAACATATAACCAAAATGGAGGAAAAATTATCCACAACAACAAAGACTAAAAGAACCCCAAACCCTCATTCTTATTTGGACCAAACTTCCTATAGATGTTGCAACCATCACAATTTCTAAATTCCCTATTTAATTTAATTATAGAATCACTACTCCTTGGATTTATTTAATTATAGAATAGTAGATGTCCTTTGTATTGGTAGAGGAGGCTGATCCCACAACCACAAAGACTAAAAAAAAATAGAAATGATTGTGGTATCGAAGTTGTAATTTTTCTAGCACAACAAAAAAACAAAAAAAAAGATGCAAAAATGGTTATATTGTAACAAAAAGACACAAAACAACCCCAAAACAAGAAATCTCATACCCATGGTTATTAAAATTGAGATTATACTAGTGTGATTACACAATTTTACAAGTAAATGAAGGGCTTCTGTGATGGATCGGAGATAGGATTGTTGGGAGGTGAGACTGTTGTCATGATTTTACTATTAAATAAAAACCTATGTTAATTTGTTGATTTGACTATCCTAAAAACCCTAAATCTTTTCTTCTTTGGTTCAAAATTACCTAATTGTCGCGTGACCTTATCTCTCAATCCATTCATGTTTGACTTTTTTGTTATTTGGAATAGCCGGATGCTGTAGCCACACTGTTGCCACCAATTTGTATTGTCGATAGAATCTTCATTGTAGCTAGATGTTTTTTTCTCTCTTTCTAATATATCACCAAAATGGAGGAAAAAATTATCCACAACAACAAAGACTAAAAAAACCCCAAACCCTCGTGCTTATCTGGACCAGACTTCCTGTAAATGTTGTCAACATCAAAATTTCTAAATTCCTTATTAAATTTAATTATAGAACCAATACTCCTTGGATTTATTTAATTATAGAATGCTAGATGTCCTTCTCCTTGGTAGAGGAAGCTGATCCCACAACTACAAAGACTAAAAAAAATAGAAATGATTGTGGCATGAAAGTTGTAATTTTTCTAGCACAAAAAAAAAACAAAAAAGATGAAAAAAAATGGTTGTATTATAAAAAAAAAAGATGCAAAAAGAACCCCAAAACAAGAAATCTAATACCCATGGTTATTAAAATTGAGATTATACAAGTAAGATTGCACAATTTTACAAGTAAATGAAGGGCTTCCGTGATGGATCAAAGATAGGATTGTTGGGAGGTAAGATCACTGTCATGATTTTACTATTAAATAAAAACATATGTTAATTTGTCGATCTGACGATCCTAAAAATCCTAAATCTTTTCTTCTTTGGTTTGAAATTACTTGATTGTCACATGACCCTATCTCTCTATCCATTCATGTATGACCTTTTTGTTGTTTGGAATAGCTGGACGTTGCAGCCACACTGTCGCCACCGATTTGTATCGTCGATAGGATCTTCGTTGTTGCGCGTATCCCTTTTTGCGGCTGCTACGTTTTGCCATTCATATTTGTAGACGGGAGACAATCAACTATCGAAGTCTTGTGTCTCTTAGGGTTTAAATAAAACTAGGGTTGGAGATTTGGGCCGTTGGTTCAATGGGCCCAACATGTTTTTTTACTGCTTTCTCTCTCTCTAGTTGGCTAGGCCTTTATCTTAAGCTAGCTCGGCCTAAGTGTAGTAACTAATAATAATAATAAACAAAATTCTTATTATTTTAAACATATTAAACTATGTAATAACAGTAATAAAAATATGATAAACTAAAAAGTTGTAATAGAAAATGAATACAACGTAGCATATAATTATGAATTTCAATTCTATATTAATGTACATTTTATGAATATATGATTTATTATGATTATGAATTTTTAATTTAATTTTATTTAATGTTAGATTTAGAGGTTATTTTCTTTAATTGTGTGTTTGTGTCTTTTAAGTAGGAAGATATACGATCATACTATTTAGTTACAATTTTTTAGTTATGATCTTTCATTTCTCTTTTAATCCTAGGTAAAATCTCGATTTTAACAACTTTGTTTTATAGTATTATATTGATATATTGAATGAATATGCAAGAATTAATTATTTAATTTTTATAATAAATTAGTTAATGAAAACTTCCATTTACTCAAGTGAACCCTACATTTCATAGAAAATAAATATCAAAAACTTATATTAAGTTTTCAACCAAACAAATTCAATTATGACATTTCTTTGTTTTCATTCTTAACTTGTCTATCACAATTTATTCAAAACAAATGTTTATTCTTTCCAGTAATTTCTGTTATATTCTAATACATTCAAATAAAATTATTGGACTGCTAGAAAAAAATATATATAAAAAATAAAGTTGATTACTACTTATCATCATTTTTTATTTTTTCTAAAATTTGATTACTAAAAAAAGCCCAATTATCTATACAAATTTAAGAACGGAGCACATGTAGGATCCAGCTATTTGAAATTAACGTCAACAGTTTTAATTTCATCTCAATGGACCAATCAATCTTAAAACTTAAGCTATTAAGTCAATAAAAGGTTCTTAATTAATAAACAAGCTTCACTTCACAGTATGACAGTCACACAGAAACAGTTTATTTGTTTTTTTTAAGAAAAAAATATCTTAAACCCATTAATTATTGATCTAGGAGGTGCACAAATTAAAGCGGCTTCGTTCTTCTTATATGATTGTTTAGTTGTCTGAACTTTCTCTTTTATCATTTCGGTGACAAAAGTGTAGAACTACTAACACTGGTGTTGAGATAATGATTCTTAGCACCTGCTAGTGCCACTATTTAGTAGTAGACAAACTGTTATTCACTGTTCATATAGAGACAAGAAGAAAATATATTTGTGTCAGATAAAAATGTAATAATTGGTTACAATATGCATAATTTCTAACAGTACCTCAGGATCTCACTTAGAGTTTGTCTCGTTCATATAGTCAGATCCAGAGTACTGGCTCTAATAATTTCTCCTTGCTCCTTAGAATGATCTTGTGCTTTTTTCAACCTGCTGCTGCTAAAGGAGGAGGATTGAGAACACAAAGAGAGTGATAGATTGCTATCAACAACTTCATGGTCCACCACCATGCTTCCTTGGTTCTCAGCACTGACCCTTGAATTTAACTTAAGTGATAGATTCAAATCAAGGTCAATATTTGAAGCCTTCCTTTTCAAGGTCTTTAGTTCCATCTCATTTGTTGTAAACTTATTATTAGGCATGAGTTCTTGTGCACTTGGCTGCGGTTGAGTTGATAGATGTTGATCAACCTGGCTCATTTTGATTTGTGTGGATGAGGATTCATTGCCACCAAATGAGAAGAACTTATGTTTTGGTTCATGAACTTTGCTTGTTGATGGTTCATTAAAACTAGAAGAAGAATCAACTTGGAAATTTATAACAAAGTTTGTTGTGGTCTATTTTGATGATATTCTTATTTATAACAAATCTTATGATAACCATGTTGTGCATTTGAGGTGTGTTTTGGAAGCACTTAGGTGTGAGAAATTGTATGCTAACGTGGAAAAATGTGTGTTTTGTATGGACCATGTCATTTTTCTAGGATTTACTGTTAGTTCACAAGGAGTGGAGGTTGATCCAGAGAAGGTGAAAGCGATTCAAGATTGGCCAACCCCCAAAAATATAAGTGAGGTAAAGAGCTTTTATGGCTTAGCACATTTCTATACGAGATTTGTTAGAAATTTTAGCACTTTGGTTGTACCTCTAAATGAAATTGTTAGGAAAAATGTTGTTTTTAAATGGGGCGATCAACAACATGAGGCTCTTACTACTTTGAAAGAAAAGTTAACTAATGTTCATGTTCTTGCTTTGCCTAACTTTGTAAAATCCTTTGAGCTTGAATGTGATACATTTGAGGTAGGTATAAGGGTTGTGTTGATGCAAGAGGGGTATCCCATTGCATATTTTAGTGAGAAAGTGAATGGGGCTACTCTTAGCTATTCTACATATGGTAAGGAATTGTATGCCTTAATTAGAACTTTACAAACTTGACAACATTATCTCCTTCCCGGGGAATTTGTTATTCATGGTGATCATGAGTCTTTGAAATACTTGAAAGGACAAGGAAATTTGAACAAGAGGCATGCCAAATGGGTGTAATTTCTTGAACAGTTCCCTTATATAATCAAGCATAAGAAAGGTAAGAATAATGTGGCCATTGATGCACTCTCCCGTAGGTATGCATTATTGTCTACCTTTGAAACTAAGTTTCTTGTTTTTGAGTGCATTAAGGAATTGTATGACAATGATGTTGACTTTTCTGATAAATATCAAACATGTTCTCATACTGCATCTGATGGTATTTTAGGTATGATGGGTATTTGTTAAGGGATAAGAGACTTTGTGTGCCTAAGGGTTCAGTTAGGGACTTGCTTATTAGAGAAGCACATGAAGGGGGCTTAATAGGGAACTTTGGGGTACAAGAGACATATGACATCTTGCATGACCATGTCTATTGGCCTCACATGAAGCATGATGTGCATGAGTTTTCTAAGATGGCTCTCTTAATAGCATGCAAGAAGGTAGATGACGCTTATCATGTTGCTGATTTGTTCTTCAAGGAGGTGGTAAGATTGCATGGTTTACCTGGGAGTATTGTAAGTGATTGAGATTCCAAATTTCTTAGTCATTTTTTGTGAACTTTGTGAGGTAAGATTGGAACTAAATTGTTGCTTTCAACTACATGTCATTCCCAAACCATTGGGCAAACTGAGGTGGTAAATGGAACTCTTTCTACTCTTCTTAAAGTTGTTATTAAGAAAAATCTTAAGACTTGGGAAGGGTGTTTACCACATATTGAATTTTCTTATAATTTGAGTCATTCTGATGTAGTCAAATTAACCAATTCTTGTAATTTGGTTTTTTTATTGACAGTACCTACAAAACAAATAGGTACAAACTTCCGTTGCTTGATATTGTTGGTGTTACACCAACAAGAATGACATTCTCCGCTGCTTTTGCTTACTTGGAAGGAGAATATCTTAATAATGTTGTTTGGGCTCTACAGCGGTTTCGGGGTCTTATCATGAAAGTTGATGCACTCCCTAGGTTATTGTTACCGACAAAGATTTTTCTTTGATGAATGTAATGAAAATAGTATTCCCGGATACTACGAACTTGTTGTGTCGGTTTCACATTGACAAGAATGTGAAGACAAAGTGCAAAACCCTGGTTGCTCAAAAGAATGCATGGGATTATGTAATGGAGGCTTGAGGGAGTTTGGTTGACTGGATTGAGAAATAGTGTCACGCGACAATTAGGTAATTTTGAATGGATTGAGAGATAATTTTTTTTTAATGCAACAAGTATGAATATTGTTTTTTGTTTGTGTTGATTTGTTTAAGTGTTTACTTAAATGAAAATGTTGCAGTTGTTTATACATTGTTGTATATTTCATTTGTAGGGTTGAGAGTGCTCATTGGTCATTAAACAAACTTCTACAAAACTTCATTGGTGACATATGCAGTGTTTGGGAAGCAATGAACAACATGATGACACTTCAACACACCCAAATTAAAGCATCTTTTGAGACAAGTACGCACATGGTTCGACATGTGTTTAAAGTTACCTTGTACAAAAAACTATTTGACATGGTATCAAGGTACGCTTTAAATGAAATTGCTGGTGAGTATGAGCGTGTACCTTATGCAAGCAAGAACCCTTCATGTTGTGGATGTGTCATGAGGACTACCCACGATTTTCCATGTGCATGTTAGTTGTTTAAATATGTTGTTGGCTCCATACCACTAGAGACAATCCACATTTTTTGGCGTAGACTTAGTTTTTCAGATCAAGGGTTATGTGAGGCTGAGGTGACCATGACTGAGGAGATGGAAACCATATCGAAACAATTTGAGCAACTCGATATTTGCGGCAAGGTACATTTGAAGACAAAGCTTTGAGAAATTGCTTATCCTGATCTGAACTTTATGTGTCCTTCTCCAGAAAAGGTGAAGACTGAAGGTGCTCCAAAAAAACCACCAACCAAATAAAAAAAAGTCAACAAAATATGATCCGTCTTATTGGGAGTATATTGATGTGTTACACTTTGTGCAAAATAATAATTCTTTAGTGAAACATAGTGCATAATCATCTAAGCAACCAATACATAGACGGAATATTCCAATGTGGATCAATTTTATTCGTGCATCCAGGATTCTATTGAAAACATTATTGATGTCAAAGCGGATGGTAACTGAGGTTATCGTGCAATAACACCCTTATTGGGCATGGGTGAAGAATCGTGGTAATTGGTGCGCAACCATCTGCATAAAGAACTCACAAGCTGGTCGAAAAAGTATATCAACCTACTTGGTGGCATAGAGAGATTTGAGGAATTAAAATGTTCCCTACTTGTTGACGATTATCTATGGTGCGCAAATTTATTGTTATGTCACTTTTTCTTAAAATAACATTTAAGTAACCACAATTTGTTGTCTATTACATATAGGTTACGATAGATAAATGGATGATGAATATTACAGATATGGGATATGTCATTGCTTCATGATACAAAGTGATTGTTGTTTCTCTTTCACGACAACACAACATGATATTTTTTCCTCTTAGAAGTCAACCACCACCATATTCTTCTGTGAATCGCACAATATGCATTGTTCATGTGTATGTGAATCATTTTGTTTAGATAATTGTAAAATTATTATGTTAGTATAAATGCTAACAATGTTGTTGGTATCTTACATTGAATTTGTTTGTCATTATGTAACAGGTCTTTTTACGAGACCATTGTCCTTTATTACCATTGGTGTTATTGTGGAATACACATTGTCATTATCAGGCAAAGCAGTGGCCCACCTCATACATAGGTAGAATGCAACATTACACAAATTTGTCTAGGCTGAAAACCGAATTTGTTGATTTAGGTGAAGAATGAACATAAAATATGCTATTTCCACTGACGTTTCTGTAAATAATTATTTTGTTGACATTCGTAATTTTTTTGACATTTTGTTGACATTTCTATAAATAATAATTTATTTCCACTAATTATTTTAAAAATTTAGAACATAGCTAAGTTCTTTTGAAAATAATAAACATACAGTTTCATTAGCTAATATGCACCAATTTAAACATTACATTAACTTACAACATAGTTGAAACAAAAAGAAAATGCATCAAAAACTACAGTTAACTAATACTAATTTTGCATTGAATCATGTTGCGACGGAGACATGTTATCTTCCATTTTGATTACCGGTTTACTAAAAACAGTTAAAATTTCTATTGGGCCAAATCGTTTCCAGTAGTTAGACTGTACTAAGACCTTCAGCAGGTCATCATCAGTTTTTAGCTCAATTATTTTAAATTTGATAACATTTTCTGAATACTTAGAATGACCTGGCCATCGAAAAAATAATCGTCTTACTGTTTGTGATTCATGAATACCATAAGGGGGAATCCCTTGAGCTAGAACTTGCTTGATCACATTCTTGAGTCCGTCAATGCTACACCCCGAAGAAATGTGAAATCTTTTTGGATTTTTTCTTGTGAACGAGTAACCCACAAAGTCATCTTGGCATGACATGTTTCATCTCCCGTTGTAATATAGCAGGGCATCATGAGTAGCAGTCATAATGGCTTGAAGTAAGTTTAATATATCATCCGGTGTTCTACCAATGGTTCATAATAACTCAATCGGGCCAGCATGCGAGTATTGATCATTACACATTAATATTGTATTAACATCATCATTTTTCAATTGCATAGATTGAAAGACAAATTGGTTATCTACATCTGCAAATGGTTGTCGGTAGTAAATTAGATCCAAATATTGATCGTTGGTTAGTTAAAGGGTATTGTGCATTCTGGTTTTTAATGTTTCAAAACCACAATCACTAGGTATTCAAATGGGTATCGGAGTGGAACTTTTGAAATAAACACCAGATTCATAGTGAATAATCGATCAATTTGGAAAAATAAAATCTAATTTGGAGTTGACAATGATATGACTGCTTGTTTCTCCCAAATTGGTTTCTAAAGGTAGATTGGGTGAGAATGTGTGATTGTTGAGAGTGTTTTTGTGGTATTTATAGAAGTTCAATTATACTGCTTGTGTTATTTATTTTTTAAATAAACACGTTGTCATACCCTAATTTCGTCCGGGGATTATTATTTGATGATATACAACCTTTGATTGGCCGCTTCGAGACACTTGGCGTCCTTTGTTGCACAATGAATGAAGTCCCGAGACGTGTTAGAAATCAAAAGGAAGCAGGCTTGCGCAATCCGTGAAATTCCATAATGTGGCGAAAATCGAAAAGAGGTGTTTTTGCGCAATCCATAAGTTTCCGTAACTTCTTCGAAAGCTAAAAAAGAGTAAATACATAATCCGTAAGGATTCGTAACCTTGCGGAAGAAAAATAAGTATCGTTACGAAATTCGTGAAGTTTCGTAATGTTACGGAAAAAGAATTACCAAAAAATAGAAGGGGTGCATTTAGTAAAAAGGGGGGTACAAATAGCAATCTAGCCCACTTGGGCCTTCCAGATCCTTCCTCCAGGAGGCTGTTGCTTCTGGAGGAAACAACCTTGCTCACCTGGGCGAGCTGAGCTCGCCTGGGCAAGCTGAGCTCGCTTGGGCGAGTTGGGTGGCAAGCTCCTCCCCTATTTTGCTATAAATAGGGGGAGAAGTGAAGAAGAAAAGGGTTCAGCCTTCTTGGCACTTCTCTCTCTCTCGAAATTGCTGAGGAAAATTATTTCCGTGAAGAAAATCCAAGCCGAGGCGCTTCCGTAACATTTCCATAACGTTTCCGTGAGTAATTACGCGAAGATTCTCGACCGTTCTTCAACATTCATCGTTTGTTCTTCGTTTTCTTCAGTCTTCAACGGGTAAGTACCTCAAACCGAGCTTTTCAATTCATTCTATGTACCCGTGGTGGTCCACATTTTGTTTCATGTATTTTTATTCTCGTTTTCATTTGCTTTTTATACCCCCTTTTGACGTGCTTAAGCCATTTATTTAAGTCATTTCTCGCTTAATCTAAAAATAAAATAAATTTCCACCGATCGTTTGAATTCTATCATCCGTTAATTTCGGTTAAAATGAATTCCGACCGTTCGGTCGTGCCGTAACCACGTTGGAAATAAAAAAAGAGGTAAAATAATAATATAATAATCAAAAAATACCTTTTAGTAAAGTAAAGCGAAAAATCAATCGGACGTTTTCTCTTTGGGATTTCTCATTCTTAATTGAATTGACTAATAACTAAAGTGAAACTAAGGCTAAAATCAAACTCGCCTAGTCAAGCTCGTCCACAAAAATATGTTTTTGAAAGTTTATCATTTCAGTTTCTCACTAAGTAAAATGGATCATTTTTTAAGGTCCAACGCCTTAAAATGATCACCCTTCAAGTAAAAAGAATCACTTGATTCACGCATAATAAAGAACTACATAGGTCTAATTTCCTCTTCGATGGAGGGTACGTAGGAGCAAGAGCCCCGCCTTTGTCGACCTCAAAAAATAAAAAGAAATAAAGTCAAGGTAACACAATTTCCACAATTCTAAAAAATAGGCTGTTGTCCTTTGAGACAAACGTGAAAGGATCTAATACCTTCCTCAAGCGTAAATACAACTCCCGAACTTAGAATTTTCATTTTGACCAGTTTCCTTCGGTTTTTCCGACGTTTTCTACAAATAAACGTCGGTGGCGACTCCGCGCATCTTTCCTCCTTTGGAAAGCGCACCTGTGAGCCTCGCCTTCGCTCACCCGCAAAAGGGCATGTTGCGACACACGTGTTACTTCCTATGTGTTGTCAAGTACAATAATGTTGTTTCATGCTTTAATGTTGCATCAGACATGCATTGTTACTATTAGAACTAAAATAACTAAGTAGTCATTTCTATGTCAGTATGTAAGTATACTATTCATTTTTTTAAACAAACGCATGCAATTTACAATGTGTTGTCAAGTTTGAAAATGATTTATGATTTTTAAATATTGCAAAAAAATACATTCGCAATTTGTTAAGGACAAATTAATTTTTTCCTCAAATCAACATTAACGGCTAATTAACGATAAACGGATAACAAAAATTTGTATAAAATAATTAAAAACCTGTAACACAACCAAAATTATAAATTAACCAAATTTCAATGTCAATAAATAAATGTACCAAATAAATAAATTATCCAAAAAATTAAAATTAACATATATACGGCAAAAAAAAAAAACTTCAATGATTATCCGTATGCCGCCTACACCTCGATCTGTGACCTACAGTTGGTTGGCCAATGTAGCTTCATGCGATGCTCAAACATTCTTCAGCAATAGTATAGGCTTCTGTTCCTTCGATTAAGATCCTCAAGTTCAGTAGCCTCTCCAATTTATGAGCAATTGCCACATAACCATCCTAGTAAGTGAAAAAAAAAACATATTGTTAGTAATAAAATAAAAAAAAATGAACGATGCACATCAACGTCTACTTCATTAGGTGTCGTTGTCGCCACCGGTTGCTGAGGCACATCTGGTTCAACAAATGTGTCATATTACTAAACTAACAAAACTTTAGGAGGATCCTCTGGCTGTGCTGGAGTCATAAACGGATGTGAAATCATGTAGAACCACTCCATGTAATCTGACTAACGCTGGTAAGGCACTACACAAATTTGCCCTATAGGTGCAATGTAGTCACTGAACTGCATCCATCTAGCATTTATTTCTTCAACAGAAGTCAAAGACACAGTAGGATGTGGTGGAATAGTCTGGATGTACCCAAACTATTGTACAACCTTCTCTGGTCGGTGAATGATCATCAAAGGACCTTATTTGAGATGGCCGAAAAACAAGGAAATGACCTCAAATTCTATAAATGAACGGTGGTCACCATATGGAATCTAACACACAACATCAGGGGTTAGTCTGTCTAAACGCCTACGATACATCGGCACGGGTAGTGCCTTGCCAGAGGTCCATCGGTATGCATGTGATCTCCTCTCGTCATAATCCTCGGCAGCTAGGGCGGAATCAACAGACGGGAAATGCTTGTATTTCCAACACTAAAGATATTTTGCAAACATATTCATTAAAATAAGCGACAACATATAATAACCAACGCCAATGAAAAAATGTTTTATTAACATGTGAACTAACCTGTAACAGAGTGATATATCCTACAAGCAGCCTCGCTGTGCTCTTTGATGCCTCATTTAAATTATCATACATATGCACAAGTGCAGCAGCGCCCCAAGCATAAGTCCCACTCTGCGTCAAGTCACGCAGTGCATCCAAGAATACCACGTGCACATGTGTGACACTCTTGTTAGCAAAAAGTGTGCATCCAAGCAGATGCAACTAATACGCTTGCGTTGCTACAATTCGGTGATATGCCTCGATTTTTGTCTGATACACGTCTCGTAGCCACGATAGTCAAACAAAGAGCCATGACATTGAATCGTCTCAGCTCTTGCCTCTACAATGCTGACCTCAAGTAATTCCACCAATATATCGACAGTGTCGTTGACATGAAGTTGTTTGAAGCTATGGAACGCCTTTACGATAGGCAAATGTAGCAACGATGCCACATCATCCAAGGTGATAGTCACCTCTCCGACGGGCAAATGGAAACTATTAGTTTCCTTATGCCAGCACTCCACAAAAGTAGACATTAGTCCTCGATCGTCCATATCTAGGGAACATGCAATCAAATGACTTAGTTCGTTGGCAGCCACAAGGCCTTCAATCTATGTAGTAGACCTCCCGAACATAGCCATCTTCCTTCCATGGGAAGATAGCTTCATCTCAAGATGTTCCTGCAAACAATAATATTGATCATGAAACAAAAATATAATAAGTTGTAAACTGTGTGCATTATGTTTTTTAAGATTTACATACCTCTCCATTCCAGACTCTCAGGGCAATGTGATTTCAAAATCTCTCAAAACTGATGTGTCATGGGGTCCCTCTAGAAAATCCTCAACACCAGTAATACCTTCTGTAGAAGCAAGCTTCATGGTGAATCAAGATTTATTCAAAGAGTTTTGATGATAAAAAAGATGATGACAAAAGGCTCAAAAGTCAAGAACACTTCATGATAACAAAGATGATGATCTCAAGAATCAAAGAATGAGTTCAAGATTGAATCAAGTACACTTTAAGGATTAAGAGGAAATTTGATTTCAAGAATCAAGAATCAAGTTTCAAGATTCAGGTTCTAGGAATCAAGATCAAGATTCAAGAATCAAGAGAAGACTCAATCAAGATAAGTATTAAAAAGTTTTTCAAAAAACTGAGTAGCACATGAACTTTTCTCAAAACCTTTTACCAAAGAGTTTTTACTCTCTGGTAATCGATTACCAGATTATTGTAATCGATTACCAGTAGCAAAATGGTTTTCAAAAATCTTTGAATTGAATTTACAACGTTCCAATTGATTTCAAAATGTTGTAATCGATTACAATTATTTGGTAATCAATTACCAGTGTGTTTGAACGTTGAAATTAAAATTCAATTGTGAAGAGTCACATCCTTTCACAAAAAAGCTTTGTGTAATCGATTACAATGATTTGGTAATCGATTACCAGTGATAAGTTCTGAACAAAAATCAAAAGATGTAACTCTTCCAATGGTTTTCAAGTTTTTCTAAAAGTTATAAGTTTTCCAATGGTTTTCAAATTTTTCTAAAGGTTATAACTTTTCCAATGGTTTTCAAATTTTCTAAAGGTTATAACTTTTCCAATGGTTTTTTTCAAAGTTTTTTTAAAAGGTTATAACTCTTCTAATGGTTCTCTTGACCAGACATGAAGAGTCTATAAAAGCAAGACTTTGATTTGCATTTCAATGATCTTGAACAACCTTTACAACCTATGAATCTCTTGAACAACCTTTACAACCTATACATCTACTTGGGTTGTTGACTGAGAACAAGAGAGGGTACATCTCTTGTGGATCAGTTCTAGTGGAGGGTACATCCACTAGGTTGTTCAAAAAGAACAAGGGAGGGTACATCCCTTGTGGATCTTTACTTGTAAAGGAATTTTACAAGGTTGAAAAGAAATCTCAAGGACCACAGGTTGCTTGGGGACTGGATGTAGGCACAGGTTGTTGTCGAACCAGTATAAAACCCTTGTGTGTTTGTCTCCTTCTTCCCTACTCTTTTAATTTCCGCTGTGCACTTTAATTCCCGCTTTTACTTTTGGTTAAGTTTCTTTTCTACTCTTTATTTTCTTAACAATATAGTAAAAGTCTAAGAAGGGTAAATTTTTAATTAGTAAATGTATAGTAATAATTAATTCAACCCCTCCTTCTTAATTATTTTGAGGCCACTTGATCTAACAAGTGGTATCAGAGCAGGCATCTTGTAGAAAGTCTAACCACTTCAAGATTAATGGCCTCTTTAGATTCTTTGTTTTTCAAAAGTATTTTCAGGAATAGGTTATTCCAAGATCATGATGAAGACCAAGTCAACTATTGTCTCATGACAAAATCTCCTGAGAACAGCAAAGAAGATTCTATAAGGAAGAAGTTGTATATCGACAGTGGATGTTCCAAGCATATGACGGGAGATGTATCCAAATTTACAACCATTTCTCCTAAGAAAAGTGGACACGTTACATATGGTGACAACAAGAAAGACAAAATTATTGGAGTTGGTAAAATAGGTACGAGTTCTTCTACTCCTATTGAAAATGTGTTGCTTGTAAAAGGTTTGAAGCCTAGTCTATTAAGTGTTAGTCAATTATGTGATAGAGGATATAAAGTATCTTTTGATTTTGAAAAATGTGTTATCAAGCATGAGCATGACAAAGATGTTGAGCATATAGGTTTCAGAGAAAATAAAGTTTACATGATTGATTTAAAACAAAAATCTGAAAATGATAGATGCTTTTTAAGTAAAGATTGTGATCCATGGTTATGGCATAAGAGAATTGCTCATATTAGCATGGATCATCTAAATAGATTAATTTCAAAAGATCTAGTTATTGGTTTACCAAAATTAAAATTTGAAAAAGATAAGTTATGTGATGCATGCCAAAAAGGTAAACAAATAAAAGTGTCTTTTAAATCTAAAAATATTGTTTCTACCACTCAACCATTATAATTATTGCACATGGATTTTGTTTGGACCTTCTAGAGTCATGAGTTTTGGTGGAAGTTACTATGCATTAGTAATTGTTGATTACTATTCTACATATACTTGGACTTTATTTCTTACTCATAAAAATGATGCATTTCATGCATTTAGAAGACTTGCCAAAGTCATCCAAAACAAAAAGAATCTCAAAATTATCTCCATCAGAAGTGATCATGGAGGTGAATTTGAAAACAATGATTTTGAAATGTTTTGTGATGAATATGACATAGAACACAACTTTTCTGCACCTAGGGCACCCCAACAAAATGGAGTAGTAGAAAGGAAAAATAGATCCCTAGAAGAAATTGCTAGAACTCTTTTAAATGACACACCACTTCCAAAATACTTTTGGGCAGAAGCGGTTAACACCGCATGTTATATTATGAACAGAGTCTTAATCAGACCCATTCTTAAGAAAACCCCATATGAACTTTTTAACAATAAGAAACCAAACATTGCTCATTTACATGTTTTTGGATGTAAATGTTTTGTTTTAAACAATGGTAAAGAAAGCCTAGGAAAGTTTGATGCTAAGGCAGTTGAGGGTATCTTCCTTGGGTATTCCTTACATAGTAAAACATTTAGAATATACAACAAAAGAACCATGACAATTGAGGAATCAATACATGTTACTTTTGATGAAACTAATATTACCTCCCCGAGAAAGGAGTTTCTTGATGATATTGCAGATCCTTTGGAAGATACACAAGATGAAGAAAGAAATCTAAAAAGAAAGAGAGATGATGAAAACAAGGATGATCAAGGTGACACAGCACAAGAAAATGATAATCTTCCCAAAGAATGGAAAACTTCAAGAAATCATCCTCTTGACAACATCATCGGTGATATCTCAAAAGGGGTAACAACTAGATACTCTCTCAAAGATTTATGCAATAATATGGCATTTGTTTCATTAATAGAACCTAAAAACTTTAAGGAAACTATTATAGATGACCATTGGATAGTAGCTATGCAAGAAGAATTAAATCAATTTGAAAGAAATGATGTATGGGAATTAGTAGAGATACACCTTTAGATTATCCAATCATAGGAACTAAGTGGGTATTTAGAAATAAATTGGATGAAAATGGTATAGTGATTAGAAATAAAGCTAGACTTGTAGCAAAAGGATATAACCAAGAAGAAGGTATAGACTATGAAGAAACCTTTGCACCTGTAGCTAGATTAGAAGCCATTAGGATGCTATTAGCATATGCATCTATTATGAATTTTAAACTATATCAAATGGATGTCAAGAGTGCTTTCTTAAATGGTCTAATTCAAGAAGCGGTATATGTGGAGCAACCTCCTGGGTTTGAAGACTCACAAAAATTAGACCATGTCTATAGATTAAAGAAGGCACTTTATGGCTTAAAACAATCACCTAGGGCTTGGTATGAAAGATTAAGTAAATTCCTATTAGAAAAGAATTTCACTCGAGGGAAAGTAGATACCACCTTATTCATAAAAAAGAAGGATAATGATATCTTGTTGGTACAAATTTATGTTGATGATATAATTTTTGGATCTACTAATGAATCTTTGTGCAAGGAGTTTTCTATTGATATGCAAAGTGAGTTTGAGATGTCCATGATGGGTGAGTTAAATTACTTTCTTGGACTACAAATCAAACAAACAAATGATGGGATCTTTGTCAACCAAGCAAAGTATTGCAAAGAACTCATTAAGAGATTTGGAATGGAAAACTCAAAACACTTGGCTACTCCTATGAACACCAGTTGTTATCTTGACAAAGATGAATCCGATCAACCTGTTGATCCAAAGCAATACAGAGGTATGATTGGATCTCTACTTTACTTATCTGCAAGTAGGCCAGATATTATGTTTAGTGTATGCATGTGTGCAAGATTTCAATCAAATCCAAAGTTTTCACATTTAATGGCAGTAAAAAGAATCATAAGATATCTATTAGGAACAATTAATTTAGGATTATGGTACCCTAAGAATTCTTTATGCAATTTAGTAGGATACTCATATTCGGATTTTGCTGGATCAAAAACAAATAGGAAAAGTACTAGTGGCACATGTCAATTCATAGGGTCTACTCTTGTTTTTTGGAATAGCAAGAAACAAAATAGTGTAGCATTATCCACAGCAGAAGCAAAATATATTTCTGCTGGTAGTTGTTGTGCACAGATTTTGTGGATGAAACAACAACTATCTGATTATGGAATAGTATTAGATTACATTCCCATAAAATATGATAACACAAGTGCCATAAACATATCTAAAAATCTAGTTCTTCACTCTATAACCAAGCATATAGAAATTAGGCATCATTTTATTAGAGATCATGTTCTAAAAGGTGATGTTGTTTTAGAATTTGTAGATACTAAAAATCAACTTGCAGACATTTTCACAAAACCACTAAGTAAAGATTCCTTCTACAACATTAGAAGAGAATTAGGACTACTAGATGCTAGTGACCTATCAAAATGATCTATATTATTATGACATTTAAATAATTTAGTAATTCTTTATTTGCATGGTATGATTGAACAATTATGAATTATGTTATATGACTATGTGGTTTTTATATATATTTGATCTATTCATATTTCTTGCTTCATGATTGGTTTATATTCTTCCATGATTGTCTTGTGAATGATTAGTAGTATATGTATGTTTCATACTTGTTACGCACTTTGGCTTTTTGTTGATGCCAAAGGGGGAGAGAATTAGTGATTAAATCAAGAACTCACATAAGTAATTAACTTAATTTCAAGTGAAGCATAAACTCAAAAACAAAGGGGGAGAATGGAAATTTATGTGAGTGATCGACTAGGAAAAAGTGTGTGCGTGTGTGTGTGTTTCTTGATTTCAAAGTTGTCATCATCAAAAAGGGGGATATTGTAGAAGCAAGCTTCATGATGAATCAAGATTGATTCAAAGAGTTTTGATGATAACAAAGATGATGACAAAAAGCTCAAAAGTCAAGAACACTTCATGATAACAAAGATGATGATCTCAAGAATCAAAGAATGAGTTCAAGATTGAATCAAGTACACTTCATGGATCAAGAGGAAATTTGATTTCAAGAATCAAGAATCAAGTTTCAAGATTCAGGTTCCAGGAATCAAGATCAAGATTCAAGAATCAAGAGAAGACTCAATCAAGATAAGTATTAAAAAGTTTTTCAAAAAACTGAGTAGCACATGAACTTTTCTCAAAACCTTTTACCAAAGAGTTTTTACTCTCTGATAATCGATTACCGGATTATTGTAATTGATTACCAGTAGCAAAATGGTTTTCAAAAAGCTTTTAACTGAATTTACAACGTTCCAATTGATTTCAAAATGTTGTAATCGATTACAATTATTTGGTAATCGATTACCAGTGTGTTTGGACGTTGAAATTCAAATTCAATTGTGAAGAGTCACATCCTTTCACAAAAAAACTTTGTGTAATCGATTACAATGATTTGGTAATCGATTACCAGTGATAAGTTCTGAACAAAAATCAAAAGATGTAACTCTTCTAATGGTTTTCAAGTTTTTCTAAAAGTTATAACTTTTCCAATGGTTTTCAGATTTTTCTAAAGGTTATAACTTTTCCAATGGTTTTCAGATTTTCTAAAGGTTATAACTTTTCCAATGGTTTTCAAAGTTTTTTTTAAAGGTTATAACTCTTCTAATGGTTCTCTTGACCAGACATGAAGAGTCTATAAAAGCAAGACTTTGATTTGCATTTCAATGATCTGGAACAACCTTTACAACCTATGAATCTCTTTGAACTTCTTCTTCTTCTTCCTTTGCCAAAAACATTCCAAAGTTTTTTGGTTTTCCAAACCTTGAAAACTGTGCTATTCATCTCTTTCATTTCCTTCTCCCTTTGCCAAAAAGAATTCCCCAAGGACTAACCGCATGAATTCTTTTTGTGTTTCTCTTCTCCCTATTCCAAAAGAACAAAGGACTAACCACCTGAATTCTTTTGTCTCTCTTCTCCCTTGTCAAAGAATTCAATAAGACACAGTCTGAGAATTCTTTTGATTCTCCTCTTTCCCATATACAAAAGATTTCAAAGGACTAACCGTCTGAGATATCTTTTGTATCCCCATTCACAAAGTTTCAAAGGACTAACCACCTGAGAACGTTGTCTTAACACATTGGAGGGTACATCCTTTGTGGTACAAGTAGAGGGTACATCTACTTGGGTTGTTGACTGAGAACAAGAAAGGGTACATCTCTTGTGGATCAGTTCTAGTGGAGGGTACATCCACTAGGTTTTTCAAAGAGAACAAGGGAGGGTACATCCCTTGTGGATCTTTGCTTGTAAAGGAATTTTACAAGGTTGAAAAGAAATCTCAAGGGTCGCAGGTCGCTTGAGACTGGATGTAGGCACGGGTTGTTGTCGAACCAGTATAAAACTCTTGTGTGTTTGTCTCCTTCTTTCCTACTCTTTTAATTTCCGCTGTGCACTTTAATTCCCGCTTTTACTTTTGGTTAAGTTTCTTTTCTACTCTTTATTTTCTTAACAATATAGTAAAAGCCTAAGAAGGGTAAATTTTTAATTAATAAAGGTCTAGTAATAATTAATTCAACCCCTCTTATTAATTATTCTGAGGCCACTTGATCCAACACCTTCTTCAACAAGTGGTTGTTGTTGTTCTTCATTTAAATCCTTCGTGGCCGTAGGAGGATCCTCAATAATATGCACCTGTTGTCGCTGCCTATGGGCAGATGCGGTAGGCCTAGGGGCATCATTATCAATGTCACTTGCCTATCTCATCCCAGAGCTTTTCCAATTGCTCGGCATAGAGCTCGTTCGAGACCTCTAGTTCTAACCATTATCTCCGCAATATTTTTTAAAATAAGAAATTTAAAATCTTTCAAATTTTCAATTAAATCATTTTCTAAAACAAAAAATTTTAATATATTTTAAATTTTGGTTTCAAAAATTCTTTAAAATTAACTAAAAATTTTAAAATATTTTAAATTTTGTTTTCAATCATTTTTTAAAACTAAAAAATTTATTATTACTTTTAAATTTTGTTTCAATATTTTTTAAAACTAACAAAATTAAATTATTTTAAATATTTGTTTCAATATCTTTTAAAACTAACAAAATTAAATTATTTTAAATTTTGGTTTCCATATTTTTTATAACTAACAAATTTAATATATTTTAACATTTGGTATAAATAATTTTTTAAAACTAACAGTCTTAATATATTTTAAATTTTAAATTTTGGTTTCATCAACTTTTGAAATTTAAAATCAATTTTCGTTTAAATTTTTGTTTCATTCAATTTTTTTAAAACTAACTAACAATTTTAAAATCTTTTAAGTTTTCGGTTCAATCATTTTTTAAAACTAATTAAAAAATATATTTTTTTTTTAATTTTAGTTTCAATAATTTTTTGTAACTAACAAATTTATTATACAATTAAAATATTTTTTCAATATTTTTTATAACAAATTTAAATTATTTAAAATTTTCATTTCAATATTTTTTATAACCAACAAATTTAAATTATTTTAAATAATGATTTCAATATTTTTCATAAGTAACAAATTTAATATCTTTTAAATATTTGTTTCAATTTTTTTTAAAAGTTAAACAAATACAATATTTTATATTAGTTTTTTTGTAATATAATCTAATCTAATCTTAGTCTTTGCAATCTAATCTAATCTTAGTAGTAACTAAAATATATTTTTTTGTTTTTATAAAACAAATCAATACTTAACATATAAATCATAACAAATTATCAAATTACACTAACTATTACAAAACAAAATTACACTACAAAACAATTTAAAAAATAATTCATAAATATATATTTAGAATTAAAAAAATTCAAAGAAAAACCCATAAGGATTAGCAATCCGTATAGTCCATATGGATTGTTGATTTGTATGGTTCATACGGATTGGGTTTTTTTCCAGAAAAATACCATTTTTTCTTCGCCAAAGCTTTAGACAACAACATCAAACCAACATCAACAAAAATAGAAGCAATAAAATCATTCAAACCAAGAGCAACAACAATACCGAATCAACCAAAAGAGGGAACAAAGAATAACTTACTTGGAAGAAGATGAACCACGGAGAATAAGCCTGAACTAGGAAGAAGAACACGAACCACCAAGAAGAAGAAGGACCAGAAAGAAGAAGCAGTGTGCCAATGGAGGAATAAGAAGTGTGAAAAAAGAAGCAGAGGAAGCATGAGAGTGACTCATATGGATGCCCAACAAAAATGTTGGGTGCCCATAGCAATTCCCCTAAACATCACTCCTTGACTATCAACCTAAAGATGATTCACGAGTTCTAAAGGAGGCCCAGTCAATAAAGCCCAAACATTCTTCACGAAGAGACATATCCAATCTCTTCTCATAAGATCCTTGACCCTCTTGATTCAAGGACCGCAACTTATGATTCACCAATTTCACTAGTTGGGCTGAATCCTTGAAGCAACACCATCAACTCCACCAAGAAGATATTTGCCTCCAATCCATACATGAACACTTAAAATATAATATAACATTTTAAAAGGAAATCTTTCACTTAGCTTTGCAGATATATATGGAAAAAAGCAATATATAACTAAGAGATTAACAATGAAAAGTAATGATTCAATAATCTTTCTAGAGGTTTAGAATGTAAGAGAGAGACACTTTTTGTTGAGCATGTTTGATTGCTGGTTGATTATGTGAAGAGGTGGTTCTTGTGGCTTTTGTTGGGAAAAAACATTCTCATGTCTTTATTACTCAAAAATCACACAACTAAGAACAAGAGACATCTATAAACGAAATAAAAAAATACAAATTTGTTTAACGTAGTTCAGGTCCTTATTCCTACATTCACAACCTTAACCTCAACTTGTTTAACGTGGTTCAGACTCTCATGTTTACATCCACGATCTCCTCACAACAAGATTTTTAGGACAAACTGAATAAACTTATAAACCTTCTCTCAATATGACTCCCTTTTCTCACCTATGGTGATGATCCCCTCTTCAGGCTAGATAATTCTTTTCATTTGAAGAACCTTTATATATAGACCTAACATCATAATCTTAAAAGAGAAAACAAATATCAAATTTATAGAATATATCTTTAATTATAAATGGTATCCTAAAAATAAGACAATATCCTTTTTAAATCTAAACAATATCTTAGAGATTTGAATTGTTTCCCAACAACTTTGCTTACAGGCCATATGTTTCCTTCTTGCAAATTCAACAAAAGATATGGCATCACCATACAATAATAGATGTTGAAGATGATATACAAATCATTTGTCTCAATACAAATCAAAAGGAGTGGATGAAGAAAAGAAAACACAAAACAAAATCCCTTCTCCCTCCCACACATGCAATGCTTCGTAGCCTCCTAGGATACAATTATAGAGAGAGAGAGAGAGATTGAGAAAGCTTAAATAAAATCTCCATCATAATTCATAATTTCACATTATTAATAGAAAAATGGAAAACACAAAGCACATTAAAACCTCTGCCCTATTAAATTGTGATTGAGCATTCTAAATAGAAAAGGGAAAAAGAAGTAAATAGAAAAGGGAATTAGATGCCAAAATAAGGATAGTGTTTTTAATGTGTAGAAGGAGAGAACAAAGCTTCACAAATTCAAAACTTTCGAAAGCTAATGAAAATCACAAAAGAGACATTGTTACTCTTCCACGTTAATGGGCTCACTACTTGTCCCCTTTTTATAGAGCAAAATCCATGAAGCAAAACTAATAAGGCAAAAGCCCAAAAAAAAAACATAGAAGGAGGCATAAGTTTACAAAAATACTTCTTGCACAAGAATTCTTGCATGTAGAAGCAATAAGGTTGCAAATATATATGTACTTCACTGGCGGAGTCAACTTGCATCAGGTTGTAAAATTAAAAATCACAACAACTTATTGACATCACTGAAAACACTGTCAGCCACCAACTTCATTTGTTACAACAATAAACCAATCATAGTTAAGGTGTGGTAGTCCTTGATAGAATATGGTTTGGTAAAAAAGGCCACAACAAGAACGACACTGTTATATGAATAGTAAAATAAGTTTTGCATGTTACCATTGTTTGTTAAATTATAGATAGATTAGAAAGAGAAACGAAAGCATCTAGCTACAAATTTTGATCGCAATACTTTGCATAAATAAAATCTATGATACTAGAATATGGAATGAAAATTATGTAAAAAAGCCAAAAGGTATGATGCATATTTGTGCCTAGACTCGAGCAAGCATTTGCCATTATTACTTCTCTAACTAGGATTAGGAATATGTCACTATTGATGCAAATGAAACTATTGATGAAAATATTTAAGATGTGAATAGAGAAATAAGTTCATATGCAAATAGTCACTAGAGTAACACTCGAGTTGGTGACGAGAATTCTAGGACTTGTAGTCTCTCCAAATTTATTGATCATCTTCGCAACTCATGTAAATAATGATGAGGTAATTTTTTTTGTAATGATTGGTTATATAGTAGTGAACTATAGACTACTAAAACTTTTTTCTTTCAAGGTCACTCAACCTGTTTGAGAATTTGTTATATTATGTTAATATTTATACAAAGGCTAGAGATTCATCTAAAAGGTTAAGTGCTAATTTTTATGATTATTTTTGCAATGATGATTTTTTTCTTGGGCACAAATACGACTCGACTGATATAGTTGGAGATCCCCCTCATGCTTGTCTCTTTGGATGAATAAAGGATACCAAGTTTGTTGGAGCCATACCTTTATTGAAAGCCTAATTTGTTAGTAAAGATAATGGGGCAAGGTTATTCTCTCTCAATATTTTTAATACATTTCTATGTAGTATATTTCTTATTGTTTCTAATTGCTTTTCTATCTACAGTATGTTGCACTTAAAATTGAGCTACTACCTGATCAAGTTGAATTATGATTGGTAGAAAGCTCATAACCCAACATTATAAGAGGTGAAATGATCGTTATCTAGACAAATATAAATTATGTGCAGCTGGAGATAAAGAAACTTTGGTAGAACTATACACTCAGAATGTCATCCAACTGTGCTCATCTGGTAAACTCTCAAAAGACCCTTTGTTTAGAAAAAAATTCAATAAATATTTACAAGGAAAAAAATAAAATAAGTTTATCTTATAAGATGGTTTGAAAGAGAAACTTATTTTATTTTCTTACTTTCTTTCCTTATAAATATCTATTCAATTAGAAGTTTTTCCAAGTAAGTTGCCCTTAAAATTTACCAAATAAACACAGTTGATGACATTTTGAGTGAACAGTTTGGCCAAAGTTTCTTCATTTTCTAGATCATGCAATTTATCCTTGTCTGAAGCAACACTTATTTCACCTCTTATAGTGTTGGCTTGTGACTCCTTTACCATTCATAGTTCAACTTGATCAGGCAATAGCTTAGCTTTCAGTGCAACATATTATAGATAGAAAACCAATTAGTATCAATAAGAAATATACTACATAGAAATGTCTTAAAAATATGGAGAGAGAACAACCTTTCAACAATATTTTCACTAACAAAGTAGGCTTGCAGTAAAGGTATGACTCTTGCAAACTTGGTATCCTTTACTCATCCAAAGAGACAAGCACGAGGAGGATCACTAACAATATCATTGGCATTGTACATGTGCCCAAGAAAAGAATCATGATTGCAAAAGAATAATATCATAAAAATTAGAACTTAACAACCTTTTAGATGAATCTCTAGCCTTGGTCTAAATTAGAACATGATAACAATTATCAAATAGGTTGAGCGACCATGTAAGTAAAATATTTTGGTAATCAATAGTTCACTAGTATTTAAACAATCATTACAAGACAATAATTAAATTACCTCTTCATCATTTACATTTGAGTTCCAACAAAGGTGATCAATAAATTTGGAGACGCAACAGGTCTTGAAATTCTTGTCATGTTGCTCTAGTGACCATTAGTAGATGAACTGATTTCTCTATTCACATCTAGAATATTTTCGTCACCAATTCCATCTGCATAATGGCATATTCCTAATGCTAGTTAGAGAAGTAAATATGAACACTGCTTGCTCGAGTCTAGGCACAAATATGCATTGTACCTGTTAGCATTATAATATCCTAGCTAGCTTTTAATTATGTACAAAGTATTGTAGTTGATCACAATATGTAGCTAGATGCTTTTTTTTCTCTTTCTAGCATATCACCAAAATGGAGGAAAAATTATCCACAACAACAAAGACTAAAAAACCCCAAACCCTAATTCTTATTTGGACCAAACTTCCTATAGATGTTGCAACCATCACAATTTCTAAATTCCCTATTTAATTTAATTATAGAATCACTACTCCTTGGATTTATTTAATTATAGAATGGTAGATGTCCTTCTTATTGGTAGAGGAGGCTGATCCCCCAACTACAAAGACTAAAAAAAATAGAAATGATTGTGGTATCAAAGTTGTAATTTTTCTAGCACAACAAAAAAACAAAAAAAAAAGATGCAAAAATGGTTATATTGTAACAAAAAGACACAAAAACAACCCCAAAACAAGAAATCTCATACCCATGCTTATTAAAATTGAGATTATACTAGTGTGATTGCACAATTTTACAAGTAAATGAAGGGCTTCTGTGATGGATCGAAGAAAGGATTGTTGGGAGGTGAGACCGTTGTCGCGATTTTACTATTAAATAAAAACATATGTTAATTTGTTGATTTGACTATCCTAAAAACCCTAAATCTTTTCTTCTTTGGTTCAAAATTAGCTGATTGTCGCGTGACCCTATCTCTCAATCCATTCATGTATGACTTTTTTGTTATTTGGAATAGCCGGACGTTGCAGCCACACTGTCGCCACCAATTTTTATTGTCGATAGAATCTTCATTGTAGCTAGATGCTTTTTTTTTTTTGTCTTTCTAATATATCACCAAAATGGAGGAAAAAATTATCCACAAAAACAAAGACTAAAAAAACCCCAAACCCTCGTGCTTATCTAGACTAGACTTCCTGTAAATGTTGTCACCATCAAAATTTCTAAATTCCTTATTAAATTTAATTATAGAACCAATACTCCTTGGATTTATTTAATTATAGAGTGGTAGATGTCCTTCTCCTTGGTAGAGGAAGCTGATCCCACAACTACAAAGACTAAAAAAAATAGAAATGATTGTGGTTTCAAAGTTGTAATTTTTCTAGCACAAAAAAAAACAAAAAAAAAGATGAAAAAAATGGTTGTATTATAAAAAAAAGATGCAAAAACAACCCCAAAACAAGAAATCTCATACCCATGGTTATTAAAATTGAGATTATACAAGTGAGATTGCACAATTTTACAAGTAAATGAAGGGCTTCTGTGATGGATCGAAGATAGGATTGTTGAGAGGTAAGATCATTGTCATGATTTTACTATTAAATAAAAACATATGTTAATTTGTTGATCTGACGATCCTAAAAATCCTAAATCTTTTCTTCTTTGGTTTGAAATTACCTGATTGTCGCATGACCCTATCTCTCGATCCATTTATGTATGACCTTTTTGTTGTTTGGAATAGCCAGACGTTGCAGCCACACTGTCGCCACCGATTTGTATCGTCGATAGGATCTTCGTTGTTGCGTGTATCCCTTTTTGCGGCTGCTATGTTTTGCCCTTCATATTTGTAGACGGGAGACACTCAACTATCGGAGTCTTGTGTCTCTTAGGGTTTAAATAAAACTAGGGTTGAAAATTTGGGCCGTTGGTTCGACGGGCCCAACATGTTTTTTTACTGCTTTCTCCCTCTCTAGTTGGCAAGACCTTTATCTTAAGCTAACTCAGCCTAAGTGTAGTAACTAATAATAATAATAATAAACAAAATTGTTATTATTATAAACATATTAAACTATGTAATAACAGTAATAAAAATATGATAAACTAAAAAGTTGTAATAGAAAATGAATAAAACGTAGCATATAATTATGAATTCCAATTCTATATTAATGTACATTTTATGAATATATGATTTATTATGATTATGAATTTTTAATTTAATTTTATTTAATGTTAGATTTAGAAGTTATTTTCTTTAATTGTGTGTTTGTTTTAAGTAGGAAGATATACGATCATGCTATTTAGTTACAATTTTTTAGTTATGATTTTTCATTCCACTTTTAATCCTAGGTAAAATCTCGATTTTAACAACTTTTTTTATAGTATTATATTGATATATTGAATGAATATGTAAGAATTAATTATTTAATTTTTATAATAAATTAGTTAATGAAAACTTCCATTTACTTTGAAGTGAACCCTACATTTCATAGAAAATAAATATCAAAAACTTATATTAAGTTTTCAACCAAACAAATTCAATTATGACATTTCTTCTTTGTTTTCATTCTTAACTTGTCTATCACAATTTATTCAAAACAAATGTTTATTATTTCCAGTAATTTCTATTATATTTTAATACATTCAAATAAAATTATTGGACTGCTAGAAAAAAATATATAAAAAATAAACTTGGTTACTACTTATCATCATTTTTTATTTTTTCTAAAATTTGATTACTAAAAAAAGCCCAATTATCTATACAAATTTAAGAACAGAGCA